>NW_027478662.1:374088-748176 GCF_051014685.1 Ptiloglossa arizonensis
GGGAAAAGTACATACACCATTGTAATGGGGCGAGTTTCTACTTTCAGATGCAACAGGAATTTCTCGAGTTCGTCAATCGGTTCGCGAGCTATGGGAGTTTGAAGTTAAGGAATGGTTAAGAAACCATCAAAATTTTCGCAAGTCTGATACTCGAAACCAATAACTACAAATGCCTAGGGGAAAAATACACATACCTTTGTATTCGGGCGAGTTGCTACTTTCAGATGCAGCAGGAATTAATCGAGTTCGTTAATCCGTTCGCGAGATATGGGAGATTGAAGTTAAGGAATGGTTGAGGAACCATCAAAATTTTCGCTGGTCTGAAACTTGAAACCAGTAACTGGAATGGCCTAGGGGAAAAGTACAGACACCATTGTAATCCGGCGAGTTTCTACTTTCAGATACAACAGGAATTTCTCGAGTTCGTCAGTGCGTTAGCGAGATATGGGAGTTTGAAGTTAAGGAATGGTTGAGAAATCATCAAAATTTTCGCAAGTCTGATACTCGAATCCTATAACTACAATGGCCTAGGGCAAAAATACACATACCGTTGTAATCGGGCGAGTTTCAACTTTCAGATGCAACAGGAATTTCTCGAGTTCGTCAATCCGTTCGCGAGATATGGGAGTTTGAAGTTAAGGAATGGTTGAGAAACCATCAAAATTTTCGCAAGTCTGATATATCGAAACCAATAACTGCAATGGCCTAGGGGAAAAACACACATACCGTTGTAATCGGGCGAGTTTCTCCTTTCAGATGCAACAGGAATTTCTCGAGTTCGCCAATCCGTTCGCGAGATATGGGAGTTTGAAGTTAAGGAATGGTTGAGAAATCATCAAAATTTTCGCAAGTCTGATACTCGAATCCTATAACTACAAAGGCCTAGGGCAAAAATACACATACCGTTGTAATCGGGCGAGTTTCTTATTCAGATGCAACAGGAATTTCTCGAGTTCGTCAATCCGTTCGCGAGATATGGGAGTTTGAAGTTAAAGAATGGTTGAGAAACCATCAAAATTTTCGCAATTCTGATACTCGAAACCAATAACTACAAAAGCCTAGGGGAAAAGTACATACACCATTGTAATGGGGCGAGTTTCTACTTTCAGATGCAACAGGAATTTCTCGAGTTCGTCAATCGGTTCGCGAGATATGGGAGTTTGAAGTTAAGGAATGGTTAAGAAACCATCAAAATTTTCGCAAGTCTGATACTCGAAACCAATAACTACAAATGCCTAGGGGAAAAATACACATACCTTTGTATTCGGGCGAGTTGCTACTTTCAGATGCAGCAGGAATTAATCGAGTTCGTTAATCCGTTCGCGAGATATGGGAGATTGAAGTTAAGGAATGGTTGAGAAACCATCAAAATTTTCGCTGGTCTGATACTTGAAACCAATAACTGGAATGGCCTAGGGGAAAAGTACAGACACCATTGTAATCCGGCGAGTTTCTACTTTCAGATACAACAGGAATTTCTCGAGTTCGTCAGTGCGTTAGCGAGATATGGGAGTTTGAAGTTAAGGAATGGTTGAGAAATCATCAAAATTTTCGCAAGTCTGATACTCGAATCCTATAACTACAATGGCCTAGGGCAAAAATACACATACCGTTGTAATCGGGCGAGTTTCAACTTTCAGATGCAACAGGAATTTCTCGAGTTCGTCAATCCGTTCGCGAGATATGGGAGTTTGAAGTTAAGGAATGGTTGAGAAACCATCAAAATTTTCGCAATTCTGACACTCGAAACCAATAACTACAAAGGCCTAGGGGAAAAGTACACACACCATTGTAATGGGGCGAGTTTCTACTTTCAGATGCAACAGGAATTTCTCGAGTTCGTCTATCCGTTCGCGAGATATGGGAGTTTGAAGTTAAGGAATGGTTGAGAAACCATCAAAATTTTCGCAAGTCTGATACTCGAAACCAATAACTACAAAGGCCTTGGGGAAAAATACACATACCGTTGTAATCGGGCGAGTTTCTACTTCCACATGCAACAGGAATTTCTCGAGTTCGTCAATCCGTTCGCAAGATATGGGAGTTTGAAGTTAAGGAATGGTTGAGAAACCATCAAAATTTTTGCAAGTCTAATACTAGAAACCAATAACTACAATGGCCTAGGGGAAAAATACACACACCGTTGTAACCGGGCGAGTTTCTACTTTCAGATGCAACAGGAATTTCTCGAGTTCGTCAATCGGTTCGCGAGATATGGGAGTTTGAAGTTAAGGAATGGTTGAGAAACCATCAAAATTTTCGCAAGTCTGATTCTCGAAACCAATAACTACAAATGCCTAGGGGAAAAATACACATACCTTTGTAATCGGGCGAGTTGCTACTTTCAGATGCAGCAGGAATTAATCGAGTTCGTTAATCCGTTCGCGAGATATGGGAGATTGAAGTTAAGGAATGGTTGAGAAACCATCAAAATTTTCGCTGGTCTGATACTTGAAACCAATAACTGGAATGGCCTAGGGGAAAAGTACAGACACCATTGCAATCCGGCGAGTTTCTACTTTCAGATGCAACAGGAATTTCTCGAGTTCGTCAATCCGTTCGCGAGATATGGGAGTTTGAAGTTAAGGAATGGTTGAGAAACCATCAATATTTTCGCAAGTCTGATACTCGAAACCAATAAATACAAAGGCGTAGGGGAAAAATACACATACCGTTGTAATCGGGCGACATTCTACTTTCACATGCAACAGTAATTTCTCGAGTTCGTCAATCCGTTCGCGAGATATGGGAGTTTGAAGTTAAGGAATGGTTGAGAAACCATCAAAATTTTCGCAAGTCTGATACTCGAAACCAATAACTACTATGGCCTAGGGCAAAAATACACATACCGTTGTAATCGGGCGAGTTTCTGCTTTCAGATGCAATACAAAATTCTCGAGTTCGTCAATCCATTCGCGAGATATGGAAGTTTGAAGTTAAGGAATGATTGAGAAACCATCAAAATTTTCGCAAGTCTGATACTCGAAACCAATAACTGGAATGGCCTAGGGGAAAAGTACACATACCATTGTAATCGGGCGAGTTTCTACTTTCAGTTGCAACAGGAATTTCTCGAGTTCGTCAATCCGTTCGTGAGGTATGGGAGTTTGAAGCTAAGGAATGGTTGAGAACCCATCAAATTTTTCGAAAGTCTGATACTCGAAACCAATAACTACAATTGCCTAGGGCAAAAGTACACACACCATTGTAATCGGGCTAGTTTCTACTTTCAGATGCAACAGGAATTTCTCGAGTTCGTCAATCCGTTCGCGAGATATGGGAGTTTGAAGTTAAGGAATGGTTGAGAAACCATCAAAATTTTCGCTGGTCTGATACTCGAATACAGCAACCGGAATGGCCTAGGGAGAAAGTACACACACCATTGTAATCGGGCTAGTTTCTACTTTCAGATGCAACAGGAATTTCTCGAGTTCGTCAATCCGTTCGCGAGATATTGGAATTTGAAGTTAAGGAATGGTTGAGAAACCATCAAAATTTTCGCAAGTCTGATACTCGAAACCAATAACTACAAAGCCCTAGGGGAAAAATACACATACCTTTGTAATCGGGCGAGTCTCCACTTTCAGATGCAACAGGAATTTCTCGAGTTCGTCAATCCGTTCGCGAGATATTGGAATTTGAAGTTAAGGAATGGTTGAGAAACCATCAAAATTTTCGCAAGTCTGATACTCGAAACCAATAACTACAAAGCCCAAGGGGAAAAATACACATACCTTTGTAATCGGGCGAGTTTCCACTTTCAGATGCAACAGGAATTTCTCGAGTTCGTCTATCCGTTCGCGAGATATGGGAGTTTGAAGTAATTGAATTGTTGAGAAACCATCAAAATTCTCGCAATTGTGATGCTAGAAACGAATAACTGGAATGGCCTTGGGGAAGAGTACACACACACCATTGTAATCGGGCGCGTTTCTACTTTCAGATGCAACAGGAATTTCTCGAGTTGGTCAATCCGTTCGCGAGATATGGGAGTTTGATGTTAAGGAATGGTTGAGAAACAAAAAAATTTTCGCAAGTCTGATACTCGAAACCAATAACTACTATGGCCTAGGACCAAAATGCACATACCATTGTAATCGGGCGAGTTTCTGCTTTCAGATGCAACAGGAATTTCTCGAGTTCGTCAATCCGTTCGCGAGATATGGGAGTTTGAAGTTAAGGATTGGTTGAGAAACCATCAAAATTTTCGCTGGTCGAATACTCGAAACCAGTGACTACTATGGCCTGGAGCAAAAGTACACACACCATTGTAATCGGGCGAGTTTCTACTTTCAGATGCAACAGGAATTTCTCGAGTAGATCATTCCGTTCGCGAGATATGGGAGTTTGAAGTTAAGGAACGGTTGAGAAACCATCAAAGTATTCGCAAGTCTGATACTCGAAACCAATAAGTACCATGGCCTAGGTGAAAAATACACATACCGTTGTAATCGGGCGAGATTCTACTTTCAGATGCAACAGGAATTTCTCGAGTTCGTCAATCCGTTCGCGAGATATAGCAGTTTGAAGCTAAGGAATGGTTGGGAAACCATCAAAACTTTCGCAAGTCTGATACTCGAAACCAATAACTACTATGGCCTAGGGCATAAATGCACATACCGCTGTAACCGGGCGAGTTTCTGCTTTCAGATGCAATAGGAAATTCCCGAGTTCGTCAATCCGTTCGCGAGATATGGAAGTTTGAAGTTAAGGAATGTGTGAGAAACCATCAAAATTTTCGCAAGTCTGATACTCGAATCCAATAACTGGAATGGCTTATGGGAAAAGTACACACACACCATTGTAATCGGGCGAGTTTCTACTTTCAGATGCAACAGGAATTTCTCGAGTACGTCTATCCGTTCGCGAGATATGGGAGTTTGAAGTTATTGAATGGTTGAGAAACCATCAAAATTGTCGCAATTGTGATGCTAGACACGAATAACTGGAATGGCCTAGGGGAAAAGTACACATACCATTGCAATCGGGCGAGTCTCTACTTTCAGACGCAACAGGAATTTCTCGAGTTCCTCAATCCGTTCGCCAGATATGGGAGTTTGAAGCTAAGGAATGGTTGAGAAACCATCAAAATTTTCGCAAGTCTGATACTCGAAACCAATAACTACAATGGCCTAGGGGAAAAATACACCTACCGTTGTAATCGGGCGAGTTTCTACTTCCACATGCAACAGGAATTTCTCGAGTTCGTCAATCCGTTCGCGAGATATGGTAGTTTGAATTTAAGGAATGGTTGAGAAACCATCAAAATTTTCGCTTGTCGAATACTCGAAACCAGTAACTGGAATGGCCTAGGGGAAAAGTACACACACCATTGTAATTGGGCGGGTTTCTACTTTCAGATACAACAGGAATTTCTCGAGTTCGTCAATGCGTTCGCCAGATATGGGTGTTTGAAGTTAAGGAATGGCTGAGAAATCATCAAAATTTGCGCAAGTCTGATACTCGAATCCAATAACTACTATGGCCTAGTGCAAAAATAAACATACCGTTGTAATCGGGCGAGTTTCTGCTTTCAGATGCAATAGGAAATTCTCGAGTTCGTCAATCCTTTCGCGAGATATGGAAGTTTGAAGTTAAGGAATGTGTGAGAAACCATCAAAATTTTCGCAAGTGTGATACTCGAAACCAATAACTGCAATGGCCTAGGGGGAAAACGCACATATCTTTGTAATTGGGCGAGTTTCTACTTTCAGATGCAACAGGAATTTCTCGAGTTCGTCAATCCGTTCGCGAGATATGGGCGTTTGAAGTTAAGGAATGGTTGAGAAACCATCAAAATTTTCGCAAGTCTGATACTCGAAACCAATAACTACAAAGGCCTAGGGGGAAAACACACATATCTTTGTAATCGGGCGAGTTTCTACTTTCAGATGCAACAGGAATTTCTCGAGTTCGTCAATCCGTTCGCGAGATATGGGAGTTTGAAGTTAAGGAATGGTTGAGAAACCATCAAAATTTGCGCTGGTCTGATACTTGAAACCAATAACTGGAATGGCCTAGGGGAAAAGTACACACACCATTGTAATCCGGCGAGTTTCTACTTTCAGATACAACAGGAATTTCTCGAGTTCGTCAGTGCGTTCGCGAGATATGGGAGTTTGAATTTAAGGAATGGTTGAGAAATCATCAAAATTTTCGCAAGTCTGATACTCGAATCCTATAACTACAATGGCCTAGGGCAAAAATACACATACCGTTGTAATCGGGCCACATTCTACTTTCACATGCAACAGGAATTTCTCGAGTTCATCAATCCGTTCGCGAGATATGGGAGTTTGAAGTTAAGGAATGGTTGAGAAACCATCACAATTTTCGCAAGTCTGATACACGAAACCAATAACTACCATGGCCCAGGGCAAAAATACACATACCGTTGTAATCGGGCGAGTTTCTGCTTTCAGATGCAATAGAAAATTCTCGAGTTCGTCAATTCGTTCGCGAGATATGGGAGTTGAAAGTTAAGGAATGGTTGAGAAACCATCAAAATTTTCGCAAGTCTGATACTCGAAACCAATAACTACAATGGCCTAGGGGAAAAATACACATACCGTTGTAATCGGGCGAGTTTCTGCTTTCAGATGCAATAGAAAATTCTCGAGTTCGTCAATTCGTTCGCGAGATATGGGAGTTGAAAGTTAAGGAATGGTTGAGAAACCATCAAAATTTTCGCAAGTCTGATACTCGAAACCAATAACTACAATGGCCCAGGGGAAAAATACACATACCGTTGTAATCGGGCGAGTTTCTGGTTTCCGATGCGATAGGAAATTCTCGAGTTCGTCAATCCGTTCGCGAGATATGGAAGTGTGAAGTTAAGGAATGGTTGAGAAACCATCAAAATTTTCGCTGGTCGAATACTCGAAACCAATAACTGGAATGGCCTAGGGGAAAAGTACACACACCATTGTAATCGGACGGGCTTCTACTTTCAGATACAACAGGAATTTCTCGACTTCGTCAATGCGTTCGCGAGATATGGGAGTTTGAAGTTAAGGAATGGCTGAGAAATCATCAAAATTGTCGCAAGTCTGATACTCGAATCCAATAACTACTATGGCCTAGGGCAAAAATAAACATACCGTTGTAATCGGGCGAGTTTCTCCTTTCAGATGCAACAGGAATTTCTCGAGTTCGTCAATCCGGTCGCGAGGTATGGGAGTTTGAAGCTAAGGAATGGTTGAGAAACCATCACAATTTTCGCAAGTCTGATACTCGAAACCAATAATCACTATGGCCTAGGGCAAAAATAGACATACCGTTGTAATCGGGCGAGTTTCTGCTTTCAGATGCAATAGGAAATTCTCGAGTTCGTCAATCCGTTCGCGACATATGGGAGTTTGTAGCTAAGGAATGGTTGAGAGCCCATCAAATTTTTCGAAAGTCTGATACTCGAAACCAATAACTACAATAGCCTAGGGCAAAAATACACATACCGTTGTAATCGGGCGAGTTTCTGCTTTCAGATGCAATAGGAAATTCTCGAGTTCGTCAATCCGTTCGCTAGATATGGAATTTTGAAGTTAAGGAATGATTGAGAAACCATCAAAATTTTCGCTGGTCTGATACTCGAAACCAATAACTGGAATGGCCTAGGGGAAAAGTACGCACGCCGTTGTAATCGGGCTAGTTTCTACTTGCAGATGCAACAGGAATTTCTCGAGTTCGTCAATCCGTTCGCGAGATATGGGAGTGTGAAGTTAAGGAATGGTTGAGAAACCATCAAAATTATCGCAAGTCTGATACTCGAAACCAATAACTGGAATGGCCTAGGGGAAAAGTACGCATACCATTGTAATCGGGCGAGTTTCTACTTTCAGATGCAACAGGAATTTCTCGAGTTCGTCAATCCGTTCGCGAGATGTGGGAGTTTGAAGTTAAGGAATGGTTGAGAAACCATCAAAATTTTCGCAAGTCTGATACTCGAAACCAATAACTACAATAGCCTAGGGGAAAAATACACATACCGTTGTAATCGGGCGAGTTTCTACTTTGAGATGCAACCGGAATTTTTCGAGTTCGTCAATCCGTTCGCGAGGTATGGGAGTTTGAAGCTAAGGAATCGTTGAGAAACCATCGAAATTTTCGCAAGTCTGATACTCGAAACCAATAACTACTATGGCCTAGGGGAAAAATACACATACCGTTGTAATCGGGCGAGTTTCTACTTTCAGATGCAACAGGAATTTCTCGAGTTCGTCAATCCGTTCGCGAGATATGGGAGTTTGAAGTTAAGGAATCGTTGAGAAACCATAGAAATTTTCGCAAGTCTGATACTCGAAACCAATAACTACAATGGCCTAGGGGAAAAATACACATACCGTTGTAATCGGGCGAGTTTCTGCTTTCAGATGCAATAGAAAATTCTCGAGTTCGTCAATTCGTTCGCGAGATATGGGAGTTGAAAGTTAAGGAATGGTTGAGAAACCATCAAAATTTTCGCAAGTCTGATACTCGAAACCAATAACTACAATGGCCCAGGGGAAAAATACACATACCGTTGTAATCGGGCGAGTTTCTGGTTTCCGATGCGATAGGAAATTCTCGAGTTCGTCAATCCGTTCGCGAGATATGGAAGTGTGAAGTTAAGGAATGGTTGAGAAACCATCAAAATTTTCGCTGGTCGAATACTCGAAACCAATAACTGGAATGGCTTATGGGAAAAGTATACACACACCATTGTAATCGGGCGAGTTTCTACTTTCAGATGCAACAGGAATTTCTCGAGTACGCCTATCCGTTCGCGAGATATGGGAGTTTGAAGTTATTGAATGGTTGAGAAACCATCAAAATTGTCGCAATTGTGATGCTAGACACGAATAACTGGAATGGCCTAGGGGAAAAGTACACATACCATTGCAATCGGGCGAGTCTCTACTTTCAGACGCAACAGGAAATTCTCGAGTTCCTCAATCCGTTCGCCAGATATGGGAGTTTGAAGCTAAGGAATGGTTGAGAAACCATCAAAATTTTCGCAAGTCTGATACTCGAAACCAATAACTACAATGGCCTAGGGGAAAAATACACCTACCGTTGTAATCGGGCGAGTTTCTACTTCCACATGCAACAGGAATTTCTCGAGTTCGTCAATCCGTTCGCGAGATATGGTAGTTTGAATTTAAGGAATGGTTGAGAAACCATCAAAATTTTCGCTTGTCGAATACTCGAAACCAGTAACTGGAATGGCCTAGGGGAAAAGTACACACACCATTGTAATTGGGCGGGTTTCTACTTTCAGATACAACAGGAATTTCTCGAGTTCGTCAATGCGTTCGCCAGATATGGGTGTTTGAAGTTAAGGAATGGCTGAGAAATCATCAAAATTTTCGCAAGTCTGATACTCGAATCCAATAACTACTATGGCCTAGGGCAAAAATAAACATACCGTTGTAATCGGGCGAGTTTCTGCTTTCAGATGCAATAGGAAATTCTCGAGTTCGTCAATCCTTTCGCGAGATATGGAAGTTTGAAGTTAAGGAATGTGTGAGAAACCATCAAAATTTTCGCAAGTGTGATACTCGAAACCAATAACTGCAATGGCCTAGGGGGAAAACGCACATATCTTTGTAATTGGGCGAGTTTCTACTTTCAGATGCAACAGGAATTTCTCGAGTTCGTCAATCCGTTCGCGAGATATGGGAGTTTGAAGTTAAGGAATGGTTGAGAAACCATCAAAATTTGCGCTGGTCTGATACTTGAAACCAATAACTGGAATGGCCTAGGGGAAAAGTACACACACCATTGTAATCCGGCGAGTTTCTACTTTCAGATACAACAGGAATTTCTCGAGTTCGTCAGTGCGTTCGCGAGATATGGGAGTTTGAAGTTAAGGAATGGTTGAGAAATCATCAAAATTTTCGCAAGTCTGATACTCGAATCCTATAACTACAATGGCCTAGGGCAAAAATGCACATACCGTTGTAATCGGGCCACATTCTACTTTCACATGCAACAGGAATTTCTCGAGTTCGTCAATCCGTTCGCGAGATATGGGAGTTTGAAGTTAAGGAATGGTTGAGAAACCATCACAATTTTCGCAAGTCTGATACACGAAACCAATAACTACCATGGCCCAGGGCAAAAATACACATACCGTTGTAATCGGGCGAGTTTCTGCTTTCAGATGCAATAGAAAATTCTCGAATTCGTCAATTCGTTCGCGAGATATGGGAGTTGAAAGTTAAGGAATGGTTGAGAAACCATCAAAATTTTCGCAAGTCTGATACTCGAAACCAATAACTACAATGGCCTAGGGGAAAAATACACATACCGTTGTAATCGGGCGAGTTTCTTCTTTCAGATGCAATAGAAAATTCTCGAGTTCGTCAATTCGTTCGCGAGATATGGGAGTTGAAAGTTAAGGAATGGTTGAGAAACCATCAAAATTTTCGCAAGTCTGATACTCGAAACCAATAACTACAATGGCCCAGGGGAAAAATACACATACCGTTGTAATCGGGCGAGTTTCTGGTTTCCGATGCGATAGGAAATTCTCGAGTTCGTCAATCCGTTCGCGAGATATGGAAGTGTGAAGTTAAGGAATGGTTGAGAAACCATCAAAATTTTCGCTGGTCGAATACTCGAAACCAATAACTGGAATGGCCTAGGGGAAAAGTACACACACCATTGTAATCGGACGGGTTTCTACTTTCAGATACAACAGGAATTTCTCGACTTCGTCAATGCGTTCGCGAGATATGGGAGTTTGAAGTTAAGGAATGGCTGAGAAATCATCAAAATTGTCGCAAGTCTGATACTCGAATCCAATAACTACTATGGCCTAGGGCAAAAATAAACATACCGTTGTAATCGGGCGAGTTTCTCCTTTCAGATGCAACAGGAATTTCTCGAGTTCGTCAAACCGGTCGCGAGGTATGGGAGTTTGAAGCTAAGGAATGGTTGAGAAACCATCACAATTTTCGCAAGTCTGATACTCGAAACCAATAATCACTATGGCCTAGGGCAAAAATAGACATACCGTTGTAATCGGGCGAGTTTCTGCTTTCAGATGCAATAGGAAATTCTCGAGTTCGTCAATCCGTTCGCGAGATATGGGAGTTTGTAGCTAAGGAATGGTTGAGAACCCATCAAATTTTTCGAAAGTCTGATACTCGAAACCAATAACTACAATAGCCTAGGGCAAAAATACACATACCGTTGTAATCGGGCGAGTTTCTGCTTTCAGATGCAATAGGAAATTCTCGAGTTCGTCAATCCGTTCGCTAGATATGGAAGTTTGAAGTTAAGGAATGATTGAGAAACCATCAAAATTTTCGCTGGTCTGATACTCGAAACCAATAACTGGAATGGCCTAGGGGAAAAGTACGCACGCCGTTGTAATCGGGCTAGTTTCTACTTGCAGATGCAACAGGAATTTCTCGAGTTCGTCAATCCGTTCGCGAGATATGGGAGTGTGAAGTTAAGGAATGGTTGAGAAACCATCAAAATTATCGCAAGTCTGATACTCGAAACCAATAACTGGAATGGCCTAGGGGAAAAGTACGCATACCATTGTAATCGGGCGAGTTTCTACTTTCAGATGCAACAGGAATTTCTCGAGTTCGTCAATCCGTTCGCGAGATGTGGGAGTTTGAAGTTAAGGAATGGTTGAGAAACCATCAAAATTTTCGCAAGTCTGATACTCGAAACCAATAACTACAATAGCCTAGGGGAAAAATACACATACCGTTGTAATCGGGCGAGTTTCTACTTTGAGATGCAACTGGAATTTTTCGAGTTCGTCAATCCGTTCGCGAGGTATGGGAGTTTGAAGCTAAGGAATCGTTGAGAAACCATCGAAATTTTCGCAAGTCTGATACTCGAAACCAATAACTACTATGGCCTAGGGGAAAAATACACATACCGTTGTAATCGGGCGAGTTTCTACTTTCAGATGCAACAGGAATTTCTCGAGTTCGTCAATCCGTTCGCGAGATATGGGAGTTTGAAGTTAAGGAATGGTTGAGAAACCATCAAAATTTTCGCAAGTATGATACTCGAAACCAATAACTGCAGTGGCCTAGGGGGAAAACGCACATATCTTTGTAATTGGGCGAGTTTCTACTTTCAGATGCAACAGGAATTTCTCGAGTTCGTCAATCCGTTCGCGAGATATGGGAGTTTGAAGTTAAGGAATGGTTGAGAAACCATCAAAATTTTCGCAAGTCTGATACTCGAAACCAATAACTACAAAGGCCTAGGGGAAAAGTACACACACCATTGTAATGGGGCGAGTTTCTACTTTCAGATGCAACAGGAATTTCTCGAGTTCGTCTATCCGTTCGCGAGATATGGGAGTTTGAAGTTAAGTAATGGTTGAGAAACCATCAAAATTTTCGCAAGTCTGATACTCGAAACCAATAACTACAAAGGCCTAGGGGAAAAATACACATACCGTTGTAATCGGGCGAGTTTCTACTTCCACATGCAACAGGAATTTCTCGAGTTCGTCAATCCGTTCGCGAGATATGGGAGTTTGAAGTTAAGGAATGGTTGAGAAACCATCAAAATTTTTGCAAGTCTGATACTCGAAACCAATAACTACAATGGCCTAGGGGAAAAATACACATACCGTTCTAATCGGGCGAGTTTCTACTTTCAGATGCAAGAGGAATTTCTCGAGTTCGTCAGTGCGTTCGCGAGATATGGGAGTTTGAAGTTAAGGAATGGTTGAGAAATCATCAAAATTTTCGCAAGTCTGATACTCGAATCCTATAACTACAATGGCCTAGGGCAAAAATACACATACCGTTGTAATCGGGCGAGTTTCTACTTTCAGATGCAACAGGAATTTCTCGAGTTCGTCAATCCGTTCGCGAGATATGGGAGTTTGAAGTTAAGGAATGGTTGAGAAACCATCAAAATTTCCGCAAGTCTGTTACTCGAAACCGATAACTACAAAGGCCTAGGGGAAAAATACACATACCGTTGTAATCGGGCGAGTTTCTACTTCCACATGCAACAGGAATTTCTCGAGTTCGTCAATCCGTTCGCGAGATATGGGAGTTTGAAGTTAAGGAATGGTTGAGAAACCATCAAAATTTTTGCAAGTCTGACACTCGAAACCAATAACTACAATGGCTTAGGGGAAAAATACACATTCCGTTGTAATCGGGCGACATTCTACATTCACATGCAACAGGAACTTCTGGAGTTCGTCAATCCGTTCGCGACATATGGGAGTTTGAAGTTAAGGAATGGTTGAGAAACCATCACAATTTTCGCAAGTCTGATACACGAAACCAATAACTACCATGGCCTAGGGCAAAAATACACATACCGTTGTAATCGGGCGAGTTTCTGCTTTCAGATGCAATAGAAAATTCTCGAGTTCGTCAATCCGTTCGCGAGATATGGGAGTTGAAAGTTAAGGAATGGTTGAGAAACCATCAAAATTTTCGCAAGTCTGATACTCGAAACCAATAACTACAATGGCCTAGGGGAAAAATACACATACCGTTGTAATCGGGCGAGTTTCTGCTTTCAGATGCAATAGGAAATTCTCGAGTTCGTCAATCCTTTCGCGAGATATGGAAGTTTGAAGTTAAGGAATGGTTGAGAAACCATCAAAATTTTCGCAAGTCTGATACTCGAAACCAATAACTACTATGGCGCAGGGCAAAAATACACATACCGTTGTAATCGGGCGAGTTTCTGCTTTCAGATGCAATAGAAAATTCTCGAGTTCGTCAATCCATTCGCGAGATATGGAAGTTTGAAGTTAAGGAATGATTGAGAAACCATCAAAATTTTCGCAAGTCTGATACTCGACACCAATAACTACAAAGGCCTAACGGAAAAATACACATACCGTTGTAATCGGGCGAGTTTCTACTTTCACATGCAATAGGAATTTCTCGAGTTCGTCAATCCGTTGGCGATATATGGGAGTTTGAAGTTAAGGAATGGTTGAGAAACCATCAAAATTTTCGCAAGTCTGATACCCGAAACCAATAACTACTATGGCATAGGGCAAAAATGCACATACCGTTGTAACCGGGCGAGTTTCTGCTTTCAGATGCAATAGGAAATTCTCGAGTTCGTCAATCCGTTCGCGAGATATGGTAGTTTGAATTTAAGGAATGGTTGAGAAACCATCAAAATTTTCGCTTGTCGAATACTCGAAACCAATAACTGGAATGGCCTAGGGGAAAAGTACATACACCATTGTAATCGGGCGGGTTTCTACTTTCAGATACAACAGGAATTTCTCGAGTTCGTCAATGCGTTCGCGAGATATGGGAGTTTGAAGTTAAGGAATGGCTCAGAAATCATCAAAATTTTCGCAAGTCTGACACTCGAATCCAATAACTACTATGGCCTAGGGCAAAAATAAACATACCGTTGTAACCGGGCGAGTTTCTGCTTTCAGATGCAATAGGAAATTCTCGAGTTCGTAAGTCCGTTCGCGAGATATGTAAGTGTGAAGTTAAGGAATGGTTGAGAAACCATCAAAATTATCGCAAGTCTGATACTCGAAACCAATAACTGGAATGGCCTAGGGGAAAAGTACGCATACCATTGTAATCGGGCGAGTTTCTACTTTCAGATGCAACAGGAATTTCTCGAGGTCGTCAATCCGTTCGCGAGATGTGGGAGTTTGAAGTTAAGGAATGGTTGAGAAACCATCAAAATTTTCGCAAGTCTGATACTCGAAACCAATAACTACAATAGCCTAGGGGAAAAATACACATACCGTTGTAATCGGGCGAGTTGCTACTTTGAGATGCAACCGGAATTTCTCGAGTTCGTCAATCCGTTCGCGAGGTATGGGAGTTTGAAGCTAAGGAATGGTTGAGAAACCATCACAATTTTCGCAAGTCTGATACTCGAAACCAATAACCACTATGGCCTAGGGCAAAAATACACATACCGTTGTAATCGGGCGAGTTTCTGCTTTCAGATGCAATAGGAAATTCTCGAGTTCGTCAATCCGTTCGCAAGATATGGGAGTTTGAAGCCAAGGAATGGTTGAGAACCCATCAAATTTTTCGAAAGTCTGATACTCGAAACCAATAACTACAATAGCCTAGGGCAAAAATACACATACCGTTGTAATCGGGCGAGTTTCAGCTTTCAGATGCAATAGGAAATTCTCGAGTTCGTCAATCCGTTCGCGAGGTATGGGAGTTTGAAGCTAAGGAATGGTTGAGAATCCATCACAATTTTCGCAAGTCTGATACTCGAAACCAATAACCACTATGGCCTAGGGGAAAAATACACATACCGTTGTAATCGGGCGAGTTTATGCTTTCCGATGCGATAGGAAATTCTCGAGTTCGTCATTCCATTCGCGAGATATGGAAGTTTGAAGTTAAGGAATGATTGAGAAACCATCAAAATTTTCGCAAGTGTGATACTCGACACCAAAAACTACAAAGGCCTAACGGAAAAATACACATACCGTTGTAATCGGGCGAGTTTCTACTTTCACATGCAATAGGAATTTCTCGAGTTCGTCAATCCGTTGGCGATATATGGGAGTTTGAAGTTAAGGAATGGTTGAGAAACCATCAAAATTTTCGCTTGTCGAATACTCGAAACCAATAACTGGAATGGCCTAGGGGAAAAGTACACAAACCATTGTAATCGGGCGGGTTTCTACTTTCAGATACAACAGGAATTTCTCGAGTTCGTCAATGCGTTCGCGAGATATGGGAGTTTGAAGTTAAGGAATGGCTGAGAAATCATCAAAATTTTCGCAAGTCTGATACTCGAATCCAATAAGTACTATGGCCTAGGGCAAAAATAAACATACCGTTGTAATCGGGCGAGTTTCTGCTTTCAAATGCAATAGGAAATTCTAGAGTTCGTCAATCCTTTCGCGAGATATGGAAGTTTGAAGTTAAGGAATGGTTGAGAAACCATCAAAATTTTCGCAAGTCTGATACTCGAAACCAATAACTACAATGGCCTAGGGGAAAAATACACATACCGTTGTAATCGGGCGAGTTTCTCCTTTCAGATGCAACAGGAATTTCTCGAGTTCGTCAATCCGTTCGCGAGATATGGGAGTTTGAAGTTAAGGAATGGTTGAGAAACCATCAAAATTTTCGCAAGTCTGATACTCGAAACCAATAACTACTATGGCCCAGGGCAAAAATACACATACCGTTGTAATCGGGCGAGTTTCTGCTTTCAGATGCAATAGAAAATTCTCGAGTTCGTCATTCCATTCGCGAGATATGGAAGTTTGAAGTTAAGGAATGATTGAGAAACCATCAAAATTTTCGCAAGTGTGATACTCGACACCAAAAACTACAAAGGCCTAACGGAAAAATACACATACCGTTGTAATCGGGCGAGTTTCTACTTTCACATGCAATAGGAATTTCTCGAGTTCGTCAATCCGTTGGCGATATATGGGAGTTTGAAGTTAAGGAATGGTTGAGAAACCATCAAAATTTTCGCTTGTCGAATACTCGAAACCAATAACTGGAATGGCCTAGGGGAAAAGTACACACACCATTGTAATCGGGCGGGTTTCTACTTTCAGATACAACCGGAATTTCTCGAGTTCGTCAATGCGTTCGCGAGATATGGGAGTTTGAAGTTAAGGAATGGCTCAGAAATCATCAAAATTTTCGCAAGTCTGATACTCGAATCCAATAACTACTATGGCCTCGGGCAAAAATAAACATACCGTTGTAATCGGGCGAGTTTCTGCTTTCAGATGCAATAGGAAATTCTCGAATTCGTCAATCCTTTCGCGAGATATGGAAGTTTGAAGTTAAGGAATGATTGAGAAACCATCAAAATTTTCGCAAGTCTGATACTCGACACCAATAACTACAAAGGCCTAACGGAAAAATACACATACCGTTGTAATCGAGCGAGTTTCTACTTTCACATGCAATAGGAATTTCTCGAGTTCGTCAATCCGTTGGCGAGATATGGGAGTTTGAAGTTAAGGAATGGTTGAGAAACCATCAAAATTTTCGCAAGTGTGATACTCGAAACCAATAACTGCAATGGCCTAGGGGGAAAACGCACATGTCTTTGTAATTGGGCGAGTTTCTACTTTCAGATGCAACAGGAATTTCTCGAGTTCGTCAATCCGTTCGCGAGATATGGGAGTTTGAAGTTAAGGAATGGTTGAGAAACCATCAAAATTTTTGCAAGTCTGATACTCGAAACCAATAACTACAATGGCCTAGCGGAAAAATGCACATACCGTTGTAATCGGGCGAGTTTCTACTTTCAGATGCAAGAGGAATTTCTCGAGTTCGTCAATCCGTTCGCGAGATATGGGAGTTTGAAGTTAAGGAATGGTTGAGAAACCATCAAAATTTTCGCAAGTGTGATACTCGAAACCAATAACTGCAATGGCCTAGGGGGAGAACGCACGTATCTTTGTAATTGGGCGAGTTTCTACTTTCAGATGCAACAGGAATTTCTCCAGTTCGTCAATCCGTTCGCGAGATATGGGAGTTTGAATTTAAGGAATGGTTGAGAAACCATCAAAATTTTCGCAAGTCTGATACTCGAAACCAATAACTACAAAGGCCTAGGGGGAAAACACACATATCTTTGTAATCGGGCGAGTTTCTACTTTCAGATGCAACAGGAATATCTCGAGTTCGTCAATCCGTTCGCGAGATATGGGAGTTTGAAGTTAAGGAATGGTTGAGAAACCATCAAAATTTTCGCAAGTCTGATACTCGAAACCAATAACTACAAAGGCCAAGGGGAAAAGTACACACACCATTGTAATGGGGCGTGTTTCTACTTTCAGATGCAACAGGAATTTCTCCAGTTCGTCAATCCGTTCGCGAGATATGGGAGTTTGAAGTTAAGGAATGATTGAGAAACCATCAAAATTTTCGCAAGTCTGATACTCGACACCAATAACTACAAAGGCCTAACGGAAAAATACACATACCGTTGTAATCGAGCGAGTTTCTACTTTCACATGCAATAGGAATTTCTCGAGTTCGTCAATCCGTTGGCGAGATATGGGAGTTTGAAGTTAAGGAATGGTTGAGAAACCATCAAAATTTTCGCAAGTGTGATACTCGAAACCAATAACTGCAATGGCCTAGGGGGAAAACGCACATGTCTTTGTAATTGGGCGAGTTTCTACTTTCAGATGCAACAGGAATTTCTCGAGTTCGTCAATCCGTTCGCGAGATATGGGAGTTTGAAGTTAAGGAATGGTTGAGAAACCATCAAAATTTTTGCAAGTCTGATACTCGAAACCAATAACTACAATGGCCTAGCGGAAAAATGCACATACCGTTGTAATCGGGCGAGTTTCTACTTTCAGATGCAAGAGGAATTTCTCGAGTTCGTCAATCCGTTCGCGAGATATGGGAGTTTGAAGTTAAGGAATGATTGAGAAACCATCAAAATTTTCGCAAGTCTGATACTCGACACCAATAACTACAAAGGCCTAACGGAAAAATACACATACCGTTGTAATCGAGCGAGTTTCTACTTTCACATGCAATAGGAATTTCTCGAGTTCGTCAATCCGTTGGCGAGATATGGGAGTTTGAAGTTAAGGAATGGTTGAGAAACCATCAAAATTTTCGCAAGTGTGATACTCGAAACCAATAACTGCAATGGCCTAGGGGGAAAACGCACATGTCTTTGTAATTGGGCGAGTTTCTACTTTCAGATGCAACAGGAATTTCTCGAGTTCGTCAATCCGTTCGCGAGATATGGGAGTTTGAAGTTAAGGAATGGTTGAGAAACCATCAAAATTTTTGCAAGTCTGATACTCGAAACCAATAACTACAATGGCCTAGCGGAAAAATGCACATACCGTTGTAATCGGGCGAGTTTCTACTTTCAGATGCAAGAGGAATTTCTCGAGTTCGTCAATCCGTTCGCGAGATATGGGAGTTTGAAGTTAAGGAATGGTTGAGAAACCATCAAAATTTTCGCAAGTGTGATACTCGAAACCAATAACTGCAATGGCCTAGGGGGAAAACGCACGTATCTTTGTAATTGGGCGAGTTTCTACTTTCAGATGCAACAGGAATTTCTCCAGTTCGTCAATCCGTTCGCGAGATATGGGAGTTTGAATTTAAGGAATGGTTGAGAAACCATCAAAATTTTCGCAAGTCTGATACTCGAAACCAATAACTACAAAGGCCTAGGGGGAAAACACACATATCTTTGTAATCGGGCGAGTTTCTACTTTCAGATGCAACAGGAATATCTCGAGTTCGTCAATCCGTTCGCGAGATATGGGAGTTTGAAGTTAAGGAATGGTTGAGAAACCATCAAAATTTTCGCAAGTCTGATACTCGAAACCAATAACTACAAAGGCCAAGGGGAAAAGTACACACACCACTGTAATGGGGCGTGTTTCTACTTTCAGATGCAACAGGAATTTCTCGAGTTCGTCTATCCGTTCGCGAGATATGGGAGTTTGAAGTTAAGGAATGGTTGAGAAACCATCAAAATTTTCGCATGTCTGATACTCGAAACCAATAACTACAAAGGCCTAGGGGAAAAATACACATACCGTTGTAATCGGGCGAGTTTCCACTTCCACATGCAACAGGAATTTCTCGAGTTCGTCAATCCGTTCGCGAGATATGGGAGTTTGAAATTAAGGAATGGTTGAGAAACCATCAAAATTTTTGCAAGTCTGATACTCGAAACCAATAACTACAATGGCCTAGGGGAAAAATACACATACCGTTGTAATCGGGCTAGTTTCTACTTTCAGATGCAAGAGGAATTTCTCGAGTTCGTCAATCCGTTCGCGAGATATGGGAGATTGAAGTTAAGGAATGGTTGAGAAACCATCAAAATTTGCGCTGGTCTGATACTTGAAACCAATAACTGGAATGGCCTAGGGGAAAGGTACACACACCATTGTAATCCGGCGAGTTTCTACTTTCAGATACAACAGGAATTTCTCGAGTTCGTCAGTGCGTTCGCGAGATATGGGAGTTTGAAGTTAAGGAATGGTTGAGGAATCATCAAAATTTTCGCAAGTCTGATACTCGAATCCTATAACTACAATGGCCTAAGGCAAAAATACACATACCGTTGTAATCGGGCGAGCTTCTACTTTCAAATGCAACAGGAATTTGTCGAGTTCGTCAATCCGTTCGCGAGATATGGAAGTGTGAAGTTAAGGAATGGTTGAGAAACCATCAAAATTTTCGCTGATCGAATACTCGAAACCAATAACTGGAATGGCCTAGGGGAAAAGTACACAAACCATTGTAATCGGGCGGGTTTCTACTTTCAGATACAACAGGAATTTCTCGAGTTCGTCAATGCGTTCGCGAGATATGGGAGTTTGAAGTTAAGGAATGGCTGAGAAATCATCAAAATTTTCGCAAGTCTGATACTCGAATCCAATAAGTACTATGGCCTAGGGCAAAAATAAACATACCGTTGTAATCGGGCGAGTTTCTGCTTTCAAATGCAATAGGAAATTCTAGAGTTCGTCAATCCTTTCGCGAGATATGGAAGTTTGAAGTTAAGGAATGGTTGAGAAACCATCAAAATTTTCGCAAGTCTGATACTCGAAACCAATAACTACAATGGCCTAGGGGAAAAATACACATACCGTTGTAATCGGGCGAGTTTCTCCTTTCAGATGCAACAGGAATTTCTCGAGTTCGTCAATCCGTTCGCGAGATATGGGAGTTTGAAGTTAAGGAATGGTTGAGAAACCATCAAAATTTTCGCAAGTCTGATACTCGAAACCAATAACTACTATGGCCCAGGGCAAAAATACACATACCGTTGTAATCGGGCGAGTTTCTGCTTTCAGATGCAATAGAAAATTCTCGAGTTCGTCATTCCATTCGCGAGATATGGAAGTTTGAAGTTAAGGAATGATTGAGAAACCATCAAAATTTTCGCAAGTGTGATACTCGACACCAAAAACTACAAAGGCCTAACGGAAAAATACACATACCGTTGTAATCGGGCGAGTTTCTACTTTCACATGCAATAGGAATTTCTCGAGTTCGTCAATCCGTTGGCGATATATGGGAGTTTGAAGTTAAGGAATGGTTGAGAAACCATCAAAATTTTCGCTTGTCGAATACTCGAAACCAATAACTGGAATGGCCTAGGGGAAAAGTACACAAACCATTGTAATCGGGCGGGTTTCTACTTTCAGATACAACAGGAATTTCTCGAGTTCGTCAATGCGTTCGCGAGATATGGGAGTTTGAAGTTAAGGAATGGCTGAGAAATCATCAAAATTTTCGCAAGTCTGATACTCGAATCCAATAAGTACTATGGCCTAGGGCAAAAATAAACATACCGTTGTAATCGGGCGAGTTTCTGCTTTCAAATGCAATAGGAAATTCTAGAGTTCGTCAATCCTTTCGCGAGATATGGAAGTTTGAAGTTAAGGAATGGTTGAGAAACCATCAAAATTTTCGCAAGTCTGATACTCGAAACCAATAACTACAATGGCCTAGGGGAAAAATACACATACCGTTGTAATCGGGCGAGTTTCTCCTTTCAGATGCAACAGGAATTTCTCGAGTTCGTCAATCCGTTCGCGAGATATGGGAGTTTGAAGTTAAGGAATGGTTGAGAAACCATCAAAATTTTCGCAAGTCTGATACTCGAAACCAATAACTACTATGGCCCAGGGCAAAAATACACATACCGTTGTAATCGGGCGAGTTTCTGCTTTCAGATGCAATAGAAAATTCTCGAGTTCGTCATTCCATTCGCGAGATATGGAAGTTTGAAGTTAAGGAATGATTGAGAAACCATCAAAATTTTCGCAAGTGTGATACTCGACACCAAAAACTACAAAGGCCTAACGGAAAAATACACATACCGTTGTAATCGGGCGAGTTTCTACTTTCACATGCAATAGGAATTTCTCGAGTTCGTCAATCCGTTGGCGATATATGGGAGTTTGAAGTTAAGGAATGGTTGAGAAACCATCAAAATTTTCGCTTGTCGAATACTCGAAACCAATAACTGGAATGGCCTAGGGGAAAAGTACACACACCATTGTAATCGGGCGGGTTTCTACTTTCAGATACAACCGGAATTTCTCGAGTTCGTCAATGCGTTCGCGAGATATGGGAGTTTGAAGTTAAGGAATGGCTCAGAAATCATCAAAATTTTCGCAAGTCTGATACTCGAATCCAATAACTACTATGGCCTCGGGCAAAAATAAACATACCGTTGTAATCGGGCGAGTTTCTGCTTTCAGATGCAATAGGAAATTCTCGAATTCGTCAATCCTTTCGCGAGATATGGAAGTTTGAAGTTAAGGAATGATTGAGAAACCATCAAAATTTTCGCAAGTCTGATACTCGACACCAATAACTACAAAGGCCTAACGGAAAAATACACATACCGTTGTAATCGAGCGAGTTTCTACTTTCACATGCAATAGGAATTTCTCGAGTTCGTCAATCCGTTGGCGAGATATGGGAGTTTGAAGTTAAGGAATGGTTGAGAAACCATCAAAATTTTCGCAAGTGTGATACTCGAAACCAATAACTGCAATGGCCTAGGGGGAAAACGCACATGTCTTTGTAATTGGGCGAGTTTCTACTTTCAGATGCAACAGGAATTTCTCGAGTTCGTCAATCCGTTCGCGAGATATGGGAGTTTGAAGTTAAGGAATGGTTGAGAAACCATCAAAATTTTCGCAAGTCTGATACTCGAAACCAATAACTACAATGGCCTAGGGGAAAAATACACATACCGTTGTAATCGGGCGAGTTTCTCCTTTCAGATGCAACAGGAATTTCTCGAGTTCGTCAATCCGTTCGCGAGATATGGGAGTCTGAAGTTAAGGAATGGTTGAGAAACCATCAAAATTTTCGCAAGTCTGATACTCGAAACCAATAACTACTATGGCCCAGGGCAAAAATACACATACCGTTGTAATCGGGCGAGTTTCTGCTTTCAGATGCAATAGAAAATTCTCGAGTTCGTCAATCCATTCGCGAGATATGGAAGTTTGAAGTTAAGGAATGATTGAGAAACCATCAAAATTTTCGCAAGTGTGATACTCGACACCAAAAACTACAAAGGCCTAACGGAAAAATACACATACCGTTGTAATCGGGCGAGTTTCTACTTTCACATGCAATAGGAATTTCTCGAGTTCGTCAATCCGTTGGCGATATATGGGAGTTTGAAGTTAAGGAATGGTTGAGAAACCATCAAAATTTTCGCTTGTCGAATACTCGAAACCAATAACTGGAATGGCCTAGGGGAAAAGTACACACACCATTGTAATCGGGCGGGTTTCTACTTTCAGATACAACCGGAATTTCTCGAGTTCGTCAATGCGTTCGCGAGATATGGGAGTTTGAAGTTAAGGAATGGCTCAGAAATCATCAAAATTTTCGCAAGTCTGATACTCGAATCCAATAACTACTATGGCCTCGGGCAAAAATAAACATACCGTTGTAATCGGGCGAGTTTCTGCTTTCAGATGCAATAGGAAATTCTCGAATTCGTCAATCCTTTCGCGAGATATGGAAGTTTGAAGTTAAGGAATGATTGAGAAACCATCAAAATTTTCGCAAGTCTGATACTCGACACCAATAACTACAAAGGCCTAACGGAAAAATACACATACCGTTGTAATCCAGCGAGTTTCTACTTTCACATGCAATAGGAATTTCTCGAGTTCGTCAATCCGTTGGCGAGATATGGGAGTTTGAAGTTAAGGAATGGTTGAGAAACCATCAAAATTTTCGCAAGTGTGATACTCGAAACCAATAACTGCAATGGCCTAGGGGGAAAACGCACATGTCTTTGTAATTGGGCGAGTTTCTACTTTCAGATGCAACAGGAATTTCTCGAGTTCGTCAATCCGTTCGCGAGATATGGGAGTTTGAAGTTAAGGAATGGTTGAGAAACCATCAAAATTTTTGCAAGTCTGATACTCGAAACCAATAACTACAATGGCCTAGCGGAAAAATGCACATACCGTTGTAATCGGGCGAGTTTCTACTTTCAGATGCAAGAGGAATTTCTCGAGTTCGTCAATCCGTTCGAGAGATATGGGAGTTTGAAGTTAAGGAATGGTTGAGAAACCATCAAAATTTTCGCAAGTGTGATACTCGAAACCAATAACTGCAATGACCTAGGGGGAAAACGCACATATCTTTGTAATTGGGCGAGTTTCTACTTTCAGATGCAACAGGAATTTCTCCAGTTCGTCAATCCGTTCGCGAGATATGGGAGTTTGAATTTAAGGAATGGTTGAGAAACCATCAAAATTTTCGCAAGTCTGATACTCGAAACCAATAACTACAAAGGCCTAGGGGGAAAACACACATATCTTTGTAATCGGGCGAGTTTCTACTTTCAGATGCAACAGGAATATCTCGAGTTCGTCAATCCGTTCGCGAGATATGGGAGTTTGAAGTTAAGGAATGGTTGAGAAACCATCAAAATTTTCGCAAGTCTGATACTCGAAACCAATAACTACAAAGGCCAAGGGGAAAAGTACACACACCATTGTAATGGGGCGTGTTTCTACTTTCAGATGCAACAGGAATTTCTCGAGTTCGTCTATCCGTTCGCGAGATATGGGAGTTTGAAGTTAAGGAATGGTTGAGAAACCATCAAAATTTTCGCATGTCTGATACTCGAAACCAATAACTACAAAGGCCTAGGGGAAAAATACACATACCGTTGTAATCGGGCGAGTTTCCACTTCCACATGCAACAGGAATTTCTCGAGTTCGTCAATCCGTTCGCGAGATATGGGAGTTTGAAATTAAGGAATGGTTGAGAAACCATCAAAATTTTTGCAAGTCTGATACTCGAAACCAATAACTACAATGGCCTAGGGGAAAAATACACATACCGTTGTAATCGGGCGAGTTTCTACTTTCAGATGCAAGAGGAATTTCTCGAGTTCGTCAATCCGTTCGCGAGATATGGGAGATTGAAGTTAAGGAATGGTTGAGAAACCATCAAAATTTGCGCTGGTCTGATACTTGAAACCAATAACTGGAATGGCCTAGGGGAAAGGTACACACACCATTGTAATCCGGCGAGTTTCTACTTTCAGATACAACAGGAATTTCTCGAGTTCGTCAGTGCGTTCGCGAGATATGGGAGTTTGAAGTTAAGGAATGGTTGAGGAATCATCAAAATTTTCGCAAGTCTGATACTCGAATCCTATAACTACAATGGCCTAGGGCAAAAATACACATACCGTTGTAATCGGGCGAGTTTCTACTTTCAAATGCAACAGGAATTTGTCGAGTTCGTCAATCCGTTCGCGAGATATGGAAGTGTGAAGTTAAGGAATGGTTGAGAAACCATCAAAATTTTCGCAGATCGAATACTCGAAACCAATAACTGGAATGGCCTAGGGGAAAAGTACACAAACCATTGTAATCGGGCGGGTTTCTACTTTCAGATACAACAGGAATTTCTCGAGTTCGTCAATGCGTTAGCGAGATATGGGAGTTTGAAGTTAAGGAATGGCTGAGAAATCATCAAAATTTTCGCAAGTCTGATACTCGAATCCAATAAGTACTATGGCCTAGGGCAAAAATAAACATACCGTTGTAATCGGGCGAGTTTCTGCTTTCAAATGCAATAGGAAATTCTCGAGTTCGTCAATTCTTTCGCGAGATATGGAAGTTTGAAGTTAAGGAATGGTTGAGAAACCATCAAAATTTTCGCAAGTCTGATACTCGAAACCAATAACTACAATGGCCTAGGGGAAAAATACACATACCGTTGTAATCGGGCGAGTTTCTCCTTTCAGATGCAACAGGAATTTCTCGAGTTCGTCAATCCGTTCGCGAGATATGGGAGTTTGAAGTTAAGGAATGGTTGAGAAACCATCAAAATTTTCGCAAGTCTGATACTCGAAACCAATAACTACTATGGCCCAGGGCAAAAATACACATACCGTTGTAATCGGGCGAGTTTCTGCTTTCAGATGCAATAGAAAATTCTCGAGTTCGTCAATCCATTCGCGAGATATGGAAGTTTGAAGTTAAGGAATGATTGAGAAACCATCAAAATTTTCGCAAGTCTGATACTCGACACCAAAAACTACAAAGGCCTAACGGAAAAATACACATACCGTTGTAATCGGGCGAGTTTCTACTTTCACATGCAATAGGAATTTCTCGAGTTCGTCAATCCGTTGGCGATATATGGGAGTTTGAAGTTAAGGAATGGTTGAGAAACCATCAAAATTTTCGCTTGTCGAATACTCGAAACCAATAACTGGAATGGCCTAGGGGAAAAGTACACACACCATTGTAATCGGGCGGGTTTCTACTTTCAGATACAACCGGAATTTCTCGAGTTCGTCAATGCGTTCGCGAGATATGGGAGTTTGAAGTTAAGGAATGGCTCAGAAATCATCAAAATTTTCGCAAGTCTGATACTCGAATCCAATAACTACTATGGCCTCGGGCAAAAATAAACATACCGTTGTAATCGGGCGAGTTTCTGCTTTCAGATGCAATAGGAAATTCTCGAATTCGTCAATCCTTTCGCGAGATATGGAAGTTTGAAGTTAAGGAATGATTGAGAAACCATCAAAATTTTCGCAAGTCTGATACTCGACACCAATAACTACAAAGGCCTAACGGAAAAATACACATACCGTTGTAATCCAGCGAGTTTCTACTTTCACATGCAATAGGAATTTCTCGAGTTCGTCAATCCGTTGGCGAGATATGGGAGTTTGAAGTTAAGGAATGGTTGAGAAACCATCAAAATTTTCGCAAGTGTGATACTCGAAACCAATAACTGCAATGGCCTAGGGGGAAAACGCACATGTCTTTGTAATTGGGCGAGTTTCTACTTTCAGATGCAACAGGAATTTCTCGAGTTCGTCAATCCGTTCGCGAGATATGGGAGTTTGAAGTTAAGGAATGGTTGAGAAACCATCAAAATTTTTGCAAGTCTGATACTCGAAACCAATAACTACAATGGCCTAGCGGAAAAATGCACATACCGTTGTAATCGGGCGAGTTTCTACTTTCAGATGCAAGAGGAATTTCTCGAGTTCGTCAATCCGTTCGAGAGATATGGGAGTTTGAAGTTAAGGAATGGTTGAGAAACCATCAAAATTTTCGCAAGTGTGATACTCGAAACCAATAACTGCAATGGCCTAGGGGGAAAACGCACATATCTTTGTAATTGGGCGAGTTTCTACTTTCAGATGCAACAGGAATTTCTCCAGTTCGTCAATCCGTTCGCGAGATATGGGAGTTTGAATTTAAGGAATGGTTGAGAAACCATCAAAATTTTCGCAAGTCTGATACTCGAAACCAATAACTACAAAGGCCTAGGGGGAAAACACACATATCTTTGTAATCGGGCGAGTTTCTACTTTCAGATGCAACAGGAATATCTCGAGTTCGTCAATCCGTTCGCGAGATATGGGAGTTTGAAGTTAAGGAATGGTTGAGAAACCATCAAAATTTTCGCAAGTCTGATACTCGAAACCAATAACTACAAAGGCCAAGGGGAAAAGTACACACACCATTGTAATGGGGCGTGTTTCTACTTTCAGATGCAACAGGAATTTCTCGAGTTCGTCTATCCGTTCGCGAGATATGGGAGTTTGAAGTTAAGGAATGGTTGAGAAACCATCAAAATTTTCGCATGTCTGATACTCGAAACCAATAACTACAAAGGCCTAGGGGAAAAATACACATACCGTTGTAATCGGGCGAGTTTCCACTTCCACATGCAACAGGAATTTCTCGAGTTCGTCAATCCGTTCGCGAGATATGGGAGTTTGAAATTAAGGAATGGTTGAGAAACCATCAAAATTTTTGCAAGTCTGATACTCGAAACCAATAACTACAATGGCCTAGGGGAAAAATACACATACCGTTGTAATCGGGCGAGTTTCTACTTTCAGATGCAAGAGGAATTTCTCGAGTTCGTCAATCCGTTCGCGAGATATGGGAGATTGAAGTTAAGGAATGGTTGAGAAACCATCAAAATTTGCGCTGGTCTGATACTTGAAACCAATAACTGGAATGGCCTAGGGGAAAGGTACACACACCATTGTAATCCGGCGAGTTTCTACTTTCAGATACAACAGGAATTTCTCGAGTTCGTCAGTGCGTTCGCGAGATATGGGAGTTTGAAGTTAAGGAATGGTTGAGGAATCATCAAAATTTTCGCAAGTCTGATACTCGAATCCTATAACTACAATGGCCTAGGGCAAAAATACACATACCGTTGTAATCGGGCGAGTTTCTACTTTCAAATGCAACAGGAATTTGTCGAGTTCGTCAATCCGTTCGCGAGATATGGAAGTGTGAAGTTAAGGAATGGTTGAGAAACCATCAAAATTTTCGCAGATCGAATACTCGAAACCAATAACTGGAATGGCCTAGGGGAAAAGTACACAAACCATTGTAATCGGGCGGGTTTCTACTTTCAGATACAACAGGAATTTCTCGAGTTCGTCAATGCGTTAGCGAGATATGGGAGTTTGAAGTTAAGGAATGGCTGAGAAATCATCAAAATTTTCGCAAGTCTGATACTCGAATCCAATAAGTACTATGGCCTAGGGCAAAAATAAACATACCGTTGTAATCGGGCGAGTTTCTGCTTTCAAATGCAATAGGAAATTCTCGAGTTCGTCAATTCTTTCGCGAGATATGGAAGTTTGAAGTTAAGGAATGGTTGAGAAACCATCAAAATTTTCGCAAGTCTGATACTCGAAACCAATAACTACAATGGCCTAGGGGAAAAATACACATACCGTTGTAATCGGGCGAGTTTCTCCTTTCAGATGCAACAGGAATTTCTCGAGTTCGTCAATCCGTTCGCGAGATATGGGAGTTTGAAGTTAAGGAATGGTTGAGAAACCATCAAAATTTTCGCAAGTCTGATACTCGAAACCAATAACTACTATGGCCCAGGGCAAAAATACACATACCGTTGTAATCGGGCGAGTTTCTGCTTTCAGATGCAATAGAAAATTCTCGAGTTCGTCAATCCATTCGCGAGATATGGAAGTTTGAAGTTAAGGAATGATTGAGAAACCATCAAAATTTTCGCAAGTCTGATACTCGACACCAAAAACTACAAAGGCCTAACGGAAAAATACACATACCGTTGTAATCGGGCGAGTTTCTACTTTCACATGCAATAGGAATTTCTCGAGTTCGTCAATCCGTTGGCGATATATGGGAATTTGAAGTTAAGGAATGGTTGAGAAACCATCAAAATTTTCGCAAGTCTGATACCCGAAACCAATAACTACTATGGCATAGGGCAAAAATGCACACACCGTTGTAACCGGGCGAGTTTATGCTTTCAGATGCAATAGGAAATTCTCGAGTTCGTCAATCCGTTCGCGAGATATGTAAGTGTGAAGTTAAGGAATGGTTGAGAAACCATCAAAATTATCGCAAGTCTGATACTCGAAAGCAATAACTGGAATGGCCTAGGGGAAAAGTACACATACCATTGTAATCAGGCGAGTTTCTACTTTCAGTTGCAACAGGAATTTTTCGTGTTCGTCAATCCGTTCGCGAGAAATGGTAGTTTCAAGTTAAGGAATGCTTGAGAAACCATCAAAATTTTCGCAAGTCTGATACTCGAAACAAATAACAACTATGGCCTAGGGCAAAAATGCACATACCGTTGTAACCGGGCGAGTTTCTGCTTTCAGATGCAATAGGAAATTCTCGAGTTCGTAAGTCCGTTCGCGAGATATGTAAGTGTGAAGTTAAGGAATGGTTGAGAAACCATCAAAATTATCGCAAGTCTGATACTCGAAACCAATAACTGGAATGGCCTAGGGGAAAAGTACGCATACCATTGTAATCGGGCGAGTTTCTACTTTCAGATGCAACAGGAATTTCTCGAGTTCGTCAATCCGTTCGCGAGATGTGGGAGTTTGAATTTAAGGAATGGTTGAGAAACCATCACAATTTTCGCAAGTCTGATACTCGAAACCAATAACTACAATGGCCTAGGGGAAAAATACACATACCGTTGTAATCGGGCGAGTTTCTACTTTGAGATGCAACCGGAATTTCTCGAGTTCGTCAATCCGTTCGCGAGGTATGGGAGTTTGAAGCTAAGGAATGGTTGAGAAACCATCACAATTTTCGCAAGTCTGATACTCGAAACCAATAACCACTATGGCCTAGGGCAAAAATAGACATACCGTTGTAATCGGGCGAGTTCCTGCTATCAGATGCAATAGGAAATTCTCGAGTTCGTCAATCCGTTCGCGAGATATGGGAGTTTGAAGCTAAGGAATGGTTGAGAACCCATCAAATTTCTCGAAAGTCTGATACTCGAAACCAATAACTACAATAGCCTAGGGCAAAAATACACATACCGTTGTAATCGGGCGAGTTTCTGCTTTCAGATGCAATAGCAAATTCTCGAGTTCGTCAATCCGTTCGCTAGATATGGAAGTTTGAAGTTAAGGAATGATTGAGAAACCATCAAAATTTTCGCTGGTCTGATACTCGAAACCAATAACTGGAATGCCCTAGTGGAAAAGTACACACACCGTTGTAATCGGGCTAGTTTCTACTTGCAGATGCAACAGGAATTTCTCGAGTTCGTCAATCCGTTCGCGAGATATGGGAGTTTGAAGTTAAGGAATGGTTGAGAAACCATCGAAATTTCCGCAAGTCTGATACTCGAAACCAATAACTACTATGGCCTAGGGGAAAAATACACATACCGTTGTAATCGCGCGAGTTTCTACTTTCAGATGCAACAGGAATTTCTCGAGTTCGTCAATCCGTCCTCGAGATATGGGAGTTTGAAGTTAAGGAATCGTTGAGAAACCATCGAAATTTTCGCAAGTCTGATACTCGAAACCAATAACTACAAAGCCCTAGGGGAAAAATACACATACCTTTGTAATCGGGCGAGTTTCCACTTTCAGATGCAACAGGAATTTCTCGAGTTCGTCAATCCGTTCGCGAGATATTGGAATTTGAAGTTAAGGAATGGTTGAGAAACCATCAAAATTGTCGCAAGTCTGATACTCGAAACCAATAACTACAAAGCCCAAGGGGAAAAATACACATACCTTTGTAATCGGGCGAGTTTCCACTTTCAGATGCAACAGGAATTTCTCGAGTTCGTCTATCCGTTCGCGAGATATGGGAGTCTGAAGTAATTGAATTGTTGAGAAACCATCAAAATTCTATCAATTGTGATGCTAGAAACGAATAACTGGAATGGCCTAGGTGAAAAGTACACACACCATTGTAATCGGGCGAGTTTATACTTTCAGATGCAACAGGAATTTCTCGAGTTCGTCATTCCGTTCGCGAGATATGGGAGTTTGAAGCTATGGAATGGTTGAGAAACCATCAAAATTTTCGCAAGTCTGATACTCGAAACCAATAACTCCTATGGCCTAGGGCAAAAATACAAATACCATTGTAATCGGGCGAGATCCTGCTTTCAGATTCAGCTGGAATTTCTCGAGTTCGTCAATCCGTTCGCGAGATATGGGAGTTTGAAGTTAAGGAATGAATGAGAAACCATCGAAATTTCCGCAAGTCTGATACTCGAAACCAATAACTACTATGGCCTAGGGGAAAAATACACATACCGTTGTAATCGCCCGAGTTTCTACTTTCAGATGCAACAGGAATTTCTCGAGTTCGTCAATCCGTTCGCGAGATATGGGAGTTTGAAGTTAAGGAATCGTTGAGAAACCATCGAAATTTTCGCAAGTCTGATACTCGAAACCAATAACTATTATGGCCTAGGGGAAAAATACACATACCGTTGTAATCGGGCGAGTTTCTACTTTCAGATGCAACAGGAATTTCTCGAGTTCGTCAATCCGTTCGCGAGATATGGTAGTATGAAGTTAAGGAATCGTTGAGGAACCATCAAAATTTTCGCTGGTCGAATACTCGAAACCAAAAACTACTATGGCCTAGGGCAAAAGTACACACACCATTGTAATCGGGCTAGTTTCTACTTTCAGATGCAACAGGAATTTCTCGTGTTCGTCAATCCGTTCGCGAGATATGGGAGTTTCAAGTTAAGGAATGGTTGAGAAACCATCGAAATTTTCGCAAGTCTGATACTCGAAACCAATAACTACAAAGCCCTAGGGGAAAAATACACATACCTTTGTAATCGGGCGAGTTTCCACTTTCAGATGCAACAGGAATTTCTCGAGTTCGTCAATCCGTTCGCGAGATATTGGAATTTGAAGTTAAGGAATGGTTGAGAAACCATCAAAATTTTCGCAAGTCTGATACTCGAAACCAATAACTGCAAAGCCCAAGGGGAAAAATACACATACCTTTGTAATCGGGCGAGTTTCCACTTTCAGATGCAACAGGAATTTCTCGAGTTCGTCTATCCGTTCGCGAGATATGGGAGTCTGAAGTAATTGAATTGTTGAGAAACCATCAAAATTCTAGCAATTGTGATGCTAGAAACGAATAACTGGAATGGCCTAGGTGAAAAGTACACACACCATTGTAATCGGGCGAGTTTATACTTTCAGATGCAACAGGAATTTCTCGAGTTCGTCATTCCGTTCGCGAGATATGGGAGTTTGAAGCTAAGGAATGGTTGAGAAACCATCATAATTTTCGCAAGTCTGATACTCGAAACCAATAACTTCTATGGCCTAGGGCAAAAATACAAATACCATTGTAATCGGGCGAGATCCTGCTTTCAGATTCAGCTGGAATTTCTCGAGTTCGTCAATCCGTTCGCGAGATATGGGAGTTTGAAGTTAAGAAATGGTTGAGAAACCATCAAAATTTTCGCTGGTCTGGTACTCGAAACCAATAACTGGAATGGCCTAGGGGAGAAGTACACACACACCATTGTAATCGGGCGAGTTTCTACTTTCAGATGCAACAGGAATTTCTCGAGTTCGTCAATCCGTTCGCGAGATATGGGAGTTTGAAGCTAAGGAATGGTTGAGAACCCATCAAATTTCTCGAAAGTCTGATACTCGAAACCAATAACTACAATAGCCTAGGGCAAAAATACACATACCGTTGTAATCGGGCGAGTTTCTGCTTTCAGATGCAATAGCAAATTCTCGAGTTCGTCAATCCGTTCGCTAGATATGGAAGTTTGAAGTTAAGGAATGATTGAGAAACCATCAAAATTTTCGCTGGTCTGATACTCGAAACCAATAACTGGAATGCCCTAGTGGAAAAGTACACACACCGTTGTAATCGGGCTAGTTTCTACTTGCAGATGCAACAGGAATTTCTCGAGTTCGTCAATCCGTTCGCGAGATATGGGAGTTTGAAGTTAAGGAATGGTTGAGAAACCATCGAAATTTCCGCAAGTCTGATACTCGAAACCAATAACTACTATGGCCTAGGGGAAAAATACACATACCGTTGTAATCGCGCGAGTTTCTACTTTCAGATGCAACAGGAATTTCTCGAGTTCGTCAATCCGTTCGCGAGATATGGGAGTTTGAAGTTAAGGAATCGTTGAGAAACCATCGAAATTTTCGCAAGTCTGATACTCGAAACCAATAACTACAAAGCCCTAGGGGAAAAATACACATACCTTTGTAATCGGGCGAGTTTCCACTTTCAGATGCAACAGGAATTTCTCGAGTTCGTCAATCCGTTCGCGAGATATTGGAATTTGAAGTTAAGGAATGGTTGAGAAACCATCAAAATTGTCGCAAGTCTGATACTCGAAACCAATAACTACAAAGCCCAAGGGGAAAAATACACATACCTTTGTAATCGGGCGAGTTTCCACTTTCAGATGCAACAGGAATTTCTCGAGTTCGTCTATCCGTTCGCGAGATATGGGAGTCTGAAGTAATTGAATTGTTGAGAAACCATCAAAATTCTATCAATTGTGATGCTAGAAACGAATAACTGGAATGGCCTAGGTGAAAAGTACACACACCATTGTAATCGGGCGAGTTTATACTTTCAGATGCAACAGGAATTTCTCGAGTTCGTCATTCCGTTCGCGAGATATGGGAGTTTGAAGCTATGGAATGGTTGAGAAACCATCAAAATTTTCGCAAGTCTGATACTCGAAACCAATAACTCCTATGGCCTAGGGCAAAAATACAAATACCATTGTAATCGGGCGAGATCCTGCTTTCAGATTCAGCTGGAATTTCTCGAGTTCGTCAATCCGTTCGCGAGATATGGGAGTTTGAAGTTAAGGAATGAATGAGAAACCATCGAAATTTCCGCAAGTCTGATACTCGAAACCAATAACTACTATGGCCTAGGGGAAAAATACACATACCGTTGTAATCGCCCGAGTTTCTACTTTCAGATGCAACAGGAATTTCTCGAGTTCGTCAATCCGTTCGCGAGATATGGGAGTTTGAAGTTAAGGAATCGTTGAGAAACCATCGAAATTTTCGCAAGTCTGATACTCGAAACCAATAACTATTATGGCCTAGGGGAAAAATACACATACCGTTGTAATCGGGCGAGTTTCTACTTTCAGATGCAACAGGAATTTCTCGAGTTCGTCAATCCGTTCGCGAGATATGGTAGTATGAAGTTAAGGAATCGTTGAGGAACCATCAAAATTTTCGCTGGTCGAATACTCGAAACCAAAAACTACTATGGCCTAGGGCAAAAGTACACACACCATTGTAATCGGGCTAGTTTCTACTTTCAGATGCAACAGGAATTTCTCGTGTTCGTCAATCCGTTCGCGAGATATGGGAGTTTCAAGTTAAGGAATGGTTGAGAAACCATCGAAATTTTCGCAAGTCTGATACTCGAAACCAATAACTACAAAGCCCTAGGGGAAAAATACACATACCTTTGTAATCGGGCGAGTTTCCACTTTCAGATGCAACAGGAATTTCTCGAGTTCGTCAATCCGTTCGCGAGATATTGGAATTTGAAGTTAAGGAATGGTTGAGAAACCATCAAAATTTTCGCAAGTCTGATACTCGAAACCAATAACTTCTATGGCCTAGGGCAAAAATACAAATACCATTGTAATCGGGCGAGATCCTGCTTTCAGATTCAGCTGGAATTTCTCGAGTTCGTCAATCCGTTCGCGAGATATGGGAGTTTGAAGTTAAGAAATGGTTGAGAAACCATCAAAATTTTCGCTGGTCTGGTACTCGAAACCAATAACTGGAATGGCCTAGGGGAGAAGTACACACACACCATTGTAATCGGGCGAGTTTCTACTTTCAGATGCAACAGGAATTTCTCGAGTTCGTCAATCCGTTCGCGAGATATGGGAGTTTGATGTTAAGGAATGGTTGAGAAACTAACAAAATTTTCGCAAGTCTGATACTCGAAACCAATAACTACTATGGCCTAGGACAAAAATGCACATACCATTGTAAACGGGCGAGTTTCTGCTTTCAGATGCAACAGGAATTTCTCGAGTTCGTCAATCCGTTCGCGAGATATGGGAGTTTGAAGTAATTGAATTGTTGAGAAACCATCAAAATTCTCGCAATTGTGATGCTAGAAACGAATAACTGGAATGGCCTAGGTGAAAAGTACACACACAATTGTAATCGGGCGAGTTTCTACTTTCAGATGCAACAGGAATTTCTCGAGTTCGTCAATCCGTTCGCGAGATATGGGAGTTTGATGTTAAGGAATGGTTGAGAAACCATCAAAATTTTCGCAAGTCTGATACTCGAAACCAATAACTGCAAAGCCCAAGGGGAAAAATACACATACCTTTGTAATCGGGCGAGTTTCCACTTTCAGATGCAACAGGAATTTCTTGAGTTCGTCTATCCGTTCGCGAGATATGGGAGTCTGAAGTAATTGAATTGTTGAGAAACCATCAAAATTCTAGCAATTGTGATGCTAGAAACGAATAACTGGAATGGCCTAGGTGAAAAGTACACACACCATTGTAATCGGGCGGGTTTCTACTTTCAGATACAACAGGAATTTCTCGAGTTCGTCAATGCGTTCGCCAGATATGGGTGTTTGAAGTTAAGGAATGGCTGAGAAATCATCAAAATTTTCGCAAGTCTGATACTCGAATCCAATAACTACTATGGCCTAGGGCAAAAATAAACATACCGTTGTAATCGGGCGAGTTTCTGCTTTCAGATGCAATAGAAAATTCTCGAGTTCGTCAATCCTTTCGCGAGATATGGAAGTTTGAAGTTAAGGAATGTGTGAGAAACCATCAAAATTTTCGCAAGTCTGATACTCGACACCAATAACTACAAAGGCCTAACGGAAAAATACACATACCGTTGTAATCGGGCGAGTTTCTACTTTCAGATGCAACAGGAATTTCTCGAGTTCGTCAATCCGTTCGCGAGATATGGGAGTTTGAAGTTAAGGAATGGTTGAGAAACCATCAAAATTTTCGCAAGTATGATACTCGAAACCAATAACTGCAATGGCCTAGGGGGAAAACGCACATATCTTTGTAATTGGGCGAGTTTCTACTTTCAGATGCAACAGGAATTTCTCGAGTTCGTCAAGCCGTTCGCGAGATATGGGAGTTTGAAGTTAAGGAATGGTTGAGAAACCATCAAAATTTTCGCAAGTCTGATACTCGAAACCAATAACTACAAAGGCCTAGGGGGAAAACACACATACCCTTGTAATCGGGCGAGTTTCTACTTTCAGATGCAACAGGAATTTCTCGAGTTCGTCAATCCGTTCGCGAGATATGGGAATTTGAAGTTAAGGAATGGTTGAGAAACCATCAAAATTTTCGCAAGTCTGATACTCGAAACCAATAACTACAAAGGCCTAGGGGAAAAGTACACACACCATTGTAATGGGGCGAGTTTCTACTTTCAGATGCAACAGGAATTTCTCGAGTTCGTCTATCCGTTCGCGAGATATGGGAGTTTGAAGTTAAGTAATGGTTGAGAAACCATCAAAATTTTCGCAAGTCTGATACTCGAAACCAATAACTACAAAGGCCTAGGGGAAAAATACACATACCGTTGTAATCGGGCGAGTTTCTACTTCCACATGCAACAGGAATTTCTCGAGTTCGTCAATCCGTTCGCGAGATATGGGAGTTTGAAGTTAAGGAATGGTTGAGAAACCATCAAAATTTTTGCAAGTCTGATACTCGAAACCAATAACTACAATGGCCTAGGGGAAAAATACACATACCGTTGTAATCGGGCGAGTTTCTACTTTCAGATGCAAGAGGAATTTCTCGAGTTCGTCAGTGCGTTCGCGAGATATGGGAGTTTGAAGTTAAGGAATGGTTGAGAAATCATCAAAATTTTCGCAAGTCTGATACTCGAATCCTATAACTACAATGGCCTAGGGCAAAAATACACATACCGTTGTAATCGGGCGAGTTTCTACTTTCAGATGCAACAGGAATTTCTCGAGTTCGTCAAACCGTTCGCGAGATATGGGAGTTTGAAGTTAAGGAATGGTTGAGAAACCATCAAAATTTCCGCAAGTCTGTTACTCGAAACCGATAACTACAAAGGCCTAGGGGAAAAATACACATACCGTTGTAATCGGGCGAGTTTCTACTTCCACATGCAACAGGAATTTCTCGAGTTCGTCAATCCGTTCGCGAGATATGGGAGTTTGAAGTTAAGGAATGGTTGAGAAACCATCAAAATTTTTGCAAGTCTGACACTCGAAACCAATAACTACAATGGCTTAGGGGAAAAATACACATTCCGTTGTAATCGGGCGACATTCTACTTTCACATGCAACAGGAACTTCTCGAGTTCGTCAATCCGTTCGCGAGATATGGGAGTTTGAAGTTAAGGAATGGTTGAGAAACCATCACAATTTTCGCAAGTCTGATACACGAAACCAATAACTACCATGGCCTAGGGCAAAAATACACATACCGTTGTAATCGGGCGAGTTTCTGCTTTCCGATGCGATAGGAAATTCTCGAGTTCGTCAATCCGTTCGCGAGATATGGAAGTGTGAAGTTAAGGAATGGTTGAGAAACCATCAAAATTTTCGCATGTCTGATACTCGAAACCAATACCTACAATGGCCTAGCGGAAAAATACACATACCGTTGTAATCGGGCGAGTTTCTGCTTTCAGATGCAATAGGAAATTCTCGAGTTCGTCAATCCGTTCGCGAGATATGGTAGTTTGAATTTAAGGAATGGTTGAGAAACCATCAAAATTTTCGCTTGTCGAATACTCGAAACCAATAACTGGAATGGCCTAGGGGAAAAGTACACACACCATTGTAATCGGGCGGGTTTCTACTTTCAGATACAACAGGAATTTCTCGAGTTCGTCAATGCGTTCGCGAGATATGGGAGTTTGAAGTTAAGGAATGGCTCAGAAATCATCAAAATTTTCGCAAGTCTGATACTCGAATCCAATAACTACTATGGCCTAGGGCAAAAATAAACATACCGTTGTAACCGGGCGAGTTTCTGCTTTCAGATGCAATAGGAAATTCTCGAGTTCGTAAGTCCATTCGCGAGATATGTAAGTGTGAAGTTAAGGAATGGTTGAGAAACCATCAAAATTATCGCAAGTCTGATACTCGAAACCAATAACTGGAGTGGCCTAGGGGAAAAGTACGCATACCATTGTAATCGGGCGAGTTTCTACTTTCAGATGCAACAGGAATTTCTCGAGTTCGTCAATCCGTTCGCGAGATGTGGGAGTTTGAAGTTAAGGAATGGTTGAGAAACCATCAAAATTTTCGCAAGTCTGATACTCGAAACCAATAACTACAATAGCCTAGGGGAAAAATACACATACCGTTGTAATCGGGCGAGTTGCTACTTTGAGATGCAACCGGAATTTCTCGAGTTCGTCAATCCGTTCGCGAGGTATGGGAGTTTGAAGCTAAGGAATGGTTGAGAAACCATCACAATTTTCGCAAGTCTGATACTCGAAACCAATAACCACTATGGCCTAGGGCAAAAATACACATACCGTTGTAATCGGGCGAGTTTCTGCTTTCAGATGCAATAGGAAATTCTCGAGTTCGTCAATCCGTTCGCGAGATATGGGAGTTTGAAGCTAAGGAATGGTTGAGAACCCATCAAATTTTTCGAAAGTCTGATACTCGAAACCAATAACTACAATAGCCTAGGGCAAAAATACACATACCGTTGTAATCGGGCGAGTTTCAGCTTTCAGATGCAATAGGAAATTCTCGAGTTCGTCAATCCGTTCGCGAGGTATGGGAGTTTGAAGCTAAGGAATGGTTGAGAATCCATCAAAATTTTCGCAAGTCTGATACTCGAAACCAATAACTACAAAGCCCTAGGGGAAAAATAAAACTACCGTTGTAATCGGGCGAGTTTTTACTTCCACATGCAACAGGAATTTCTCGAGTTCGTCAATCCGTTCGCGAGATATGGTAGTTTGAATTTAAGGAATGGTTGAGAAACCATCAAAATTTTCGCTTGTCGAATACTCGAAACCAATAACTGGAATGGCCTAGGGGAAAAGTACACACACCATTGTAATCGGGCGGGTTTCTACTTTCAGATACAACAGGAATTTCTCGAGTTCGTCAATGCGTTCGCGAGATATGGGAGTTTGAAGTTAAGGAATGGCTCAGAAATCATCAAAATTTTCGCAAGTCTGATACTCGAATCCAATAACTACTATGGCCTAGGGCAAAAATAAACATACCGTTGTAATCGGGCGAGATTCTGCTTTCAGATACAACAGGAATTTCTCGAGTTCGTCAATCCGTTCGCGAGATATGGGAGTTTGAAGTTAAGGAATGGTTGAGAAACCATCAAAATTTTTGCAAGTCTGATACTCGAAACCAATAACTACAATGGCCTAGCGGAAAAATGCACATACCGTTGTAATCGGGCGAGTTTCTACTTTCAGATGCAAGAGGAATTTCTCGAGTTCGTCAATCCGTTCGCGAGATATGGGAGTTTGAAGTTAAGGAATGGTTGAGAAACCATCAAAATTTTCGCTTGTCGAATACTCGAAACCAATAACTGGAATGGCCTAGGGGAAAAGTACACACACCATTGTAATCGGGCGGGTTTCTACTTTCAGATACAACAGGAATTTCTCGAGTTCGTCAATGCGTTCGCGAGATATGGGAGTTTGAAGTTAAGGAATGGCTCAGAAATCATCAAAATTTTCGCAAGTCTGATACTCGAATCCAATAACTACAATGGCCTAGCGGAAAAATGCACATACCGTTGTAATCGGGCGAGTTTCTACTTTCAGATGCAAGAGGAATTTCTCGAGTTCGTCAATCCGTTCGCGAGATATGGGAGTTTGAAGTTAAGGAATGGTTGAGAAACCATCAAAATTATCGCAAGTCTGATACTCGAAACCAATAACTGGAGTTGCCTAGGGGAAAAGTACGCATACCATTGTAATCGGGCGAGTTTCTACTTTCAGATGCAACAGGAATTTCTCGAGTTCGTCAATCCGTTCGCGAGATGTGGGAGTTTGAAGTTAAGGAATGGTTGAGAAACCATCAAAATTTTCGCAAGTCTGATACTCGAAACCAATAACTACAATAGCCTAGGGGAAAAATACACATACCGTTGTAATCGGGCGAGTTGCTACTTTGAGATGCAACCGGAATTTCTCGAGTTCGTCAATCCGTTCGCGAGGTATGGGAGTTTGAAGCTAAGGAATGGTTGAGAAACCATCACAATTTTCGCAAGTCTGATACTCGAAACCAATAACCACTATGGCCTAGGGCAAAAATACACATACCGTTGTAATCGGGCGAGTTTCTGCTTTCAGATGCAATAGGAAATTCTCGAGTTCGTCAATCCGTTCGCGAGATATGGGAGTTTGAAGCTAAGGAATGGTTGAGAACCCATCAAATTTTTCGAAAGTCTGATACTCGAAACCAATAACTACAATAGCCTAGGGCAAAAATACACATACCGTTGTAATCGGGCGAGTTTCAGCTTTCAGATGCAATAGGAAATTCTCGAGTTCGTCAATCCGTTCGCGAGGTATGGGAGTTTGAAGCTAAGGAATGGTTGAGAATCCATCAAAATTTTCGCAAGTCTGATACTCGAAACCAATAACTACAAAGCCCTAGGGGAAAAATAAAACTACCGTTGTAATCGGGCGAGTTTTTACTTCCACATGCAACAGGAATTTCTCGAGTTCGTCAATCCGTTCGCGAGATATGGTAGTTTGAATTTAAGGAATGGTTGAGAAACCATCAAAATTTTCGCTTGTCGAATACTCGAAACCAATAACTGGAATGGCCTAGGGGAAAAGTACACACACCATTGTAATCGGGCGGGTTTCTACTTTCAGATACAACAGGAATTTCTCGAGTTCGTCAATGCGTTCGCGAGATATGGGAGTTTGAAGTTAAGGAATGGCTCAGAAATCATCAAAATTTTCGCAAGTCTGATACTCGAATCCAATAACTACTATGGCCTAGGGCAAAAATAAACATACCGTTGTAATCGGGCGAGTTTCTGCTTTCAGATACAACAGGAATTTCTCGAGTTCGTCAATCCGTTCGCGAGATATGGGAGTTTGAAGTTAAGGAATGGTTGAGAAACCATCAAAATTTTTGCAAGTCTGATACTCGAAACCAATAACTACAATGGCCTAGCGGAAAAATGCACATACCGTTGTAATCGGGCGAGTTTCTACTTTCAGATGCAAGAGGAATTTCTCGAGTTCGTCAATCCGTTCGCGAGATATGGGAGTTTGAAGTTAAGGAATGGTTGAGAAACCATCAAAATTTTCGCAAGTGTGATACTCGAAACCAATAACTGCAATGGCCTAGGGGGAAAACGCACATATCTTTGTAATTGGGCGAGTTTCTACTTTCAGATGCAACAGGAATTTCTCCAGTTCGTCAATCCGTTCGCGAGATATGGGAGTTTGAATTTAAGGAATGGTTGAGAAACCATCAAAATTTTCGCAAGTCTGATACTCGAAACCAATAACTACAAAGGCCTAGGGGGAAAACACACATATCTTTGTAATCGGGCGAGTTTCTACTTTCAGATGCAACAGGAATATCTCGAGTTCGTCAATCCGTTCGCGAGATATGGGAGTTTGAAGTTAAGGAATGGTTGAGAAACCATCAAAATTTTCGCAAGTCTGATACTCGAAACCAATAACTACAAAGCCCTAGGGGAAAAATAAAACTACCGTTGTAATCGGGCGAGTTTTTACTTCCACATGCAACAGGAATTTCTCGAGTTCGTCAATCCGTTCGCGAGATATGGTAGTTTGAATTTAAGGAATGGTTGAGAAACCATCAAAATTTTCGCTTGTCGAATACTCGAAACCAATAACTGGAATGGCCTAGGGGAAAAGTACACACACCATTGTAATCGGGCGGGTTTCTACTTTCAGATACAACAGGAATTTCTCGAGTTCGTCAATGCGTTCGCGAGATATGGGAGTTTGAAGTTAAGGAATGGCTCAGAAATCATCAAAATTTTCGCAAGTCTGATACTCGAATCCAATAACTACTATGGCCTAGGGCAAAAATAAACATACCGTTGTAATCGGGCGAGTTTCTGCTTTCAGATACAACAGGAATTTCTCGAGTTCGTCAATCCGTTCGCGAGATATGGGAGTTTGAAGTTAAGGAATGGTTGAGAAACCATCAAAATTTTTGCAAGTCTGATACTCGAAACCAATAACTACAATGGCCTAGCGGAAAAATGCACATACCGTTGTAATCGGGCGAGTTTCTACTTTCAGATGCAAGAGGAATTTCTCGAGTTCGTCAATCCGTTCGCGAGATATGGGAGTTTGAAGTTAAGGAATGGTTGAGAAACCATCAAAATTTTCGCAAGTGTGATACTCGAAACCAATAACTGCAATGGCCTAGGGGGAAAACGCACATATCTTTGTAATTGGGCGAGTTTCTACTTTCAGATGCAACAGGAATTTCTCCAGTTCGTCAATCCGTTCGCGAGATATGGGAGTTTGAATTTAAGGAATGGTTGAGAAACCATCAAAATTTTCGCAAGTCTGATACTCGAAACCAATAACTACAAAGGCCTAGGGGGAAAACACACATATCTTTGTAATCGGGCGAGTTTCTACTTTCAGATGCAACAGGAATATCTCGAGTTCGTCAATCCGTTCGCGAGATATGGGAGTTTGAAGTTAAGGAATGGTTGAGAAACCATCAAAATTTTCGCAAGTCTGATACTCGAAACCAATAACTACAAAGGCCAAGGGGAAAAGTACACACACCATTGTAATGGGGCGTGTTTCTACTTTCAGATGCAACAGGAATTTCTCGAGTTCGTCTATCCGTTCGCGAGATATGGGAGTTTGAAGTTAAGGAATGGTTGAGAAACCATCAAAATTTTCGCATGTCTGATACTCGAAACCAATAACTACAAAGGCCTAGGGGAAAAATACACATACCGTTGTAATCGGGCGAGTTTCTACTTCCACATGCAACAGGAATTTCTCGAGTTCGTCAATCCGTTCGCGAGATATGGGAGTTTGAAATTAAGGAATGGTTGAGAAACCATCAAAATTTTTGCAAGTCTGATACTCGAAACCAATAACTACAATGGCCTAGGGGAAAAATACACATACCGTTGTAATCGGGCGAGTTTCTACTTTCAGATGCAAGAGGAATTTCTCGAGTTCGTCAATCCGTTCGCGAGATATGGGAGATTGAAGTTAAGGAATGGTTGAGAAACCATCAAAATTTGCGCTGGTCTGATACTTGAAACCAATAACTGGAATGGCCTAGGGGAAAGGTACACACACCATTGTAATCCGGCGAGTTTCTACTTTCAGATACAACAGGATTTTCTCGAGTTCGTCAGTGCGTTCGCGAGATATGGGAGTTTGAAGTTAAGGAATGGTTGAGGAATCATCAAAATTTTCGCAAGTCTGATACTCGAATCCTATAACTACAATGGCCTGGGGGAAAAATACACATACCGTTGTAATCGCGCGAGTTTCTACTTTCAGATGCAACAGGAATTTCTCGAGTTCGTCAATCCGTTCGCGAGATATGGGAGTTTGAAGTTAAGGAATCGTTGAGAAACCATCGAAATTTTCGCAAGTCTGATACTCGAAACCAATAACTACAAAGCCCTAGGGGAAAAATACACATACCTTTGTAATCGGGCGAGTTTCCACTTTCAGATGCAACAGGAATTTCTCGAGTTCGTCTATCCGTTCGCGAGATATGGGAGTCTGAAGTAATTGAATTGTTGAGAAACCATCAAAATTATATCAATTGTGATGCTAGAAACGAATAACTGGAATGGCCTAGGTGAAAAGTACACACACCATTGTAATCGGGCGAGTTTATACTTTCAGATGCAACAGGAATTTCTCGAGTTCGTCATTCCGTTCGCGAGATATGGGAGTTTGAAGCTATGGAATGGTTGAGAAACCATCAAAATTTTCGCAAGTCTGATACTCGAAACCAATAACTTCTATGGCCTAGGGCAAAAATACAAATACCATTGTAATCGGGCGAGATCCTGCTTTCAGATTCAGCTGGAATTTCTCGAGTTCGTCAATCCGTTCGCGAGATATGGGAGTTTGAAGTTAAGGAATGGTTGAGAAACCATCGAAATTTCCGCAAGTCTGATACTCGAAACCAATAACTACTATGGCCTAGGGGAAAAATACACATACCGTTGTAATCGAGCGAGTTTCTACTTTCAGATGCAACAGGAATTTCTCGAGTTCGTCAATCCGTTCGCGAGATATGGTAGTATGAAGTTAAGGAATCGTTGAGGAACCATCAAAATTTTCGCTGGTCGAATACTCGAAACCAAAAACTACTATGGCCTAGGGCAAAAGTACACACACCATTGTAATCGGGCTAGTTTCTACTTTCAGATGCAACAGGAATTTCTCGTGTTCGTCAATCCGTTCGCGAGATATGGGAGTTTCAAGTTAAGGAATGGTTGAGAAACCATCGAAATTTTCGCAAGTCTGATACTCGAAACCAATAACTACAAAGCCTTAGGGGAAAAATACACATACCTTTGTAATCGGGCGAGTTTCCACTTTCAGATGCAACAGGAATTTCTCGAGTTCGTCAATCCGTTCGCGAGATATTGGAATTTGAAGTTAAGGAATGGTTGAGAAACCATCAAAATTTTCGCAAGTCTGATACTCGAAACCAATAACTGTTAAGCCCAAGGGGAAAAATACACATACCTTTGTAATCGGGCGAGTTTCCACTTTCAGATGCAACAGGAATTTCTCGAGTTCGTCTATCCGTTCGCGAGATATGGGAGTCTGAAGTAATTGAATTGTTGAGAAACCATCAAAATTCTAGCAATTGTGATGCTAGAAACGAATAACTGGAATGGCCTAGGTGAAAAGTACACACACCATTGTAATCGGGCGAGTTTATACTTTCAGATGCAACAGGAATTTCTCGAGTTCGTCATTCCGTTCGCGAGATATGGGAGTTTGAAGCTAAGGAATGGTTGAGATACCATCAAAATTTTCGCAAGTCTGATACTCGAAACCAATAACTTCTATGGCCTAGGGCAAAAATACAAATACCATTGTAATCGGGCGAGATCCTGCTTTCAGATTCAGCTGGAATTTCTCGAGTTCGTCAATCCGTTCGCGAGATATGGGAGTTTGAAGTTAAGAAATGGTTGAGAAACCATCAAAATTTTCGCTGGTCTGGTACTCGAAACCAATAACTGGAATGGCCTAGGGGAGAAGTACACACACACCATTGTGATCGGGCGAGTTTCTGCTTTCAGATGCAACAGGAATTTCTCGAGTTCGTCAATCCGTTCGCGAGATATGGGAGTTTGATGTTAAGGAATGGTTGAGAAACCAACAAAATTTTCGCAAGTCTGATACTCGAAACCAATAACTACTATGGCCTAGGACAAAAATGCACATACCATTGTAAACGGGCGAGTTTCTGCTTTCAGATGCAACAGGAATTTCTCGAGTTCGTCAATCCGTTCGCGAGATATGGGAGTTTGAAGTTAAGGAATGGTTGAGAAACCATCAAAATTTTCGCTGGTCGAATACTCGAAACCAGTGACTACTATGGCCTGGGGCAAAAGTACAGACACCATTGTAATCGGGCGAGTTTCTACTTTCAGATGCAACAGGAATTTCTCGAGTTCATCATTCCGTTCGCGAGATATGGGAGTTTGAAGTTAAGGAATGGTTGAGAAACCATCAAAATATTCGCAAGTCTGATACTCGAAACCAATAAGTACAATGGCCTAGGTGAAAAATACACACACCGTTGTAATCGGGCGAGATTCTACTTTCAGATGCAACAGGAATTTCTCGAGTTCGTCAATCCGTTCGCGAGATATGGCAGTTTGAAGCTAAGGAATGGTTGGGAAACCATCAAAACTTTCGCAAGTCTGATACTCGAAACCAATAACTACTATGGCCTAGGGCATAAATGCACATACCGCTGTAACCGGGCGAGTTTCTGCTTTCAGATGCAATAGGAAATTCCCGAGTTCGTCAATCCGTTCGCGAGATATGTAAGTGTGAAGTTAAGGAATGGATGAGAAACCACCAAAATTATCGCAGGTCTGATACTCGAAACCAATAACTGGAATGGCTTATGGGAAAAGTACACACACACCATTGTAATCGGGCGAGTTTCTACTTTCAGATGCAACAGGAATTTCTCGAGTACGTCTATCCGTTCGCGAGATATGGGAGTTTGAAGTTATTGAATGGTTGAGAAACCATCAAAATTGTCGCAATTGTGATGCTAGACACGAATAACTGGAATGGCCTAGGGGAAAAGTACACATACCATTGCAATCGGGCGAGTTTTTACTTTCAGACGCAACAGGAATTTCTCGAGTTCCTCAATCCGTTCGCGAGATATGGGAGTTTGAAGCTAAGGAATGGTTGAGAAACCATCAAAATTTTCGCACGTCTGATACTCGAAACCAATAACTACAAAGCCCTAGGGGAAAAATACACCTACCGTTGTAATCGGGCGAGTTTCTACTTCCACATGCAAGAGGAATTTCTCGAGTTCGTCAATCCGTTCGCGAGATATGGTAGTTTGAATTTAAGGAATGGTTGAGAAACCATCAAAATTTTCGCTGGTCGAATACTCGAAACCAATAACTGGAATGGCCTAGGGGAAAAGTACACACACCATTGTAATCGGGCGGGTTTCTACTTTCAGATACAACAGGAATTTCTCGATTTCGTCAATGCGTTCGCGAGATATGGGAGTTTGAAGTTAAGGAATGATTGAGAAACCATCAAAATTTTCGCAAGTCTGATACTCGAAACCAATAACTACAAAGGCCTAACGGAAAAATACACATACCGTTGTAATCGGGCGAGTTTCTACTTTCACATGCAATAGGAATTTCTCGAGTTCGTCAATCCGTTGGCGAGATATGGGAGTTTGAAGTTAAGGAATGGTTGAGAAACCATCAAAATTTTCGCAAGTGTGATACTCGAAACCAATAACTGCAATGGCCTAGGGGGAAAACGCACATATATTTGTAATTGGGCAAGTTTCTACTTTCAGATGCAACAGGAATTTCTCCAGTTCGTCAATCCGTTCGCGAGATATGGGAGTTTGAAGTTAAGGAATGGTTGAGAAACCATCAAAATTTTTGCAAGTCTGATACTCGAAACCAATAACTACAATGGCCTAGGGGAAAAATACACATACCGTTGTAATCGGGCGAGTTTCTACTTTCAGATGCAACAGGAATTTCTCGAGTTCGTCAATCCGTTCGCGAGATATGGGAGATTGAAGTTAGGGAATGGTTGAGAAACCATCAAAATTTTCGCTGGTATGATACTTGAAACCAATAACTGGAATGGCCTAGGGGAAAAGTACACACACCATTGTAATCCGGCGAGTTTCTACTTTCAGATACAACAGGAATTTCTCGAATTCGTCAGTGCGTTCGCGAGATATGGGAGTTTGAAGTTAAGGAATGGTTGAGAAATCATCAAAATTTTCGCAAGTCTGATACTCGAATCCTATAACTACAAGGGCCTAGGGCAAAAATACACATACCGTTGTAATCGGGCGAGATTCTCCTTTCAGATGCAACAGGAATTTCTCGAGTTCGTCAATCCGTTCGCGAGATATGGGAGTTTGAAGTTAAGGAATGGTTGAGAAACCATCAAAATTTTCGTAAGTCTGATACTCGAAACCAATAAATACAGAGGCGTAGGGGAAAAATACACATACCGTTGTAATCGGGCGACATTCTACTTTCACACGCAACAGGAATTTCTCGAGTTCGTCAATCCGTTCGCGAGATATGGGAGTTTGAAGTTAAGGAATGGTTGAGAAACCATCAAAATTTTCGCAAGTCTGATACCCGAAACCAATAACTACTATGGCCTAGGGCAAAAATACACATACCGTTGTAATCGGGCGAGTTTCTGCTTTCAGATGCAATGGAAAATTATCGAGGTCGTCAATCCGTTCGCGAGATATGGAAGTTTGAAGTTAAGGAATGATTGAGAAACCATCAAAATTTTCGCAAGTCTGATACTGGACACCAATAACTACAAAGGCCTAACGGAAAAATACACATACCGTTGTAATCGGGCGAGTTTCTACTTTCACGTGCAATAGGAATTTCTCGATTTCGTCAATCCGTTGGCGAGATATGGGAGTTTGAATTTAAGGAATGGTTGAGAAACCATCAAAATATTCGCAAGTGTGATACTCGAAACAAATAACTGCAATGGCCTAGGGGAAAATTACACATAGTGTTGTAATCGGGCGAGTTTCTGCTTTCAGATGCAATAGGAAATTCTCGAGTTCCTCAATCCGTTCGCGAGATATGGAAGTGTGAAGTTAAGGAATGGTTGAGAATACATCAAAATTTTCGAAAGTATGATACTCGAAACCAATAACTACAAAGGCCTAACGGAAAAATACACATACCGTTGTAATCGGGCGAGTTTCTACTTTCACATGCAATAGGAATTTCTCGAGTTCGTCAATCCGTTGGCGAGATATGGGAGTTTGAAGTTAAGGAATGGTTGAGAAACCATCAAAATTTTCGCAAGTGTGATACTCGAAACCAATAACTGCAATGGCCTAGGGGGAAAACGCACATATCTTTGTAATTGGGCGAGTTTCTACTTTCAGATGCAACAGGAATTTCTCGAGTTCGTCAATCCGTTCGCGAGATATGGGAGTTTGAAGTTAAGGAATGGTTGAGAAACCATCAAAATTTTCGCTGGTCGAATACTCGAAAACAGTGACTACTATGGCCTGGGGCAAACGTACACACACCATTGTAATCGGGCGAGTTTCTACTTTCAGATGCAACAGGAATTTCTCGAGTTCATCATTCCGTTCGCGATATATGTAAGTGTGAAGTTAAGGAATGGATGAGAAACCACCAAAATTATCGCAGGTCTGATACTCGAAACCAATAACTGGAATGGCTTATGGGAAAAGTACACACACACCATTGTAATCGGGCGAGTTTCTACTTTCAGATGCAACAGGAATTTCTCGAGTACGTCTATCCGTTCGCGAGATATGGGAGTTTGAAGTTATTGAATGGTTGAGAAACCATCAAAATTGTCGCAATTGTGATGCTAGACACGAATAACTGGAATGGCCTAGGGGAAAAGTACACATACCATTGCAATCGGGCGAGTTTTTACTTTCAGACGCAACAGGAATTTCTCGAGTTCCTCAATCCGTTCGCGAGATATGGGAGTTTGAAGCTAAGGAATGGTTGAGAAACCATCAAAATTTTCGCACGTCTGATACTCGAAACCAATAACTACAAAGCCCTAGGGGAAAAATACACCTACCGTTGTAATCGGGCGAGTTTCTACTTCCACATGCAAGAGGAATTTCTCGAGTTCGTCAATCCGTTCGCGAGATATGGTAGTTTGAATTTAAGGAATGGTTGAGAAACCATCAAAATTTTCGCTGGTCGAATACTCGAAACCAATAACTGGAATGGCCTAGGGGAAAAGTACACACACCATTGTAATCGGGCGGGTTTCTACTTTCAGATACAACAGGAATTTCTCGATTTCGTCAATGCGTTCGCGAGATATGGGAGTTTGAAGTTAAGGAATGATTGAGAAACCATCAAAATTTTCGCAAGTCTGATACTCGAAACCAATAACTACAAAGGCCTAACGGAAAAATACACATACCGTTGTAATCGGGCGAGTTTCTACTTTCACATGCAATAGGAATTTCTCGAGTTCGTCAATCCGTTGGCGAGATATGGGAGTTTGAAGTTAAGGAATGGTTGAGAAACCATCAAAATTTTCGCAAGTGTGATACTCGAAACCAATAACTGCAATGGCCTAGGGGGAAAACGCACATATATTTGTAATTGGGCGAGTTTCTACTTTCAGATGCAACAGGAATTTCTCCAGTTCGTCAATCCGTTCGCGAGATATGGGAGTTTGAAGTTAAGGAATGGTTGAGAAACCATCAAAATCTTTGCAAGTCTGATACTCGAAACCAATAACTACAATGGCCTAGGGGAAAAATACACATACCGTTGTAATCGGGCGAGTTTCTACTTTCAGATGCAACAGGAATTTCTCGAGTTCGTCAATCCGTTCGCGAGATATGGGAGATTGAAGTTAGGGAATGGTTGAGAAACCATCAAAATTTTCGCTGGTATGATACTTGAAACCAATAACTGGAATGGCCTAGGGGAAAAGTACACACACCATTGTAATCCGGCGAGTTTCTACTTTCAGATACAACAGGAATTTCTCGAATTCGTCAGTGCGTTCGCGAGATATGGGAGTTTGAAGTTAAGGAATGGTTGAGAAATCATCAAAATTTTCGCAAGTCTGATACTCGAATCCTATAACTACAAGGGCCTAGGGCAAAAATACACATACCGTTGTAATCGGGCGAGATTCTCCTTTCAGATGCAACAGGAATTTCTCGAGTTCGTCAATCCGTTCGCGAGATATGGGAGTTTGAAGTTAAGGAATGGTTGAGAAACCATCAAAATTTTCGTAAGTCTGATACTCGAAACCAATAAATACAGAGGCGTAGGGGAAAAATACACATACCGTTGTAATCGGGCGACATTCTACTTTCACACGCAACAGGAATTTCTCGAGTTCGTCAATCCGTTCGCGAGATATGGGAGTTTGAAGTTAAGGAATGGTTGAGAAACCATCAAAATTTTCGCAAGTCTGATACCCGAAACCAATAACTACTATGGCCTAGGGCAAAAATACACATACCGTTGTAATCGGGCGAGTTTCTGCTTTCAGATGCAATGGAAAATTATCGAGGTCGTCAATCCGTTCGCGAGATATGGAAGTTTGAAGTTAAGGAATGATTGAGAAACCATCAAAATTTTCGCAAGTCTGATACTGGACACCAATAACTACAAAGGCCTAACGGAAAAATACACATACCGTTGTAATCGGGCGAGTTTCTACTTTCACGTGCAATAGGAATTTCTCGATTTCGTCAATCCGTTGGCGAGATATGGGAGTTTGAATTTAAGGAATGGTTGAGAAACCATCAAAATATTCGCAAGTGTGATACTCGAAACAAATAACTGCAATGGCCTAGGGGAAAATTACACATAGTGTTGTAATCGGGCGAGTTTCTGCTTTCAGATGCAATAGGAAATTCTCGAGTTCCTCAATCCGTTCGCGAGATATGGAAGTGTGAAGTTAAGGAATGGTTGAGAATACATCAAAATTTTCGAAAGTATGATACTCGAAACCAATAACTACAACGGCCCAGGGGAAAAATACACATACCGTTGTAATCGGGCGAGTTTCCACTTTCAGATGCAACAGGAATTTCTCGAGTTCGTCAATCCGTTCGCGAGGTATGGGAGTTTGAAGTTAAGGAATGGTTGAGAAACCATCAAAATTTTCGCAAGTCTGATACCCGAAACCAATAACTACTATGGCATAGGGCAAAAATGCACATACCGTTGTAACCGGGCGAGTTTCTGCTTTCAGATGCAATAGGAAATTCTCGAGTTCGTAAGTCCGTTCGCGAGATATGTAAGTGTGAAGTTAAGGAATGGTTGAGAAACCATCAAAATTATCGTAAGTCTGATACTCGAAACCAATAACATCTATGGCCTAGGGCAAAAATGCACATACCGTTGTAACCGGGCGAGTTTCTGCTTTCAGATGCAATCGGAAATTCTCGAGTTCGTAAGTCCGTTCGCGAGATATGTAAGTGTGAAGTTAAGGAATGGTTGAGAAACCATCAAAATTATCGCAAGCCTGAGACTCGAAACCAATAACTGGAATGGCCTAGGGGAAAAGTACACATACTACTGTAATCGGGCGAATTTCTACTTTCAGATGCAACAGGAATTTCTCGAGTTCGTCAATCCGTTCGCGAGAAATGGGAGTTTCGAGTTAAGGAATGCTTGAGAAACCATCAAAATTTTCGCAAGTCTGATACTCGAAACCAATAACATCTATGGCCTAGGGCAAAAATGCACATACCGTTGTAACCGGGCGAGTTTCTGCTTTCAGATGCAATAGGAAATTCTCGAGTTCGTCAATCCGTTCGCGAGATATGGGAGTTTGAAGCTAAGGAATGGTTGAGAACCCATCAAATTTTTCGAAAGTCTGATACTGGACACCAATAACTACAAAGGCCTAACGGAAAAATACACATACCGTTGTAATCGGGCGAGTTTCTACTTTCACGTGCAATAGGAATTTCTCGAGTTCGTCAATCCGTTGGCGAGATATGGGAGTTTGAATTTAAGGAATGGTTGAGAAACCATCAAAATATTCGCAAGTGTGATACTCGAAACAAATAACTGCAATGGCCTAGGGGAAAATTACCCATAGCTTTGTAATCGGGCGAGTTTCTGCTTTCAGATGCAATAGGAAATTCTCGAGTTCGTCAATCCGTTCGCGAGATATGGAAGTGTGAAGTTAAGGAATGGTTGAGAATACATCAAAATTTTCGAAAGTCTGATACTCGAAACCAATAACTACAACGGCCCAGGGGAAAAATACACATACCGTTGTAATCGGGCGAGTTTCCACTTTCAGATGCAACAGGAATTTCAAAGTTCGTCAATCCGTTCGCGAGGTATGGGAGTTTGAAGTTAAGGAATGGTTGAGAAACCATCAAAATTTTCGCTGGTCGAATACTCGAAACCAGTGACTACTATGGCCTGGGGCAAAAGTACACACACCATTGTAATCGGGCGAGTTTCTACTTTCAGATGCAACAGGAATTTCTCGAGTTCATCATTCCGTTCGCGAGATATGGGAGTTTGAAGTTAAGGAATGGTTGAGAAACCATCAAAATATTCGCAAGTCTGATACTCGAAACCAATAAGTACAATGGCCTAGGTGAAAAATACACACACCGTTGTAATCGGGCGAGATTCTACTTTCAGATGCAACAGGAATTTCTCGAGTTCGTCAATCCGTTCGCGAGATATGGCAGTTTGAAGCTAAGGAATGGTTGGGAAACCATCAAAACTTTCGCAAGTCTGATACTCGAAACCAATAACTACAAAGGCCTAACGGAAAAATACACATACCGTTGTAATCGGGCGAGTTTCTACTTTCAGATGCAACAGGAATTTCTCGAGTTCATCATTCCGTTCGGGAGATATGTAAGTGTGAAGTTAAGGAATGGATGAGAAACCACCAAAATTATCGCAAGTCTGGTACTCGAAACCAATAACTGGAATGGCTTATGGGAAAAGTACACACACACCATTGTAATCGGGCGAGTTTCTACTTTCAGATGCAACAGGAATTTCTCGAGTACGTCTATCCGTTCGCGAGATATGGGAGTTTGAAGTTATTGAATGGTTGAGAAACCATCAAAATTGTCGCAATTGTGATGCTAGACATGAATAACTGGAATGGCCTAGGGGAAAAGTACACATACCATTGCAATCGGGCGAGTTTTTACTTTCAGACGCAACAGGAGTTTCTCGAGTTCCTCAATCCGTTCGCGAGATATGGGAGTTTGAAGCTAAGGAATGGTTGAGAAACCATCAAAATTTTCGCACGTCTGATACTCGAAACCAATAACTACAAAGCCCTAGGGGAAAAATACACCTACCGTTGTAATCGGGCGAGTTTCTACTTCCACATGCAAGAGGAATTTCTCGAGTTCGTCAATCCGTTCGCGAGATATGGTAGTTTGAATTTAAGGAATGGTTGAGAAACCATCAAAATTTTCGCTGGTCGAATACTCGAAACCAATAACTGGAATGGCCTAGGGGAAAAGTACACACACCATTGTAACCGGGCGGGTTTCTACTTTCAGATACAACAGGAATTTCTCGATTTCGTCAATGCGTTCGCGAGATATGGGAGTTTGAAGTTAAGGAATGATTGAGAAACCATCAAAATTTTCGCAAGTCTGATACTCGAAACCAATAACTACAAAGGCCTAACGGAAAAATACACATACCGTTGTAATCGGGCGAGTTTCTACTTTCACATGCAATAGGAATTTCTCGAGTTCGTCAATCCGTTGGCGAGGTATGGGAGTTTGAAGTTAAGGAATGGTTGAGAAACCATCAAAATTTTCGCAAGTGTGATACTCGAAACCAATAACTGCAATGGCCTAGGGGGAAAACACACATATATTTGTAATTGGGCGAGTTTCTACTTTCAGATTCAACAGGAATTTCTCGAGTTCGTCAATCCGTTCGCGAGATATGGGAGTTTGAAGTTAAGGAATGGTTGAGAAACCATCAAAATTTTTGCAAGTCTGATACTCGAAACCAATAACTACAATGGCCTAGGGGAAAAATACACATACCGTTGTAATCGGGCGAGTTTCTACTTTCAGATGAAACAGGAATTTCTCGAGTTCGTCAATCCGTTCGCGAGATATGGGAGATTGAAGTTAGGGAATGGTTGAGAAACCATCAAAATTTTCGCTGGTATGATACTTGAAACCAATAACTGGAATGGCCTAGGGGAAAAGTACACACACCATTGTAATCCGGCGAGTTTCTACTTTCAGATACAACAGGAATTTCTCGAATTCGTCAGTGCGTTCGCGAGATATGGGAGTTTGAAGTTAAGGAATGGTTGAGAAATCATCAAAATTTTCGCAAGTCTGATACTCGAATCCTATAACTACAAGGGCCTAGGGCAAAAATACACATACCGTTGTAATCGGGCGAGATTCTACTTTCAGATGCAACAGGAATTTCTCGAGTTCGTCAATCCGTTCGCGAGATATGGGAGTTTGAAGTTAAGGAATGGTTGGGAAACCATCAAAATTTTCGCAAGTCTGATACTCGAAACCAATAAATACAATGGCCTAGGGGAAAAATACACATACCGTTGTAATCGGGTGAGATTCTCCTTTCAGATGCAACAGGAATTTCTCGAGTTCGTCAATCCGTTCGCGAGATATGGGAGTTTGAAGTTAAGGAATGGTTGAGAAACCATCAAAATTTTCGTAAGTCTGATACTCGAAACCAATAAATACAGAGGCGTAGGGGAAAAATACACATACCGTTGTAATCGGGCGACATTCTACTTTCACACGCAACAGGAATTTCTCGAGTTCGTCAATCCGTTCGCGAGATATGAGAGTTTGAAGTTAAGGAATGGTTGAGAAACCATCAAAATTTTCGCAAGTCTGATACCCGAAACCAATAACTACTATGGCCTAGGGCAAAAATACACATACCGTTGTAATCGGGCGAGTTTCTGCTTTCAGATGCAATGGAAAATTATCGAGTTCGTCAATCCGTTCGCGAGATATGGAAGTTTGAAGTTAAGGAATGATTGAGAAACCATCAAAATTTTCGCAAGTCTGATACTGGACACCAATAACTACAAAGGCCTAACGGAAAAATACACATACCGTTGTAATCGGGCGAGTTTCTACTTTCACGTGCAATAGGAATTTCTCGATTTCGTCAATCCGTTGGCGAGATATGGGAGTTTGAATTTAAGGAATGGTTGAGAAACCATCAAAATATTCGCAAGTGTGATACTCGAAACAAATAACTGCAATGGCCTAGGGGAAAATTACACATAGTGTTGTAATCGGGCGAGTTTCTGCTTTCAGATGCAATAGGAAATTCTCGAGTTCCTCAATCCGTTCGCGAGATATGGAAGTGTGAAGTTAAGGAATGGTTGAGAATACATCAAAATTTTCGAAAGTATGATACTCGAAACCAATAACTACAACGGCCCAGGGGAAAAATACACATACCGTTGTAATCGGGCGAGTTTCCACTTTCAGATGCAACAGGAATTTCTCGAGTTCGTCAATCCGTTCGCGAGGTATGGGAGTTTGAAGTTAAGGAATGGTTGAGAAACCATCAAAATTTTCGCAAGTCTGATACCCGAAACCAATAACTACTATGGCATAGGGCAAAAATGCACATACCGTTGTAACCGGGCGAGTTTCTGCTTTCAGATGCAATAGGAAATTCTCGAGTTCGTAAGTCCGTTCGCGAGATATGTAAGTGTGAAGTTAAGGAATGGTTGAGAAACCATCAAAATTATCGCAAGTCTGATACTCGAAACCAATAACATCTATGGCCTAGGGCAAAAATGCACATACCGTTGTAACCGCGCGAGTTTCTGCTTTCAGATGCAATCGGAAATTCTCGAGTTCGTAAGTCCGTTCGCGAGATATGTAAGTGTGAAGTTAAGGAATGGTTGAGAAACCATCAAAATTATCGCAAGCCTGATACTCGAAACCAATAACTGGAATGGCCTAGGGGAAAAGTACACATACTACTGTAATCGGGCGAATTTCTACTTTCAGATGCAACAGGAATTTCTCGAGTTCGTCAATCCGTTCGCGAGAAATGGGAGTTTCGAGTTAAGGAATGCTTGAGAAACCATCAAAATTTTCGCAAGTCTGATACTCGAAACCAATAACATCTATGGCCTAGGGCAAAAATGCACATACCGTTGTAACCGGGCGAGTTTCTGCTTTCAGATGCAATAGGAAATTCTCGAGTTCGTCAATCCGTTCGCGAGATATGGGAGTTTGAAGCTAAGGAATGGTTGAGAACCCATCAAATTTTTCGAAAGTCTGATACTGGACACCAATAACTACAAAGGCCTAACGGAAAAATACACATACCGTTGTAATCGGGCGAGTTTCTACTTTCACGTGCAATAGGAATTTCTCGAGTTCGTCAATCCGTTGGCGAGATATGGGAGTTTGAATTTAAGGAATGGTTGAGAAACCATCAAAATATTCGCAAGTGTGATACTCGAAACAAATAACTGCAATGGCCTAGGGGAGAATTACACATAGCGTTGTAATCGGGCGAGTTTCTGCTTTCAGATGCAATAGGAAATTCTCGAGTTCGTCAATCCGTTCGCGAGATATGGAAGTGTGAAGTTAAGGAATGGTTGAGAATACATCAAAATTTTCGAAAGTCTGATACTCGAAACCAATAACTACAACGGCCCAGGGGAAAAATACACATACCGTTGTAATCCGGCGAGTTTCCACTTTCAGATGCAACAGGAATTTCTCGAGTTCGTCAATCCGTTCGCGAGGTATGGGAGTTTGAAGTTAAGGAATGGTTGAGAAACCATCAAAATTTTCGCAAGTCTGATACCCGAAACCAATAACTACTATGGCATAGGGCAAAAGTGCACATACCGTTGTAACCGGGCGAGTTTCTGCTTTCAGATGCAATAGGAAATTCTCGAGTTCGTAAGTCCGTTCGCGAGATATGTAAGTGTGAAGTTAAGGAATGGTTGAGAAACCATCAAAATTATCGCAAGTCTGATACTCGAAACCAATAACATCTATGGCCTAGGGCAAAAATGCACATACCGTTGTAACCGGGCGAGTTTCTGCTTTCAGATGCAATAGGAAATTCTCGAATTCGTAAGTCCGTTCGCGAGATATGTAAGTGTGAAGTTAAGGAATGGTTGAGAAACCATCAAAATTATCGCAGGTCTGATACTCGAAACCAATAACTGGAATGGCCTAGGGGAAAAGTACAAACACCATTTTAATCGGGCGAGTTTCTACTTTCAGATGCAACAGGAATTTCACGAGTTCGTCAATCCGTTCGCGAGATATGGAAGTTTGAAGTTAAGGAATGGTTGAGAAACCATCAAAATTTTCGCAAGCCTGATACTCGAAACCAATAACTATTATGGCCTAGGGCGAAAATGCACATACCGTTCTAATCGGGCGAGTTTCTGCCTTCAGATGCAACAGGCATTTCTCGAGTTCGTCAATCCGTTCGCGAGATATGGGAGTTTGAAGTTAAGGAATGGTTGAGAAACCATCAAAATTTTCGCAAATCTGATACTCGAAACCAATAACTACCATGGCCTAGGGAAAAAATACACATACCATTGTAATCGGGCGAATTTCTACTTTCAGACGCAACTGGAATTTCTAGAGTTCGTCAATCCGTTCGCGAAGTATCGGAGTTTGGAGTTAAGAGATGGTTGAGAAACCATCAAAATTTTCGCAAGTCTGCTACTCGAAATCAATAACTGGAATGGTCTAGGGGAAAAGTACACACACCATTATAATCGGGCGAGTTTCTACTTTCAGATGCAACAGGAATTTCTCGAGTTCGTTAATCTTTTCGCGAGATATGGGAGTTTGAAGTTAAGGAATGATTGAGAAACCATCAAAAGTTTCGCAAGTCTGATACTTGAAACCAATAACTACTATGGAATAGGGCAAAAATACACATACCGTTGTAATCGGGCGAGTTTCTGGTTTCAGATGCAACAGGAATTTCTCGAGTTCGTCAATCCGTTCGCGAGATATGGGAGTTTGAAGTTTAGGAATGGTTGAGAAACCATCAAAATTTTCGCAAGTCTGATACTCGACAGCAATAACTAGTATGGCCTAGGGCAAAAACTCACATACCGTTGTAATCGGGCGAGTTTCTGCTTTCAGATGCAACAGGAGTTTCTCGAGTTCGTCAACCCGTTCGCGAGATATGGGAGTTTGAAGTTAAGGAATGGTTGAGAAACCATCAAAATTTTCGCAAGTCTGATACCCGAGACCAATAACTACTATGGCCTAGGGCAAAAATACACATACCCTTGTAATCGGGCGAGATTCTGCTTTCAGATGCAACAGGCATTTCTCGAGTTCGTCATTCCGTTCGCGAGATATGGGAGTTTGAAGTTAAGGAATGGTTGAGGAACCATCAAAATTTTCGCAAGTCTCATACTCGAAACTAATGACTGGAATGGCATAGGGGAAAAGTACACACACCATTATAATCGGGCGATTTTCTACATTCAGATGCAATCGGAATTTCCCGAGTTCGGCAATCCGTTTGCGAGATATGGGAGTATGAAGTTAAGGAATGGTTGAGAAACCATCAAAATTTTCGCAAGTCTGATACTCGAAACCAATAACTACTATGGCCTAGGGCAAAGATACACATACCGTTGTAATCGGGCGAGTTTTTGCCTTCAGATGCAACAGGCATTTCTCGAGTTCGTCAATCCGTTCGCGAGATAAGGGTGTTTGAAGTTAAGGAATGGTTGAGGAACCATCAAAGTTTTCGCAAGTCTGGTACTCGAAATCAATAACTGTAATGGCCTAGGGGATAAGTACACATACCATTGTAATCGCGCGAGTTTCTACTTTCAGATGCAAGAGGAATTTCTCGAGTTCGTCTATCCGTTCGCGAGATATGGGAGTTTGAAGTTAAGGAATGGTTGAGGAACCATCAAAATTTTCGCAAGTCTGATACTCGAAATCAATAACTGGAATGGCCTAGTGGAAAAGTACACATACCATTGTAATCGGGCGAGTTTCTACTTTCAGATGCAACAGGAACTTCCCGATTTCGTCTATTCGTTCGCGAGATATGGGAGTTTGAAGTTAAGGAATGGTTGACAAACCATCAAAATTTTCGCAAATCTGATACACGAAACCAATAACTACTATGGCCTAGGGCAAAGATACACATACCGTTGTAATCGGGCGAGTTTTTGCCTTCAGATGCAACAGGCATTTCTCGAGTTCGTCAATCCGTTCGCGAGATATGGGAGTTTGAAGTTAAGGAATGGTTGAGAAACCATCAAAATTTTCGCAAATCTGATACTCGAAATCAATAACTGAAATGGCCTAGTGGAAAAGTACACATACCTTTGTAATCGGGCGAGTTTCTACTGTCAGATGCAACAGGAATTTCTCGAGTTCGTCTATTCGTTCGCGAGATATGGGAGTTTGAAGTTAAGGAATGGTTGAGAAACCATCAAAATTTTCGCAAGTCTGATACCCGAGACCAATAACTACTATGGCCTAGGGCAAAAATACACATACCCTTGTAATCGGGCGAGATTCTGCTTTCAGATGCAACAGGCATTTCTCGAGTTCGTCATTCCGTTCGCGAGATATGGGAGTTTGAAGTTAAGGAATGGTTGAGGAACCATCAAAATTTTCGCAAGTCTCATACTCGAAACTAATGACTGGAATGGCATAGGGGAAAAGTACACACACCATTATAATCGGGCGATTTTCTACATTCAGATGCAATCGGAATTTCCCGAGTTCGGCAATCCGTTTGCGAGATATGGGAGTATGAAGTTAAGGAATGGTTGAGAAACCATCAAAATTTTCGCAAGTCTGATACTCGAAACCAATAACTACTATGGCCTAGGGCAAAGATACACATACCGTTGTAATCGGGCGAGTTTTTGCCTTCAGATGCAACAGGCATTTCTCGAGTTCGTCAATCCGTTCGCGAGATAAGGGTGTTTGAAGTTAAGGAATGGTTGAGGAACCATCAAAGTTTTCGCAAGTCTGGTACTCGAAATCAATAACTGTAATGGCCTAGGGGAAAAGTACACATACCATTGTAATCGCGCGAGTTTCTACTTTCAGATGCAAGAGGAATTTCTCGAGTTCGTCTATCCGTTCGCGAGATATGGGAGTTTGAAGTTAAGGAATGGTGGAGGAACCATCAAAATTTTCGCAAGTCTGATACTCGAAATCAATAACTGGAATGGCCTAGTGGAAAAGTACACATACCATTGTAATCGGGCGAGTTTCTACTTTCAGATGCAACAGGAACTTACCGATTTCGTCTATTCGTTCGCGAGATATGGGAGTTTGAAGTTAAGGAATGGTTGAGAAACCATCAAAATTTTCGCAAATCTGATACACGAAACCAATAACTACTATGGCCTAGGGCAAAAATACACATACCGTTGTAATCGTGCGAGTTTCTGCCTTCAGATGCAACAGGAATTTCTCGAGTTCGTTTATCCGTTCGCGAGATATGGGAGTTCGAAGTTAAGGAATCGTTGAAGAACCATCAAAATTTTCAAAAGTCTGATACTCCAAATCAATAACTGGAATGGCCTAGGGGAAAAGTACACATACCACTGTAATCGGGCGAGTTTCTACTTTCAGATGCAACAGAAATTTTTCGAGTTCGTCAATCCGTTCACGAGATATGGGTGTTTGAAGTTAAGGAATGGTTGAGGAACCATCAAAATTTTCGCAAATCTGATACTCGAAACCCATAACTACCATGGCCTAGGGGAAAAATACACATAGCATTGTATTCGGGCGAGTTTCTACTTTCAGATGCGACAGAAATTTTTCGGATTCGTCAATCCGTTCGCGAAATATTGGAGTTTGGAGTTAACAGATGCTTGTGAAACCATCTGAATTTTCGCAAGTCTGATACTCGAAACCAATAACTGGAATGGCCTAGGGGAAAAGTACACACACCATAGTAATCGGGCGATTTTCTACATTCAGATGCAATCGGAATTTCTCGAGTTCGGCAATCCGTTCGCGAGATATGGGAGTTTGAAGTTAAGGAATGGTTGAGAAACCATCAAAATTTTCGCAAGTCTGATACTCGAAACCAATAACTACTATGGCCTAGGGCAAAGATACACATACCGTTGTAATCGGGCGAGTTTTTGCCTTCAGATGCAACAGGCATTTCTCGAGTTCGTCAATCCGTTCGCGAGATATGGGAGTTTGAAGTTAAGGAATGGTTGAGAAACCATCAAAATTTTCGCAAATCTGATACTGGAAATCAATAACTGAAATGGCCTAGTGGAAAAGTACACATACCATTGTAATCGGGCGAGTTTCTACTGTCAGATGCAACAGGAATTTCTCGAGTTCGTCTATTCGTTCGCGAGATATGGGAGTTTGAAGTTAAGGAATGGTTGAGAAACCATCAAAATTTTCGCAAGTCTGATACCCGAGACCAATAACTACTATGGCCTAGGGCAAAAATACACATACCGTTGTAATCGGGCGAGTTTTTGCCTTCAGATGCAACAGGCATTTCTCGAGTTCGTCAATCCGTCCGCGAGATAAGGGAGTTCGAAGTTAAGGAATCGTTGAAGAACCATCAAAATTTTCGCAAGTCTGATACTCCAAATCAATAACTGGAATGGCCTAGGCGAAAAGTACACATACCACTGTAATCGGGCGAGTTTCTACTTTCAGATGCAACAGAAATTTTTCGAGTTCGTCAATCCGTTCGCGAGATATGGGTGTTTGAAGTTAAGGAATGGTTGAGGAACCATCAAAATTTTCGCAAGTCTGATACTCGAAATCAATAACTGAAGTTGCCTAGTGGAAAAGTACACATACCATTGAAATCGGGCGAGATTCTACTTTCAGATGCAAGAGGAATTTCCCGAGTTCGTCTATTCGTTCGCGAGATATGGGAGTTTGAAGTTAAGGAATGGTTGAGAAATCATCAAAATTTTCGCAAATCTGATACTCGAAACCAATAACTACCATGGCCTAGGGGAAAAATACACATACCGTTGTAATCGGGCGAGTTTTTGCCTTCAGATGCAACAGGCATTTCTCGAGTTCGTCAATCCGTCCGCGAGATAAGGGAGTTCGAAGTTAAGGAACCGTTGAAGAACCATCAAAATTTTTGCAAGTCTGATACTCCAAATCAATAACTGGAATGGCCTAGGCGAAAAGTACACATACCACTGTAATCGGGCGAGTTTCTACTTTCAGATGCAACAGAAATTTTTCGAGTTCGTCAATCCGTTCGCGAGATATGGGTGTTTGAAGTTAAGGAATGGTTGAGGAACCATCAAAATTTTCGCAAGTCTGATACTCGAAATCAATAACTGAAGTTGCCTAGTGGAAAAGTACACATACCATTGAAATCGGGCGAGATTCTACTTTCAGATGCAAGAGGAATTTCCCGAGTTCGTCTATTCGTTCGCGAGATATGGGAGTTTGAAGTTAAGGAATGGTTGAGAAACCATCAAAATTTTCGCAAATCTGATACTCGAAACCAATAACTACCATGGCCTAGGGGAAAAATACACATACCCTTGTAATCGGGCGAGATTCTGCTTTCAGATGCCACAGGCATTTCTCGAGTTCGGCAATCCGTTTGCGAGATATGGGAGTTTGAAGTTAAGGAATGGTTGAGAAACCATCAAAATTTTCGCAAGTCTGATACTCGAAACCAATAACTACTATGGCCTAGGGCAAAGATACACATACCGTTGTAATCGGGCGAGTGTCTGCCTTCAGATGCAACAGGCATTTCTCGAGTTCGTCAATCCGTTCGCGAGATATGGGAGTTTGAAGTTAAGGAATGGTTGAGAAACCATCAAAATTTTCGCAAGTCTGATACCCGAGACCAATAACTACTATGGCCTAGGGCAAAAATACACATACCGTTGTAATCGGGCGAGTTTTTGCCTTCAGATGCAACAGGCATTTGTCGAGTTCGTCAATCCGTTCGCGAGATATGGGAGTTTGAAGTTAAGGAATGGTTGAGAAACCATCCAAATTTTCGCAAGTCTGATACTCGAGACCAATAACTACTATGGCCTAGGGCAAAGATACACATACCGTTGTAATCGGGCGAGTGTCTGCCTTCAGATGCAACAGGCATTTCTCGAGTTCGTCAATCCGTTCGCGAGATATGGGAGTTTGAAGTTAAGGAATGGTTGAGAAACCATCAAAATTTTCGCAAGTCTGATACCCGAGACCAATAACTACTATGGCCTAGGGCAAAAATACACATACCGTTGTAATCGGGCGATTTTTTGCCTTCAGATGCAACAGGCATTTCTCGAGTTCGTCAATCCGTTCGCGAGATATGGGAGTTTGAAGTTAAGGAATGGTTGAGAAACCATCCAAATTTTCGCAAGTCTGATACTCGAGACCAATAACTACTATGGCCTAGGGTAAAAATACACATACCGTTGTAATCGGGCGAGTGTCTGCTTTCAGATGCAACAGGCATTTCTCGAGTTCGTCAATCCGTTCGCGAGATATGGGAGTTTGAAGTTAAGGAATGGTTGAGAAACCATCCAAATTTTCGCAAGTCTGATACTCGAGACCAATAACTACTATGGCCTAGGGTAAAAATACACATACCGTTGTAATCGGGCGAGTGTCTGCTTTCAGATGCAACAGGCATTTCTCGAGTTCGTCAATCCGTTCGCGAGATATGGGAGTTTGAAGTTAAGGAATGGTTGAGAAACCATCAAAATTTTCGCAAGTCTGATACTCGAAAAGAATAACTACAAAGGCCTAGGGGAAAAATACACATACCGTTGTAATCAGGCGAGCTTCTGCTTTCAGTTGCAACAGGCATTTCTCGAGTTCGTCAAACCGTTCGCGAGATATGGGAGTTTGAAGTTAAGGAATGGTTGAGGAACCATCAAAATTTTCGCAAGTCTGATACTCGAAATCAATAACTGAAATGGCCTAGTGGAAAAGTACACATACCATTGTAATCGGGCGAGTTTCTACTGTCAGATGCAACAGGAATTTCTCGAGTTCGTCTATTCGTTCGCGAGATATGGGATTTTGAAGTTAAGGAATGGTTGAGAAACCATCAAAATTTTCGCAAGTCTGATACCCGAGACCAATAACTACTATGGCCTAGGGCAAAAATACACATACCGTTGTAATCGGGCGAGTTTTTGCCTTCAGATGCAACAGGCATTTCTCGAGTTCGTCAATCCGTCCGCGAGATAAGGGAGTTCGAAGTTAAGGAATCGTTGAAGAACCATCAAAATTTTCGCAAGTCTGATACTCCAAATCAATAACTGGAATGGCCTAGGCGAAAAGTACAGATACCACTGTAATCGGGCGAGTTTCTACTTTCAGATGCAACAGAAATTTTTCGAGTTCGTCAATCCGTTCGCGAGATATGGGTGTTTGAAGTTAAGGAATGGTTGAGGAACCATCAAAATTTTCGCAAGTCTGATACTCGAAATCAATAACTGGAATGGCCTAGTGGAAAAGTACACATACCATTGTAATCTGGCGAGTTTCTATTATACTTTCAGATGCAACAGAAATTTTTCGGATTCGTCAATCCGTTCGCGAAATATTGGAGTTTGGAGTTAACAGATGCTTGTGAAACCATCAAAATTTTCGCAAGTCTGATACTCGAAACCAATAACTGGAATGGCCTAGGGGAAAAGTACACACACCATAGTAATCGGGCGAGTTTCTACTTTCAGATGTAACAGGAATTTCTCGAGTTCGTCAATCCGTTCGCGAGATATGGGAGTTTGAAGTTAAGGAATGGTTGAGAAACCATAAAAATTTTCGCAAGCCTGATACTCGAAAGAAATAACAACAATGGCCAAACGGAAAAATACACATACCGTTGTAATCGGGCGAGTTTCTACTTTCAGATGCAACAGGCATTTCTCGAGTTCGTCAATCCGTTCGCGAGATATGGGAGTACGAAGTTAAGGAATGGTTGAGAAACCATCCAAATTTTCGCAAGTCTGATACTCGAGACCAATAACTACTATGGCCTAGGGTAAAAATACACATACCGTTGTAATCGGGCGAGTGTCTGCTTTCAGATGCAACAGGCATTTCTCGAGTTCGTCAATCCGTTCGCGAGATATGGGAGTTTGAAGTTAAGGAATGGTTGAGAAACCATCAAAATTTTCGCAAGTCTGATACTCGAAAAGAATAACTACAAAGGCCTAGGGGAAAAATTCACATACCGTTGTAATCGGGCGAGCTTCTGCTTTCAGTTGCAACAGGCATTTCTCGAGTTCGTCAAACCGTTCGCGAGATATGGGAGTTTGAAGTTAAGGAATGGTTGAGGAACCATCAAAATTTTCGCAAGTCTGATACTCGAAATCAATAACTGAAATGGCCTAGTGGAAAAGTACACATACCATTGTAATCGGGCGAGTTTCTACTGTCAGATGCAACAGGAATTTCTCGAGTTCGTCTATTCGTTCGCGAGATATGGGAGTTTGAAGTTAAGGAATGGTTGAGAAACCATCAAAATTTTCGCAAGTCTGATACCCGAGACCAATAACTACTATGGCCTAGGGCACAAATACACATACCGTTGTAATCGGGCGAGTTTTTGCCTTCAGATGCAACAGGCATTTCTCGAGTTCGTCAATCCGTCCGCGAGATAAGGGAGTTCGAAGTTAAGGAATCGTTGAAGAACCATCAAAATTTTCGCAAGTCTGATACTCGAAATCAATAACTGAAATGGCCTAGTGGAAAAGTACACATACCATTGTAATCGGGCGAGTTTCTACTGTCAGATGCAACAGGAATTTCTCGAGTTCGTCTATTCGTTCGCGAGATATGGGAGTTTGAAGTTAAGGAATGGTTGAGAAACCATCAAAATTTTCGCAAGTCTGATACCCGAGACCAATAACTACTATGGCCTAGGGCAAAAATACACATACCGTTGTAATCGGGCGAGTTTTTGCCTTCAGATGCAACAGGCATTTCTCGAGTTCGTCAATCCGTCCGCGAGATAAGGGAGTTCGAAGTTAAGGAATCGTTGAAGAACCATCAAAATTTTCGCAAGTCTGATACTCCAAATCAATAACTGGAATGGCCTAGGCGAAAAGTACACATACCACTGTAATCGGGCGAGTTTCTACTTTCAGATGCAACAGAAATTTTTCGAGTTCGTCAATCCGTTCGCGAGATATGGGTGTTTGAAGTTAAGGAATGGTTGAGGAACCATCAAAATTTTCGCAAGTCTGATACTCGAAATCAATAACTGAAGTTGCCTAGTGGAAAAGTACACATACCATTGAAATCGGGCGAGATTCTACTTTCACATGCAAGAGGAATTTCCCGAGTTCGTCTATTCGTTCGCGAGATATGGGAGTTTGAAGTTAAGGAATGGTTGAGAAACCATCAAAATTTTCGCAAATCTGATACTCGAAACCAATAACTACCATGGCCTAGGGGAAAAATACACATACCCTTGTAATCGGGCGAGATTCTGCTTTCAGATGCCACAGGCATTTCTCGAGTTCGGCAATCCGTTTGCGAGATATGGGAGTTTGAAGTTAAGGAATGGTTGAGAAACCATCAAAATTTTCGCAAGTCTGATACTCGAAACCAATAACTACTATGGCCTAGGGCAAAGATACACATACCGTTGTAATCGGGCGAGTTTTTGCCTTCAGATGCAACAGGCATTTCTCGAGTTCGTCAATCCGTTCGCGAGATATGGGAGTTTGAAGTTAAGGAATGGTTGAGAAACCATCAAAATTTTCGCAAGTCTGATACCCGAGACCAATAACTACTATGGCCTAGGGCAAAAATACACATACCGTTGTAATCGGGCGAGTTTTTGCCTTCAGATGCAACAGGCATTTCTCGAGTTCGTCAATCCGTTCGCGAGATAAGGGTGTTTGAAGTTAAGGAATGGTTGAGGAACCATCAAAATTTTCGCAAGTCTGGTACTCGAAATCAATAACTGTAATGGCCTAGGGGAAAAGTACACATACCATTGTAATCGCGCGAGTTTCTACTTTCAGATGCAAGAGGAATTTCTCGAGTTCGTCTACCCGTTCGCGAGATATGGGAGTTTGAAGTTAAGGAATGGTTGAGGAACCATCAAAATTTTCGCAAGTCTGATACTCGAAATCAATAACTGGAATGGCCTAGTGGAAAAGTACACATACCATTGTAATCTGGCGAGTTTCTATTATACTTTCAGATGCAACATAAATTTTTCGGATTCGTCAATCCGTTCGCGAAATATTGGAGTTTGGAGTTAACAGATGCTTGTGAAACCATCAAAATTTTCGCAAGTCTGATACTCGAAACCAATAACTGGAATGGCCTAGGGGAAAAGTACACACACCATAGTAATCGGGCGAGTTTCTACTTTCAGATGTAACAGGAATTTCTCGAGTTCGTCAATCCGTTCGCGAGATATGGGAGTTTGAAGTTAAGGAATGGTTGAGAAACCATCCAAATTTTCGCAAGTCTGATACTCGAGACCAATAACTACTATGGCCTAGGGTAAAAATACACATACCGTTGTAATCGGGCGAGTGTCTGCTTTCAGATGCAACAGGCATTTCTCGAGTTCGTCAATCCGTTCGCGAGATATGGGAGTTTGAAGTTAAGGAATGGTTGAGAAACCATCAAAATTTTCGCAAGTCTGATACTCGAAAAGAATAACTACAAAGGCCTAGGGGAAAAATACACATACAGTTGTAATCGGGCGAGCTTCTGCTTTCAGTTGCAACAGGCATTTCTCGAGTTCGTCAAACCGTTCGCGAGATATGGGAGTTTGAAGTTAAGGAATGGTTGAGGAACCATCAAAATTTTCGCAAGTCTGATACTCGAAATCAATAACTGAAATGGCCTAGTGGAAAAGTACACACACCATTGTAATCGGGCGAGTTTCTACTTTCAGATGCAAGAGGAATTTCCCGAGTTCGTCTATTCGTTCGCGAGATATGGGAGTTTGAAGTTAAGGAATGGTTGAGAAACCATGAAAATTTTCGCAAGTCTGATACACGAAACCAATAACTACTATGGCCTAGGGCAAAAATACACATACCATTGTAATCGGGCGAGTTTGTACTTTCAGGTGCAACAGGAATTTCTCGAGTTCGTCAATCCGTTCGCGAGATAAGGGTGTTTGAAGTTAAGGAATGGTTGAGGAACCATCAAAATTTTCGCAAGTCTGGTACTCGAAATCAATAACTGTAATGGCCTAGGGGAAAAGTACACATACCATTGTAATCGCGCGAGTTTCTACTTACAGAAGCAAGAGGAATTTCTCGAGTTCGTCTATCCGTTCGCGAGATATGGGAGTTTGAAGTTAAGGAATGGTTGAGGAACCATCAAAATTTTCGCAAGTCTGATACTCGAAATCAATAACTGGAATGGCCTAGTGGAAAAGTACACATACCATTGTAATCGGGCGAGTTTCTACTTTCAGATGCAACAGGAATTTCCCGAGTTCGTCTATTCGTTCGCGAGATGTGGGACTTTGAAGTTAAGGAATGGTTGAGAAACCATCAAAATTTTCGCAAATCTGATACTCGAAACCAATAACTACCATGGCCTAGGGGAAAAATACACATACCATTGTAATCGGGCGAGTTTGTACTTTCAGGTGCAACAGGAATTTCTCGAGTTCGTTTATCCGTTCGCGAGATATGGGAGTTTGAAGTTAAGGAATGGTTGAAGAACCATCAAAATTTTCGCAAGTCTGATACTCCAAATCAATAACTGGAATGGCCTAGGGGAAAAGTACACATACCATTGTAATCGGGCGAGTTTCTACTTTCAGATGCAAGAGGAATTTCCCGAGTTCGTCTATTCGTTCGCGAGATATGGGAGTTTGAAGTTAAGGAGTGGTTGAGAAACCATCAAAATTTTCGCAAATCTGATACTCGAAACCAATAACTACCATGGCCTAGGGGAAAAATACACATACCCTTGTAATCGGGCGAGATTCTGCTTTCAGATGCACCAGGCATTTCTCGAGTTCGTCATTCCGTTCGCGAGATAAGGGTGTTTGAAGTTAAGGAATGGTTGAGGAACCATCAAAATTTTCGCAAGTCTGACACTCGAAACCAATAACTACTATGGTCTAGGGCAGAAATACAGATACCGTTGTAATCGGGCGAGTTTCTACTTTCAGATGCAACCGGAAATTCTCGAGTTCGTCAATCCGTTCGCGAGATATGGGAGTTTGAAGTTAAAGAATGGTTGAGAAACCATCAAAATTTTCGCAAGTCTGACACTCGAAACCAATAACTACTATGGCCTAGGGCAAAAATACACATACCGTTGTAATCGTGCGAGCTTCTGCTTTCAGATGCAACAGGAATTTCTCGAGTTCGTCATTCCGTTCGCGAGATAAGGGTGTTTGAAGTTAAGGAATGGTTGAGGAACCATCAAAATTTTCGCAAGTCTGACACTCGAAACCAATAACTACTATGGTCTAGGGCAGAAATACACATACCATTGTAATCGGGCGAGTTTGTACTTTCAGGTGCAACAGGAATTTCTCGAGTTCGTTTATCCGTTCGCGAGATATGGGAGTTTGAAGTTAAGGAATGGTTGAGAAAACATCAAAATTTTCGCAATTCTGATATATGAAACGTATAACTGGAATGGCCTAGGGGAAAAGTGCACACACCACTGTAATCGGGCGGGTTTCTGCTTTCAGATTCAACAGGAATTTCTCGAGTTCGTCAATCGGTTGGCGAGATATGGGAGTTTGAAGTCAAGGAATGTTTGAGAAACCACCAAAATTTGCGTTAGTCTGATACTCGAAACGAATAACTACTATGGCCTATGGCAAAAATACACATACCGTTGTATTCGGGCGAGTTTCTACTTTCAGATGCAACAGGAATTTCTCGAATTCGGCAATCCGTTCGCGAGATATGGGAGCTTGAAGTTAAGGAATGGTTGAGAAACCATTAAAATTTTCGCATGTCTGATACTCGAAACCAATAACTGGAGTAGCCTAGGGGGAAAGTACATACACCATTGTAATCGGGCGAGTTTCTAATTTCAGATTCAACAGGAATTTCTCGACATCGTCAATCCGTTCGCGAGATATGGGAGTTTGAAGTTAAGGAATGGTTGAGGATCCATTAAATTTTCGCAAGTCTGATACTCGAAACAAGTAACTGCTATGGTCTAAGGCAAAAATACACATACCGTTGTAATCGGTCGAGTTTCTGCTTTCAGATTCAACAGGAATTTCTCGAGATCGTCAATCGGTTCGCGAGATATGGGAGGCTGAAGTTAAGGAATGGTTGAGAAAACATCAAAATTTTCGCAAGTCTGATACTCGAAACCAATAACTACAATGGCCTAGGGGAGAAATACACATAGCGTTGTAATCGGGCGAGTTTCTACTTTCAGATGCAACAGGAATTTCTCGAGTTCGTCAATCCGTTCGCGAGATATGGGAGTTTGAAGTTAAGGAACGGTTAAGAAACCATCAAAATTTTCGCACGTCTGATACTCGAAACCAATAACTGGAATGGCCTAGGGGAAAAGTACACACACCATTGTATTCGGGCGAGTTTCTAATTTCAGATGCAACTGGAATTTCTCGAGTTCATCAATCTGATCGCGAGATATGGGAGTTTGAAGTTAAGGAATGATTGAGAAACCATCAAAATTTTCGCAAGTCTGATACTCGAAACCAATAACTACTATGGCCTAGGGCAAAAATACACATACAGTTGTAATCGGTCGAGTTTCTGCTTTCAGATGCAACAGGAATTTCTAGAGTTCGTCAATCCGTAAGCGAGATATGGGAGTTTGAAGTTAAGGAATGGTTGAGAAACCATCAAAATTTTCGGAATCTGATACTCGAAACCAGTAACTACTATGGTCTAGGGCAAAAATACACATACCGTTGTAATCGGGCGAGTTTCTGCTTTCAGATGCAACAGGAAATTCTCGAGTTCGTCAATCCGTTCGCGAGATATGGGAGTTTGAAGTTAAGGACTGATTGAGGAACCGTCAACATTTTCGCAAGTCTGATACTCGAAACCAATAACTACTATGGTCTAGGGAAAAATACAGATACCGTTGTAATCGGTCGGGTTTCTGCTTTCAGATGCAACAGGAATTTCTCGAGTTTGTCAATCCGTTCGCGAGATATGGGAGTTTGAAGTTAAGGAATGGTTGAGAAAACATCAAAATTTTCGCAATTCCGATATTCGAAACGTATAACTGGAATGGCCTAGGGGAAAAGTGCACACACCATTGTAATCGGGCGAGTTTCTAATTTCAGATGCAACAGGAATTTCTCGAGTTCGTCAATTAGTTCGCGAGATATGGGAGTTTGAAGTTAAGGCATGTTTGAGAAACCATCAAAATTTTCGCAAGACCGATACCCGAAACCAATAGCTACAATGGCCTAGGGGAAAAATATACATACCATTGTAGTCGGGCGAGTTTCTACTTTCAGATGCAGCAGGAATTTCTCAAGTTCGTCAATCCGTTCGCGAGATATGGGAGTTTGAAGTTAAGGAATGGTTGAGGATCCATTAAATTTTCGCAAGTCTGATACTCGAAACCAAAAACTACTACGGCCTAGGGCATAAATACATATACCGTTGTAATCCGGCGAGTTTCTGTTTTCAGATGCAACAGGAATTTCTCGAGTTCGTCAATCCGTTCGCGAGATATGGGAGTTTGAAGTTAAGGAATGGTTGAGGATCCATTAAATTTTCGCAAGTCTGATACTCGAAACCAAAAATTACTATGGCCTAGGGCAAAAATACACATACCGTTGTAATCGGTCGAGTTTCTACTTTCAGATGCAACAGGAATTTCTCGAGTTCGTCAATCCGTTCGCGAGATATCGGAGTTTGAAGTTAAGGAATGGTTGAGAAACCATCAAAATTTTCGGAATCTGATACTCGAAACCAGTAACTGCTATGGTCTAAGGCAAAAATACACATACCGTTGTAATCGGGCGAGTTTCTAATTTCAGATGCAACTGCAATTTCTCAAGTTCATCAATCTGATCGCGAGATATGGGAGTTTGAAGTTAAGGAATGATTGAGAAACCATCAAAATTTTCGCAAGTCTGATACTCGAAACCAATAACTACTATGGCCTAGGGCATAAATACATATACCGTTGTAATCGGGCGAGTTTCTGGTTTCAGATGCAACAGGAATTTCTCGAGTTCGTCAATCCGTTCGCGAGATATGGGAGTTTGAAGTTAAGGAATGGTTGAGGATCCATTAAATTTTCGCAAGTCTGATACTCGAAACCAAAAACTACTACGGCCTAGGGCATAAATACATATACCGTTGTAATCCGGCGAGTTTCTGTTTTCAGATGCAACAGGAATTTCTCGAGTTCGTCAATCCGTTCGCGAGATATGGGAGTTTGAAGTTAAGGAATGGTTGAGGATCCATTAAATTTTCGCAAGTCTGATACTCGAAACCAAAAATTACTATGGCCTAGGGCAAAAATACACATACCGTTGTAATCGGTCGAGTTTCTACTTTCAGATGCAACAGGAATTTCTCAAGTTCGTCAATCCGTTCGCGAGATATGGGAGCTTGAAGTTAAGGAATGGTTGAGAAACCATCAAAATTTTCGCAAGACCGATACTCGAAACCAATAACTACAATGGCCTAGGGGGAAAGTACACACACCATTGTAATCGGGCAAGTTTCTACTATCAGATGCAACAGGAATTTCTCGAGTTCATCAATCCGTTCGCGAGATATCGGAGTTTGAAGTTAAGGAATGGTTGAGAAACCATCAAAATTTTCGGAATCTGATACTCGAAGCCAATAACTGGAATGGCCTAGGGGAAAAGTACACACACCATTGTAATCGGACGAGTTTCTGCTTTCAGATGCAACAGGAATTTCTCGAGTTTGTCAATCCGTTCGCGAGATATGGGAGTTTGAAGTTAAGGAATGGTTGAAGAACCATCAAAATTTTCGCAAGTCTGATACTCCAAATCAATAACTGGAATGGCCTAGGGGAAAAGTACACATACCATTGTAATCGGGCGAGTTTCTACTTTCAGATGCAAGAGGAATTTCCCGAGTACGTCTATTCGTTCGCGAGATATGGGAGTTTGAAGTTAAGGAGTGGTTGAGAAACCATCAAAATTTTCGCAAATCTGATACTCGAAACCAATAACTACCATGGCCTAGGGGAAAAATACACATACCCTTGTAATCGGGCGAGATTCTGCTTTCAGATGCACCAGGCATTTCTCGAGTTCGTCATTCCGTTCGCGAGATAAGGGTGTTTGAAGTTAAGGAATGGTTGAGGAACCATCAAAATTTTCGCAAGTCTGACACTCGAAACCAATAACTACTATGGCCTAGGGCAAAAATACACATACCGTTGTAATCGTGCGAGTTTCTGCTTTCAGATGCAACAGGAATTTCTCGAGTTTGTCAATCCGTTCGCGAGATATGGGAGTTTGAAGTTAAGGAATGGTTGAGAAAACATCAAAATTTTCGCAATTCTGATATATGAAACGTATAACTGGAATGGCCTAGGGGAAAAGTGCACACACCACTGTAATCGGGCGGGTTTCTGCTTTCAGATTCAACAGGAATTTCTCGAGTTCGTCAATCGGTTGGCGAGATATGGGAGTTTGAAGTCAAGGAATGTTTGAGAAACCACCAAAATTTGCGTTAGTCTGATACTCGAAACGAATAACTACTATGGCCTATGGCAAAAATACACATACCGTTGTATTCGGGCGAGTTTCTACTTTCAGATGCAACAGGAATTTCTCGAATTCGGCAATCCGTTCGCGAGATATGGGAGCTTGAAGTTAAGGAATGGTTGAGAAACCATCAAAATTTTCGCATGTCTGATACTCGAAACCAATAACTGGAGTAGCCTAGGGGGAAAGTACATACACCATTGTAATCGGGCGAGTTTCTAATTTCAGATTCAACAGGAATTTCTCGACATCGTCAATCCGTTCGCGAGATATGGGAGTTTGAAGTTAAGGAATGGTTGATGATCCATTAAATTTTCGCAAGTCTGATACTCGAAACCAGTAACTGCTATGGTCTAAGGCAAAAATACACATACCGTTGTAATCGGTCGAGTTTCTGCTTTCAGATTCAACAGGAATTTCTCGAGATCGTCAATCGGTTCGCGAGATATGGGAGGCTGAAGTTAACGAATGGTTGAGAAAACATCAAAATTTTCGCAAGTCTGATACTCGAAACCAATAACTACAATGGCCTAGGGGAGAAATACACATAGCGTTGTAATCGGGCGAGTTTCTACTTTCAGATGCAACAGGAATTTCTCGAGTTCGTCAATCCGTTCGCGAGATATGGGAGTTTGAAGTTAAGGAACGGTTAAGAAACCATCAAAATTTTCGCACGTCTGATACTCGAAACCAATAACTGGAATGGCCTAGGGGAAAAGTACACACACCATTGTATTCGGGCGAGTTTCTAATTTCAGATGCAACTGGAATTTCTCGAGTTCATCAATCTGATCGCGAGATATGGGAGTTTGAAGTTAAGGAATGATTGAGAAACCACCAAAATTTGCGTTAGTCTGATACTCGAAACGAATAACTACTATGGCCTATGGCAAAAATACACATACCGTTGTATTCGGGCGAGTTTCTACTTTCAGATGCAACAGGAATTTCTCGACATCGTCAATCCGTTCGCGAGATATGGGAGTTTGAAGTTAAGGAATGGTTGAGGATCCATTAAATTTTCGCAAGTCTGATACTCGAAACCAGTAACTGCTATGGTCTAAGGCAAAAATACACATACCGTTGTAATCGGTCGAGTTTCTGCTTTCAGATTCAACAGGAATTTCTCGAGATCGTCAATCGGTTCGCGAGATATGGGAGGCTGAAGTTAACGAATGGTTGAGAAAACATCAAAATTTTCGCAAGTCTGATACTCGAAACCAATAACTACAATGGCCTAGGGGAGAAATACACATAGCGTTGTAATCGGGCGAGTTTCTACTTTCAGATGCAACAGGAATTTCTCGAGTTCGTCAATCCGTTCGCGAGATATGGGAGTTTGAAGTTAAGGAATGGTTGAGAAACCATCAAAATTTTCGGAATCTGATACTCGAAACCAGTAACTACTATGGTCTAGGGCAAAAATACACATACCGTTGTAATCGGGCGAGTTTCTGCTTTCAGATGCAACAGGAAATTCTCGAGTTCGTCAATCCGTTCGCGAGATATGGGAGTTTGAAGTTAAGGAATGGTTGAGAAACCATCAAAATTTTCGGAATCTGATACTCGAAACCAGTAACTACTATGGTCTAGGGCAAAAATACACATACCGCTGTAATCGGGCGAGTTTCTGCTTTCAGATGCAACAGGAAATTCTCGAGTTCGTCAATCCGTTCGCGAGATATGGGAGTTTGAAGTTAAGGAACGGTTAAGAAACCATCAAAATTTTCGCACGTCTGATACTCGAAACCAATAACTGGAATGGCCGAGGGGAAAAGTACACACACCATTGTATTCGGGCGAGTTTCTAATTTCAGATGCAACTGGAATTTCTCGAGTTCATCAATCTGATCGCGAGATATGGGAGTTTGAAGTTAAGGAATGATTGAGAAACCATCAAAATTTTCGCAAGTCTGATACTCGAAACCAATAACTACTATGGCCTAGGGCAAAAATACACATACAGTTGTAATCGGTCGAGTTTCTGCTTTCAGATGCAACAGGAATTTCTAGAGTTCGTCAATCCGTTCGCGAGATATGGGAGTTTGAAGTTAAGGAATGGTTGAGAAACCATCAAAATTTTCGGAATCTGATACTCGAAACCAGTAACTACTATGGTCTAGGGCAAAAATACACATACCGTTGTAATCGGGCGAGTTTCTGCTTTCAGATGCAACAGGAAATTCTCGAGTTCGTCAATCCGTTCGCGAGATATGGGAGTTTGAAGTTAAGGAATGATTGAGAAACCATCAAAATTTTCGCAAGTCTGATACTCGAAACCAATAACTACTATGGCCTAGGGCAAAAATACACATACAGTTGTAATCGGTCGAGTTTCTGCTTTCAGATGCAACAGGAATTTCTAGAGTTCGTCAATCCGTTCGCGAGATATGGGAGTTTGAAGTTAAGGAATGGTTGAGAAACCATCAAAATTTTCGGAATCTGATACTCGAAACCAGTAACTACTATGGTCTAGGGCAGAAATACACATACCGTTGTAATCGGGCGAGTTTCTGCTTTCAGATGCAACAGGAAATTCTCGAGTTCGTCAATCCGTTCGCGAGATATGGGAGTTTGAAGTTAAGGACTGATTGAGGAACCGTCAACATTTTCGCAAGTCTGATACTCGAAACCAATAACTACTATGGTCTAGGGAAAAATACAGATACCGTTGTAATCGGTCGAGTTTCTGCTTTCAGATGCAACAGGAATTTCTCGAGTTTGTCAATCCGTTCGCGAGATATGGGAGTTTGAAGTTAAGGAATGGTTGAGAAAACATCAAAATTTTCGCAATTCCGATATTCGAAACGTATAACTGGAATGGCCTAGGGGAAAAGTGCACACACCATTGTAATCGGGCGAGTTTCTAATTTCAGATGCAACAGGAATTTCTCGAGTTCGTCAATCAGTTCGCGAGATATGGGAGTTTGAAGTTAAGGCATGTTTGAGAAACCATCAAAATTTTCGCAAGACCGATACCCGAAACCAATAACTACAATGGCCTAGGGGAAAAATATACATACCATTGTAGTCGGGCGAGTTTCTACTTTCAGATGCAGCAGGAATTTCTCAAGTTCGTCAATCCGTTCGCGAGATATGGGAGTTTGAAGTTAAGGAATGGTTGAGGATCCATTAAATTTTCGCAAGTCTGATACTCGAAACCAAAAACTACTACGGCCTAGGGCATAAATACATATACCGTTGTAATCCGGCGAGTTTCTGTTTTCAGATGCAACAGGAATTTCTCGAGTTCGTCAATCCGTTCGCGAGATATGGGAGTTTGAAGTTAAGGAATGGTTGAGGATCCATTAAATTTTCGCAAGTCTGATACTCGAAACCAAAAATTACTATGGCCTAGGGCAAAAATACACATACCGTTGTAATCGGTCGAGTTTCTACTTTCAGATGCAACAGGAATTTCTCGAGTTCGTCAATCCGTTCGCGAGATATCGGAGTTTGAAGTTAAGGAATGGTTGAGAAACCATCAAAATTTTCGGAATCTGATACTCGAAACCAGTAACTGCTATGGTCTAAGGCAAAAATACACATACCGTTGTAATCGGGCGAGTTTCTAACTTCAGATGCAACTGGAATTTCTCGAGTTCATCAATCTGATCGCGAGATATGGGAGTTTGAAGTTAAGGAATGATTGAGAAACCATCAAAATTTTCGCAAGTCTGATACTCGAAACCAATAACTACTATGGCCTAGGGCATAAATACATATACCGTTGTAATCGGGCGAGTTTCTGGTTTCAGATGCAACAGGAATTTCTCGAGTTCGTCAATCCGTTCGCGAGATATGGGAGTTTGAAGTTAAGGAACGGTTAAGAAACCATCAAAATTTTCGCACGTCTGATACTCGAAACCAATAACTGGAATGGCCGAGGGGAAAAGTACACACACCATTGTATTCGGGCGAGTTTCTAATTTCAGATGCAACTGGAATTTCTCGAGTTCATCAATCTGATCGCGAGATATGGGAGTTTGAAGTTAAGGAATGATTGAGAAACCATCAAAATTTTCGCAAGTCTGATACTCGAAACCAATAACTACTATGGCCTAGGGCAAAAATACACATACAGTTGTAATCGGTCGAGTTTCTGCTTTCAGATGCAACAGGAATTTCTAGAGTTCGTCAATCCGTTCGCGAGATATGGGAGTTTGAAGTTAAGGAATGGTTGAGAAACCATCAAAATTTTCGGAATCTGATACTCGAAACCAGTAACTACTATGGTCTAGGGCAAAAATACACATACCGTTGTAATCGGGCGAGTTTCTGCTTTCAGATGCAACAGGAAATTCTCGAGTTCGTCAATCCGTTCGCGAGATATGGGAGTTTGAAGTTAAGGAATGATTGAGAAACCATCAAAATTTTCGCAAGTCTGATACTCGAAACCAATAACTACTATGGCCTAGGGCAAAAATACACATACAGTTGTAATCGGTCGAGTTTCTGCTTTCAGATGCAACAGGAATTTCTAGAGTTCGTCAATCCGTTCGCGAGATATGGGAGTTTGAAGTTAAGGAATGGTTGAGAAACCATCAAAATTTTCGGAATCTGATACTCGAAACCAGTAACTACTATTGTCTAGGGCAAAAATACACATACCGTTGTAATCGGGCGAGTTTCTGCTTTCAGATGCAACAGGAAATTCTCGAGTTCGTCAATCCGTTCGCGAGATATGGGAGTTTGAAGTTAAGGACTGATTGAGGAACCGTCAACATTTTCGCAAGTCTGATACTCGAAACCAATAACTACTATGGTCTAGGGAAAAATACAGATACCGTTGTAATCGGTCGAGTTTCTGCTTTCAGATGCAACAGGAATTTCTCGAGTTTGTCAATCCGTTCGCGAGATATGGGAGTTTGAAGTTAAGGAATGGTTGAGAAAACATCAAAATTTTCGCAATTCCGATATTCGAAACGTATAACTGGAATGGCCTAGGGGAAAAGTGCACACACCATTGTAATCGGGCGAGTTTCTAATTTCAGATGCAACAGGAATTTCTCGAGTTCGTCAATCAGTTCGCGAGATATGGGAGTTTGAAGTTAAGGCATGTTTGAGAAACCATCAAAATTTTCGCAAGACCGATACCCGAAACCAATAACTACAATGGCCTAGGGGAAAAATATACATACCATTGTAGTCGGGCGAGTTTCTACTTTCAGATGCAGCAGGAATTTCTCAAGTTCGTCAATCCGTTCGCGAGATATGGGAGTTTGAAGTTAAGGAATGGTTGAGGATCCATTAAATTTTCGCAAGTCTGATACTCGAAACCAAAAACTACTACGGCCTAGGGCATAAATACATATACCGTTGTAATCCGGCGAGTTTCTGTTTTCAGATGCAACAGGAATTTCTCGAGTTCGTCAATCCGTTCGCGAGATATGGGAGTTTGAAGTTAAGGAATGGTTGAGGATCCATTAAATTTTCGCAAGTCTGATACTCGAAACCAAAAATTACTATGGCCTAGGGCAAAAATACACATACCGTTGTAATCGGTCGAGTTTCTACTTTCAGATGCAACAGGAATTTCTCGAGTTCGTCAATCCGTTCGCGAGATATCGGAGTTTGAAGTTAAGGAATGGTTGAGAAACCATCAAAATTTTCGGAATCTGATACTCGAAACCAGTAACTGCTATGGTCTAAGGCAAAAATACACATACCGTTGTAATCGGGCGAGTTTCTAATTTCAGATGCAACTGGAATTTCTCGAGTTCATCAATCTGATCGCGAGATATGGGAGTTTGAAGTTAAGGAATGATTGAGAAACCATCAAAATTTTCGCAAGTCTGATACTCGAAACCAATAACTACTATGGCCTAGGGCATAAATACATATACCGTTGTAATCGGGCGAGTTTCTGGTTTCAGATGCAACAGGAATTTCTCGAGTTCGTCAATCCGTTCGCGAGATATGGGAGTTTGAAGTTAAGGAATGGTTGAGGATCCATTAAATTTTCGCAAGTCTGATACTCGAAACCAATAACGACAATGGCCTAGGGGAAAAATATACATACCATTGTAGTCGGGCGAGCTTCTACTTTCAGATGCAGCAGGAATTTCTCAAGTACGTCAATCCGTTCGCGAGATATGGGAGTTTGAAGTTAAGGAATGGTTGAGGATCCATTAAATTTTCGCAAGTCTGATACTCGAAACCAAAAATTACTATGGCCTAGGGCAAAAATACACATACCGTTGTAATCGGTCGAGTTTCTACTTTCAGATGCAACAGGAATTTCTCAAGTTCGTCAATCCGTTCGCGAGATATGGGAGCTTGAAGTTAAGGAATGGTTGAGAAACCATCAAAATTTTCGCAAGACCGATACTCGAAACCAATAACTACAATGGCCTAGGGGGAAAGTACACACACCATTGTAATCGGGCAAGTTTCTACTATCAGATGCAACAGGAATTTCTCGAGTTCATCAATCCGTTCGCGAGATATCGGAGTTTGAAGTTAAGGAATGGTTGAGAAACCATCAAAATTTTCGGAATCTGATACTCGAAGCCAATAACTGGAATGGCCTAGGGGAAAAGTACACACACCATTGTAATCGGGCGAGTTTCTAATTTCAGATGCAACTGGAATTTCTCGAGTTCATCAATCTGATCGCGAGATATGGGAGTTTGAAGTTAAGGACTGATTGAGAAACCGTCAACATTTTCGCAAGTCTGATACTCGAAACCAATAACTACTATGGTCTAGGGAAAAATACAGATACCGTTGTAATCGGGCGAGTTTCTGCTTTCAGATGCAACAGGAAATTCTCGAGTTCGTCAATCCGTTCGCGAGATATGGGAGTTTGAAGTTAAGGAATGGTTGAGAAACCATCAAAATTTTCGGAATCTGATACTCGAAACCAGTAACTACTATGGTCTAGGGCAAAAATACACATACCGTTGTAATCGGGCGAGTTTCTGCTTTCAGATGCAACAGGAAATTCTCGAGTTCGTCAATCCGTTCGCGAGATATGGGAGTTTGAAGTTAAGGAACGGTTAAGAAACCATCAAAATTTTCGCACGTCTGATACTCGAAACCAATAACTGGAATGGCCGAGGGGAAAAGTACACACACCATTGTATTCGGGCGAGTTTCTAATTTCAGATGCAACTGGAATTTCTCGAGTTCATCAATCTGATCGCGAGATATGGGAGTTTGAAGTTAAGGAATGATTGAGAAACCATCAAAATTTTCGCAAGTCTGATACTCGAAACCAATAACTACTATGGCCTAGGGCAAAAATACACATACAGTTGTAATCGGTCGAGTTTCTGCTTTCAGATGCAACAGGAATTTCTAGAGTTCGTCAATCCGTTCGCGAGATATGGGAGTTTGAAGTTAAGGAATGGTTGAGAAACCATCAAAATTTTCGGAATCTGATACTCGAAACCAGTAACTACTATGGTCTAGGGCAAAAATACACATACCGTTGTAATCGGGCGAGTTTCTGCTTTCAGATGCAACAGGAAATTCTCGAGTTCGTCAATCCGTTCGCGAGATATGGGAGTTTGAAGTTAAGGAATGATTGAGAAACCATCAAAATTTTCGCAAGTCTGATACTCGAAACCAATAACTACTATGGCCTAGGGCAAAAATACACATACAGTTGTAATCGGTCGAGTTTCTGCTTTCAGATGCAACAGGAATTTCTAGAGTTCGTCAATCCGTTCGCGAGATATGGGAGTTTGAAGTTAAGGAATGGTTGAGAAACCATCAAAATTTTCGGAATCTGATACTCGAAACCAGTAACTACTATGGTCTAGGGCAAAAATACACATACCGTTGTAATCGGGCGAGTTTCTGCTTTCAGATGCAACAGGAAATTCTCGAGTTCGTCAATCCGTTCGCGAGATATGGGAGTTTGAAGTTAAGGACTGATTGAGGAACCGTCAACATTTTCGCAAGTCTGATACTCGAAACCAATAACTACTATGGTCTAGGGAAAAATACAGATACCGTTGTAATCGGTCGAGTTTCTGCTTTCAGATGCAACAGGAATTTCTCGAGTTTGTCAATCCGTTCGCGAGATATGGGAGTTTGAAGTTAAGGAATGGTTGAGAAAACATCAAAATTTTCGCAATTCCGATATTCGAAACGTATAACTGGAATGGCCTAGGGGAAAAGTGCACACACCATTGTAATCGGGCGAGTTTCTAATTTCAGATGCAACAGGAATTTCTCGAGTTCGTCAATCAGTTCGCGAGATATGGGAGTTTGAAGTTAAGGCATGTTTGAGAAACCATCAAAATTTTCGCAAGACCGATACCCGAAACCAATAACTACAATGGCCTAGGGGAAAAATATACATACCATTGTAGTCGGGCGAGTTTCTACTTTCAGATGCAGCAGGAATTTCTCAAGTTCGTCAATCCGTTCGCGAGATATGGGAGTTTGAAGTTAAGGAATGGTTGAGGATCCATTAAATTTTCGCAAGTCTGATACTCGAAACCAAAAACTACTACGGCCTAGGGCATAAATACATATACCGTTGTAATCCGGCGAGTTTCTGTTTTCAGATGCAACAGGAATTTCTCGAGTTCGTCAATCCGTTCGCGAGATATGGGAGTTTGAAGTTAAGGAATGGTTGAGGATCCATTAAATTTTCGCAAGTCTGATACTCGAAACCAAAAATTACTATGGCCTAGGGCAAAAATACACATACCGTTGTAATCGGTCGAGTTTCTACTTTCAGATGCAACAGGAATTTCTCGAGTTCGTCAATCCGTTCGCGAGAGATCGGAGTTTGAAGTTAAGGAATGGTTGAGAAACCATCAAAATTTTCGGAATCTGATACTCGAAACCAGTAACTGCTATGGTCTAAGGCAAAAATACACATACCGTTGTAATCGGGCGAGTTTCTAATTTCAGATGCAACTGGAATTTCTCGAGTTCATCAATCTGATCGCGAGATATGGGAGTTTGAAGTTAAGGAATGATTGAGAAACCATCAAAATTTTCGCAAGTCTGATACTCGAAACCAATAACTACTATGGCCTAGGGCATAAATACATATACCGTTGTAATCGGGCGAGTTTCTGGTTTCAGATGCAACAGGAATTTCTCGAGTTCGTCAATCCGTTCGCGAGATATGGGAGTTTGAAGTTAAGGAATGGTTGAGGATCCATTAAATTTTCGCAAGTCTGATACTCGAAACCAAAAACTACTACGGCCTAGGGCATAAATACATATACCGTTGTAATCCGGCGAGTTTCTGTTTTCAGATGCAACAGGATTTTCTCGAGTTCGTCAATCCGTTCGCGAGATATGGGAGTTTGAAGTTAAGGAATGGTTGAGGATCCATTAAATTTTCGCAAGTCTGATACTCGAAACCAGAAATTACTATGGCCTAGGGCAAAAATACACATACCGTTGTAATCGGTCGAGTTTCTACTTTCAGATGCAACAGGAATTTCTCGAGTTCGTCAATCCGTTCGCGAGATATCGGAGTTTGAAGTTAAGGAATGGTTGAGAAACCATCAAAATTTTCGGAATCTGATACTCGAAACCAGTAACTGCTACGGTCTAAGGCAAAAATACACATACCGTTGTAATCGGGCGAGTTTCTAATTTCAGATGCAACTGGAATTTCTCGAGTTCATCAATCTGATCGCGAGATATGGGAGTTTGAAGTTAAGGAATGATTGAGAAACCATCAAAATTTTCGCAAGTCTGATACTCGAAACCAATAACTACTATGGCCTAGGGCATAAATACATATACCGTTGTAATCGGGCGAGTTTCTGGTTTCAGATGCAACAGGAATTTCTCGAGTTCGTCAATCCGTTCGCGAGATATGGGAATTTGAAGTTAAGGAATGGTTGAGAAACCATCAAAATTTTCGCAAGACCGATACTCGAAACCAATAACTACAATGGCCTAGGGGGAAAGTACACACACCATTGTAATCGGGCAAGTTTCTACTATCAGATGCAACAGGAATTTCTCGAGTTCATCAATCCGTTCGCGAGATATCGGAGTTTGAAGTTAAGGAATGGTTGAGAAACCATCAAAATTTTCGGAATCTGATACTCGAAGCCAATAACTGGAATGGCCTAGGGGAAAAGTACACACACCATTGTAATCGGGCGAGTTTCTAATTTCAGATGAAACTGGAATTTCTCGAGTTCATCAATCTGATCGCGAGATATGGGAGTTTGAAGTTAAGGACTGATTGAGAAACCGTCAACATTTTCGCAAGTCTGATACTCGAAACCAATAACTACTATGGTCTAGGGAAAAATACAGATACCGTTGTAATCGGACGAGTTTCTGCTTTCAGATGCAACAGGAATTTCTCGAGTTTGTCAATCCGTTCGCGAGATATGGGAGTTTGAAGTTAAGGAATGGTTGAGAAACCACCAAAATCTTCGCTTGTCTGATACTCGAAACGAATAACTATTATACTATGGCCTATGGCAAAAATACACATACCGTTGTATTAGGGCGAGTTTCTACTTTCAGATGCAACAGGAATTACTCGAATTCGTCAATCCGTTCGCGAGATATGGGAGCTTGAAGTTAAGGAATGGTTGAGAAACCATCAAAATTTTCGGAATCTGATACTCGAAACCAGTAACTGCTATGGTCTAAGGCAAAAATACACATACCGTTGTAATCGGTCGAGTTTCTGCTTTCAGATTCAACAGGAATTTCTCGAGATCGTCAATCGGTTCGCGAGATATGGGAGTTTGAAGTTAAGGAATGGTTGAGAAACCATCAAAATTTTCGCAAGTCTGATACACGAAACCAATAACTACTATGGCCTAGGGCAAAAATACACATACCGTTGTAATCGTGCGAGTTTCTGCCTTCAGATGAAACAGGAATTTCTCGAGTTCGTCAATCCGTTCGCGAGATATGGGAGGCTGAAGTTAAGGAATGGTTGAGAAAATATCAAAATTTTCGCAAGTCTGATACTCGAAACCAATAACTACAATGGCCTAGTGGAGAAATACACATAGTGTTGTAATCGGTCGAGTTTCTAATTTCAGATGCAACAGGAATTTCTCGAGATCGTCAATCGGTTCGCGAGATATGGGAGTTTGAAGTTAAGGAATGGTTGAGAAACCATCAAAATTTTCGCAAGTCTGATACACGAAACCAATAACTACTATGGCCTAGGGCAAAAATACACATACCGTTGTAATCGTGCGAGTTTCTGCCTTCAGATGCAACAGGAATTTCTTGAGTTCGTCAATCCGTTCGCGAGATATGGGAGGCTGAAGTTAAGGAATGGTTGAGAAAACATCAAAATTTTCGCAAGTCTGATACTCGAAACCAATAACTACAATGGCCTAGGGGAGAAATACACATAGTGTTGTAATCGGGCGAGTTTCTACTTTCAGATGAAACAGGAATTTCTCGAGTTCGTCAATCCGTTCGCGAGATATGGGAGTTTGAAGTTAATGAATGATTGAGAAACCATCAAAATTTTCGCAAGTCTGATACTCGAAACCAGTAACTACTATGGTCTAAGGCAGAAATACACATACCGTTGTAATCGGGCGAGTTCCTAATTTCAGATGCAACAGGAATTTCTCGAGTTCGTCAATCCGTTCGCGAGATATGGTAGTTTGAAGTTAAGGAATGGTTGAGAAACCATGAAAATTTTCGCAAGTCTGATACTCGAAACAAATAACTACTATGGCCTAGGGCATAAATACATATACCGTTGTAATCGGGCGAGTTTCTAATTTCAGATGCAACAGGAATTTCTCGAGTTCGTCAATCCGTTCGCGAGATATGGGAGTTTGAAGTTACGGAATGGTTGAGAAACCATCAAAATATTCGCAAGTCTGATACTCGAAACCAATAACTACTACGGCCTAGGGCAAAAATACACATACCGTTGTAATCGGTCGATTTTCTGCTTTCAGATGCAACAGGAATTTCTAGAGTTCGTCAATCCGTTCGCGAGATATGGGAGTTTGAAGTTAAGGAATGGTTGAGAAAACATCAAAATTTTCGGAATCTGATACTCGAAACCAGTAACTACTATGGTCTAGGGCAAAAATACACATACCGTTGTAATCGGGCGAGTTTCTGCTTTCAGATGCAACAGGAATTTCTCGAGTTCGTCAATCTGTTCGCGAGATATGGGAGTTTGAAGTTAAGGACTGATTGAGAAACCGTCAACATTTTCGCAAGTCTGATACACGAAACCAATAACTACTATGGTCTAGGGAAAAATACAGATACCGTTGTAATCGGACGAGTTTCTGCTTTCAGATGCAACAGGAATTTCTCGAGTTTGCCAATCCGTTCGCGAGATATGGGAGTTTGAAGTTAAGGAATGGTTGAGAAACCACCAAAATCTTCGCTAGTCTGATACTCGAAACGAATAACTATTATACTATGGCCTATTGCAAAAATACACATACCGTTGTATTCGGGCGAGTTTCTACTTTCAGATGCAACAGGAAATTCTCGAATTCGTCAATCCGTTCGCGTGATATGGGAGTTTGAAGTTAAGGAATGGTTGAGAAACCATCAAAATTTTCGCAAGTCTGATACACGAAACCAATAACTACTATGGCCTAGGGCAAAAATACACATACCGTTGTAATCGTGCGAGTTTCTGCCTTCAGATGAAACAGGAATTTCTCGAGTTCGTCAATCGGTTCGCGAGATATGGGAGTTTGAAGTTAAGGAATGGTTGAGAAACCATCAAAATTTTCGCAAGTCTGATACACGAAACCAATAACTACTATGGCCTAGGGCAAAAATACACATACCGTTGTAATCGTGCGAGTTTCTGCCTTCAGATGCAACAGGAATTTCTCGAGTTCGTCAATCCGTTCGCGAGATATGGGAGGCTGAAGTTAAGGAATGGTTGAGAAAACATCAAAATTTTCGCAAGTCTGATACTCGAAACCAATAACTACAATGGCCTAGGGGAGAAATACACATAGTGTTGTAATCGGGCGAGTTTCTACTTTCAGATGAAACAGGAATTTCTCGAGTTCGTCAATCCGTTCGCGAGATATGGGAGTTTGAAGTTAAGGAACGGTTAAGAAACAATCAAAATTTTCGCAAGTCTGATACTCGAAACCAATAACTGGAATAGCATAGGGGGAAAGTACACACACCATTGTAATCGGGCGAGTTTCTAATTTCAGATGCAACAGGAATTTCTCGAGTTCGTCAATCCGTTCGCGAGATATGGGAGTTTGAAGTTAAGGAACGGTTAAGAAACCATCAAAATTTTCGCACGTCTGATACTCGAAACCAATAACTGGAATGGCCTAGGGGAAAAGTACACACACCATTTTAATCGGGCGAGTTTCTACTTTCGGATGCAACTGGTATTTCTCGAGTTCATCAATCTGTTCGCGAGGTATGGGAGTTTGAAGTTAATGAATGATTGAGAAACCATCAAAATTTTCGCAAGTCTGATACTCGAAACCAGTAACTACTATGGTCTAAGGCAGAAATACACATACCGTTGTAATCGGGCGAGTTCCTAATTTCAGATGCAACAGGAATTTCTCGAGTTCGTCAATCCGTTCGCGAGATATGGTAGTTTGAAGTTAAGGAATGGTTGAGAAACCATGAAAATTTTCGCAAGTCTGATACTCGAAACAAAGTACTACTATGGCCTAGGGCATAAATTCATATACCGTTGTAATCGGGCGAGTTTCTAATTTCAGATGCAACAGGAATTTCTCGAGTTCGTCAATCCGTTCGCGAGTTATGGGAGTTTGAAGTTAAGGAATGGTTGAGAAACCATCAAAATATTCGCAAGTCTGATACTCGAAACCAATAACTACTACGGCCTAGGGCAAAAATACACATACCGTTGTAATCGGTCGATCTTCTGCTTTCAGATGCAACAGGAATTTCTAGAGTTCGTCAATCCGTTCGCGAGATATGGGAGTTTGAAGTTAAGGAATGGTTGAGAAAACATCAAAATTTTCGGAATCTGATACTCGAAACCAGTAACTACTATGGTCTAGGGCAAAAATACACATACCGTTGTAATCGGGCGAGTTTCTGCTTTCAGATGCAACCGGAATTTCTCGAGTTCGTCAATCCGTTCGCGAGATATGGGAGTTTGAAGTTAAGGACTGATTGAGAAACCGTCAACATTTTCGCAAGTCTGATACACGAAACCAATAACTACTATGGTCTAGGGAAAAATACAGATACCGTTGTAATCGGACGAGTTTCTGCTTTCAGATGCAACAGGAATTTCTCGAGTTTGCCAATCCGTTCGCGAGATATGGGAGTTTGAAGTTAAGGAATGGTTGAGAAACCACCAAAATCTTCGCTAGTCTGATACTCGAAACGAATAACTATTATACTATGGCCTATTGCAAAAATACACATACCGTTGTATTCGGGCGAGTTTCTACTTTCAGATGCAACAGGAAATTCTCGAATTCGTCAATCCGTTCGCGAGATATGGGAGCTTGAAGTTAAGGAATGGTTGAGAAATCATCAAAATTTTCGCATGTCTGATACTCGAAACCAATAACTGGAATAGCCTAGGGGGAAAGTGCATACACCATTGTAATCGGGCGAGTTTCTAATTTCAGATGCAACAGGAATTTCTCGAGTTCGTCAATCAGTTCGCGAGATATGGGAGTTTGAAGTTAAGGAATGGTTGAGAAACCATCAAAATTTTCGCAAGACCGATACTCGAAACCAATAACTACAATGGCCTAGGGGAAAAATATACATACCATTGTAGTCGGGCGAGTTTCTACTTTCAGATGCAGCAGGAATTTCTCAAGTTCGTCAATCCGTTCGCGAGATATGGGAGTTTGAAGTTAAGGAATGGTTGAGGATCCATTAAATTTTCGCAAGTCTGATACTCGAAACCAAAAACTACTATGGCCTAGGGCAAAAATACACATACCGTTGTAATCGGTCGAGTTTCTACTTTCAGATGCAACAGGAATTTCTCGAGTTCGTCAATCCGTTCGCGAGATATCGGAGATTGAAGTTAAGGAATGGTTGAGAAACCATCAAAATTTTCGGAATCTGATACTCGAAACCAGTAACTGCTATGGTCTAAGGCAAAAATACACATACCGTTGTAATCGGGCGAGTTTCTGCTTTCAGATTCAACAGGAATTTCTCGAGTTCGTCAATCAGTTCGCGAGATATGGGAGTTTGAAGTTAAGGAATGGTTGAGAAACCATCAAAATTTTCGCAAGACCGATACTCGAAACCAATAACTACAATGGCCTAGGGGAAAAGTACACACACCACTGTAATCGGGCAAGTTTCTACTATCAGATGCAACAGGAATTTCTCGAGTTCGTCAATCCGTTCGCGAGATATCGGAGTTTGAAGTTAAGGAATGGTTGAGAAACCATCAAAATTTTCGGAATCTGATACTCGAAGCCAATAACTGGAATGGCCTAGGGGAAAAGTACACACACCATTGTAATCGGGCGAGTTTCAAATTTCAGATGCAACTGGAATTTCTCGAGTTCATCAATCTGATCGCGAGATATGGGAGTTTGAAGTTAAGGAATGGTTGAGAAACCATCAAAATTTTCGGAATCTGATACTCGAAACCAGTAACTGCTATGGTCTAAGGCAAAAATACACATACCGTTGTAATCGGTCGAGTTTCTGCTTTCAGATTCAACAGGAATTTCTCGAGTTCGTCAATCCGTTCGCGAGATATGGGAGTTTGAACTTAAGGAATGGTTGAGGATCCATTAAATTTTCGCAAGTCTGATACTCGAAACCGAAAATTACTATGGCCTAGGGCAAAAATACACATACCGTTGTAATCGGTCGAGTTTCTACTTTCAGATGCAACAGGAATTTCTCGAGTTCGTCAATCCGTTCGCGAGGTATCGGAGTTTGAAGTTAAGGAATGGTTGAGAAACCATCAAAATTTTCGGAATCCGATACTCGAAACCAGTAACTGCTATGGTCTAAGGCAAAAATACACATACCGTTGTAATCGGTCGAGTTTCTGCTTTCAGATTCAACAGGAATTTCTCGAGATCGTCAATCGGTTCGCGAGATATGGGAGTTTGAAGTTAAGGAATGGTTGAGAAACCATCAAAATTTTTTGCAAGTCTGATACACGAAACCAATAACTACTATGGCCTAGGGCAAAAATACACATACCGTTGTAATCGGGCGAGTTTCTGGTTTCAGATGCAACAGGAATTTCTCGAGTTCGTCAATCCGTTCGCGAGATATGGGAGTTTGAAGTTAAGGAATGGTTGAGAAACCATTAAAATATTCGCAAGTCTGATACTCGAAACCAATAACTACTATGGCCTAGGGCAAAAATACACATACCGTTGTAATCGTGCGAGTTTCTGCCTTCAGATGCAACAGGAATTTCTCGAGTTCGTCAATCCGTTCGCGAGGTATCGGAGTTTGAAGTTAAGGAATGGTTGAGAAACCATCAAAATTTTCGGAATCCGATACTCGAAACCAGTAACTGCTATGGTCTAAGGCAAAAATACACATACCGTTGTAATCGGTCGAGTTTCTGCTTTCAGATTCAACAGGAATTTCTCGAGATCGTCAATCGGTTCGCGAGATATGGGAGTTTGAACTTAAGGAATGGTTGAGGATCCATTAAATTTTCGCAAGTCTGATACTCGAAACCGAAAATTACTATGGCCTAGGGCAAAAATACACATACCGTTGTAATCGGTCGAGTTTCTACTTTCAGATGCAACAGGAATTTCTCGAGTTCGTCAATCCGTTCGCGAGATATCGGAGTTTGAAGATAAGGAATGGTTGAGAAACCATCAAAATTTTCGGAATCTGATACTCGAAACCAATAACTGCTATGGTCTAAGGCAAAAATACTAATACCGTTGTAATCGGTCGAGTTTCTGCTTTCAGATTCAACAGGAATTTCTCGAGTTCGTCAATCCGTTCGCGAGATATGGGAGTTTGAAGTTAAGGAATGGTTGAGGATCCATTAAATTTTCGCAAGTCTGATACTCGAAACCAAAAATTACTATGGCCTAGGGCAAAAATACACATACCGTTGTAATCGGTCGAGTTTCTACTTTCAGATGCAACAGGAATTTCTCGAATTCGTCAATCCGTTCGCGAGATATGGAAGCTTGAAGTTAAGGAATGGTTGAGAAACCATCAAAATTTTCGGAATCTGATACTCGAAACAAGTAACTGCTATGGTCTAAGGCAAAAATACACATACCGTTGTAATCGGTCGAGTTTCTGCTTTCAGATTCAACAGGAATTTCTCGAGATCGTCAATCGGTCCGCGAGATATGGGAGTTTGAAGTTAACGAATGGTTGAGAAACCATCAAAATTTTCGCAAGTCTGATACACGAAACCAATAACTACTATGGCCTAGGGCAAAAATACACATACCGTTGTAATCGTGCGAGTTTCTGCCTTCAGATGCAACAGGAATTTCTCGAGTTCGTCAATCCGTTCGCGAGATATGGGAGGCTGAAGTTAAGGAATGGTTGAGAAAACATCAAAATTTTCGCAAGTCTGATACTCGAAACCAATAACTACAATGGCCTAGGGGAATAAATACACATAGTGTTGTAATCGGGCGAGTTTCTACTTTCAGATGCAACAGGAATTTCTCGAGTTCGTCAATCCGTTCGCGAGATATGGGAGTTTGAAGTTAAGGAACGGTTAAGAAACCATCAAAATTTTCGGAATCTGATACTCGAAACCAGTAACTACTATGGTCTAAGGCAGAAATACACATACCGTTGTAATCGGGCGAGTTTCTGCTTTCAGATTCCACAGGAATTTCTCCAGTTCGTCAATCGGTTCGCGTGATATTGGAGTTTGATGTTAAGGAATGGTTGAGAAACCATCAAAATATTCGCAAGTCTGATACTCGAAACCAATAACTACTATGGCCTAGGGCATAAATACATATACCGTTGTAATCGGGCGAGTTTCTAATTTCAGATGCAACAGGAATTTCTCGAGTTCGTCAATCCGTTCGCGAGATATGGTAGTTTGAAGTTACGGAATGCTTGAGAAACCATGAAAATTTTCGCAAGTCTGATACTCGAAACAAATAACTACTATGGCCTAGGGCATAAATACATGTACCGTTGTAATCGGGCGAGTTTCTAATTTCAGATGCAACAGGAATTTCTCGAGTTCGTCAATCCGTTCGCGAGATATGGGAGTTTGAAGTTAAGGAATGGTTGAGAAACCATCAAAATATTCGCAAGTCTGATACTCGAAACCAATAACTACTATGGCCTAGGGCAAAAATACACATACCGTTGTAATCGGTCGAGTTTCTGCTTTCAGATGCAACAGGAATTTCTAGAGTTCGTCAATCCGTTCGCGAGATATCGGAGTTTGAAGTTAAGGAACGGTTGAGAAACCATCAAAATTTTCGGAATCTGATACTCGAAACCAGTAACTGCTATGGTCTAAGGCAAAAATACACATACCGTTGTAATCGGTCGAGTTTCTGCTTTCAGATTCAACAGGAATTTCTCGAGTTCGTCAATCCGTTCGCGAGATATGGGAGTTTGAAGTTAAGGAATGGTTGAGGATCCATTAAATTTTCGCAAGTCTGATACTCGAAACCAAAAATTACTATGGCCTAGGGCAGAAATACACATACCGTTGTAATCGGTCGAGTTTCTACTTTCAGATGCAACAGGAATTTCTCGAGTTCGTCAATCCGTTCGCGAGAAATCGGAGTTTGAAGTTAAGGAATGGTTGAGAAACCATCAAAATTTTCGGAATCTGATACTCGAAACCAGTAACTGCTATGGTCTAAGGCAAAAATACACATACCGTTGTAATCGGTCGAGTTTCTGCTTTCAGATTCAACAGGAATTTCTCGAGATCGTCAATCGTTTCGCGAGATATGGGAGTTTGAAGTTAAGGAATGGTTGAGAAACCATCAAAATTTTCGCAAGTCTGATACACGAAACCAATAACTACTATGGCCTAGGGCAAAAATACACATACCGTTGTAATCGTGCGAGTTTCTGCCTTCAGATGCAACAGGAATTTCTCGAGTTCGTCAATCCGTTCGCGAGATATGGGAGGCTGAAGTTAAGGAATGGTTGAGAAAACATCAAAATTTTCGCAAGTCTGATACTCGAAACCAATAACTACAATGGCCTAGGGGAGAAATACACATAGTGTTGTAATCGGGCGAGTTTCTACTTTCAGATGCAACAGGAATTTCTCGAGTTCGTCAATCCGTTCGCGAGATATGGGAGTTTGAAGTTAAGGAACGGTTAAGAAACAATCAAAATTTTCGCAAGTCTGATGCTCGAAACCAATAACTGGAATAGCATAGGGGGAAAGTACACACACCATTGTAATCGGGCGAGTTTCTAATTTCAGATGCAACAGGAATTTCTCGAGTTCGTCAATCCGTTCGCGAGATATGGGAGTTTGAAGTTAAGGAATGGTTGAGAAACCATCAAAATTTTCGCAAGTCTGATACACGAAACCAATAACTACTATGGCCTAGGGCAAAAATACACATACCGTTGTAATCGGGCGAGTTTCTGCCTTCAGATGCAACAGGAATTTCTCGAGTTCGTCAATCCGTTCGCGAGATATGGGAGGCTGAAGTTAAGGAATGGTTGAGAAAACATCAAAATTTTCGCAAGTCTGATACTCGAAACCAATAACTACAATGGCCTAGGGGAGAAATACACATAGTGTTGTAATCGGGCGAGTTTCTACTTTCAGATGCAACAGGAATTTCTCGAGTTCGTCAATCCGTTCGCGAGATATGGGAGTTTGAAGTTAAGGAACGGTTAAGAAACAATCAAAATTTTCGCAAGTCTGATACTCGAAACCAATAACTGGAATAGCATAGGGGGAAAGTACACACACCATTGTAATCGGGCGAGTTTCTAATTTCAGATGCAACAGGAATTTCTCGAGTTCGTCAATCCGTTCGCGAGATATGGTAGTTTGAAGTTAAGGAATGGTTGAGAAACCATGAAAATTTTCGCAAGTCTGATACTCGAAACAAATAACTACTATGGCCTAGGACATAAATACATATACCGTTGTAATCGGGCGAGTTTCTAATTTCAGATGCAACAGGAATTTCTCGAGTTCGTCAATCCGTTCGCGAGATATGGGAGTTTGAAGTTAAGGAATGGTTGAGAAACCATCAAAATATTCGCAAGTCTGATACTCGAAACCAATAACTACTATGGCCTAGGGCAAAAATACACATACCGTTGTAATCGGTCGAGTTTCTGCTTTCAGATGCAACAGGAATTTCTAGAGTTCGTCAATCCGTTCGCGAGATATGGGAGCTTGAAGTTAAGGAATGGTTGAGAAACCATCAAAATTTTCGGAATCTGATACTCGAAACCAGTAACTACTATGGTCTAGGGCAAAAATACACATACCGTTGTAATTGGGCGAGTTTCTGCTTTCAGATGCAACAGGAATTTCCCGAGTTCGTCAATCCGTTCGCGAGATATGGGAGTTTGAAGTTAAGGACTGATTGAGAAACCGTCAACATTTTCGCAAGTCTGATACTCGAAACCAATAACTACTATGGTCTAGGGAAAAATACAGATACCGTTGTAATCGGACGAGTTTCTGCTTTCAGATGCAACAGGAATTTCTCGAGTTTGTCAATCCGTTCGCGAGATATGGGAGTTTGAAGTTAAGGAATGGTTGAGAAACCACCAAAATTTTCGCTAGTCTGATACTCGAAACGAATAACTACTATGGCCTATGGCAAAAATACACATACCGTTGTATTCGGGCGAGTTTCTACTTTCAGATGCAACAGGAATTTCTCGAATTCGTCAATCCGTTCGCGAGATATGGGAGCTTGAAGTTAAGGAATGGTTGAGAAATCATCAAAATTTTCGCATGTCTGATACTCGAAACCAATAACTGGAATAGCCTAGGGGGAAAGTACATACACCATTGTAATCGGGCGAGTTTCTACTTTCAGATGCAAGAGGAATTTCTCGAGTTCGTCAATCCGTTCGCGAGATATGTGAGTTTGAAGTTAAGGAGTGGTTGAGGAGCCATCAAAATTGCACAAGTCTGATACTCGAAACCAATAACTACTATGGCCTAGGGGAAAAATTCACATACCGTTGTAATCGGTCGAGTTTCCACTTTCAGATGCAACAGGAATTTCTCGAGTTCGTCAATCCGTTCGCGAGATATCAGAGATTGAAGTTAAGGAATGGTTGAGAAACCATCAAAATTTTCGGAATCTGATACTCGAAACCAGTAACTGCCATGGTCTAAAGCAAAAATACACATACCGTTGTAATCGGGCGAGTTTCTGCTTTCAGATTCAACAGGAATTTCTCGAGTTCGTCAATCAGTTCTCGAGATATGGGAGTTTGAAGTTAAGGAATGGTTGAGAAACCATCAAAATTTTCGCAAGACCGATACTCGAAACCAATAACTACAATGGCCTAGGGGAAAAATATACATACCATTGTAGTCGGGCGAGTTTCTACTTTCAGATCCAACAGGAATTTCTCGAGATCGTCAATCGGTTCGCGAGATATGGGAGTTTGAAGTTAAGGAATAGATGAGGAACCATCAAAATTTTCGCAAGTCTGATACTCGAAACCAATAACTGGAATGGCCTAGGGGAAAAGTACACACAACCTTGTAATCGGGCGAGTTTCTGCATTCAGGTGCAACAGGAATTTCTCGAGTTCGTCAATCCGTTCGCAAGATATGGGAGTTTGAAGTTAAGGAATGGTTGAGAGACCATCAAAATTTTCGCAAGTCTGATACTCGAAATCAATAACTGGGATGGCCTAGGGGAAAAGTACACACACCATTGTAATCGGGCGAGTTTCTAATTTCAGATGCAACTGGAATTTCTCGAGTTCATCAATCTGATCGCGAGATATGGGAGTTTGAAGTTAAGGAATGATTGAGAAACCATCAAAATTTTCGCAAGTCTGATACTCGAAACCAAAAATTACTATGGCCTAGGGCAAAAATACACATACCGTTGTAATCGGTCGAGATTCTACTTTCAGATGCAACAGGAATTTCTCGAGTTCGTCAATCCGTTCGCGAGATATCGGAGTTTGAAGTTAAGGAATGGTTGAGAAACCATCAAAATTTTCGGAATCTGATACTCGAAACCAATAACTACAATGGCCTAGGGGAAAAATACACATATCGTTGTAATCGGGAGAGATTCTACTTTCAGATGCAACAGTAATTTTTCGGATTCGTCAATCCGTTCGCGAAATATGGGAGTTTGAATTTAAGGAATTGTTGAGAAACCATCAAAATTTTCGCAAGTCTGATACTCGAAACCAATAACAGGAATTGCCTAGGGGAAAAGTACACACAACCTTGTAATCGGGCGAGTTTCTGCATTCAGGTGCAACAGGAATTTCTCGAGTTCGTCAATCCGTTCGCGAGATATGGGAGTTTGAAGTTAAGGAATGGTTGAGAAACCATCCAAATTTTCGCAAGTCTGATACTCGAAATCAATAACTTGAATGGCCTAGGGGAAAAGTACACACACCATTGTAATCGGGCAAGTTTCTACTATCAGATGCAACAGGAATTTCTCGAGTTCGTCAATCCGTTTGCGAGATATGGGAGTTCGAAGTTAAGGAATGGTTGAGAAATCATCAAAATTTTTGCAAGTCTGATACTCGAAACCACTAACTGGAATGGCCTAGGGGAAAAGTACACACACCATTGTAATCGGGCAAGTTTGTACTATCAGATTCAACAGGAATTTCTCGAGTTCGTCAATCCGTTCGCGAGATGTGGGAGTTTGAAGTTAAGGAATGGTTGAGAAACCATAAAAATTTTCGCAAGTCTGACACTCGAACGCAATAACTGGAATGGCCTAGGGGAAAGTACACACACCATTGTAATCGGGCGAGTTTCTACTATCAGGTGCAGCAGGAATTTCTCGAGTTCGTCAATCCGTTTGCGAGATATGGGAGTTCGAAGTTAAGGAATGGTTGAGCATCCATCAAAATTTTCGCAAGTCTGATACTCGAAACCAGAAACTACTATGGCCAAGGGCAAAAATACACATACCGTTGTAATCGGGCGAGTTTCTACCTTCAGATGCAACAGGAATTTCACGAGTTCGTCTATCAGTTCACGAGATATGGGAGTTTGAAGTTAAGGAATGGTTAAGAAACCACTAAAATTTTCGCAAGACTGATACTCGAAACCAATAACTACAACGGCCTAGGGCAAAAATACACATACCGTTGTAATCGGGCGAGTTTCTGCTTTCAGATTCAACAGGAATTTCTCGAGTTCGTCAGTCGGTTCGCGAGCTATGGGAATTTGAAGTTAAGGAATGGTTGAGCATCCATCAAAATTTTCGCAAGTCTGATACTCGAACCCAATAACTGGAAGGCCTAGGGCAAAAATACACATACCGTTGTAATCGGTCGAGTTTCTACTTTCAGATGCAACAGGAATTTCTCGAGTTCGTCAATCGGTTCGCGAGATATGGGAGTTTGAATTTAGGGAATGGTTGAGAGACCATTAAAATTTTCGCGAGTCTGATACTCGAAACCAATGACTGGAAAGTCCTAGGGGAAAAGTCCACACACCATTGTAATCGAGCGAGTTTCTGCCTTCAGATTCAAAGGGAATTTCTCGAGATCGTCAATCGGTTCGCGAGATATGGGAGTTTGAAGTTAAGGAATGGATGAGAAACCATCATAATTTTCGGAATCTGATACTCGAAACCAGTAAGTACTATGGTCTAGGGCAAAAATGCACATACCGTTGTAATCGGGCGAGTTTCTGCTTTCAGATTCAACAGGAATTTCTCGAGTTCGTCAATCCGTTCGCGAGATATGGGAGTTTGAAGTTAAGGAATGGTTGAGAAACCATCAAAATTTTCGGAATCTGATACTCGAAACCAATAACTACAATGGCCTAGGGGAAAAATACACATATCGTTGTAATCGGGAGAGATTCTACTTTCAGATGCAACAGTAATTTTTCGGATTCGTCAATCCGTTCGCGAAATATGGGAGTTTGAATTTAAGGAATGGTTGAGAAACCATCAAAATTTTCGCATGTCTGATACTCGAAACCAATAACTGGAGTAGCCAAGGGGAAAAGTACATACACCATTGTAATCGGGCGAGTTTCTAATTTCAGATGCAACAGGAATTTCTCGAGTTCATCAATCCGTTCGCGAGATATGGGAGTTTGAAGTTAAGGAATGGTTGAGGATCCATTAAATTTTCGCAAGTCTGATACTCGAAACCACAAACTACTATGGCCTAGGGCAAAAATACGCATACCGTTGTAATCCGTCGAGTTTCTACTTTCAGATGCAACAGGAATTTCTCGAGTTTGTCAATCGGTTCGCGAGATATGGGAGTTTGAATTTAAGGAATGGTTGAGGGACCATTAAAATTTTCGCGAGTCTGATACTCGAAACCAATGACTGGAAAGGCCTAGGGGAAAAGTACACACACCATTGTAATCGGGCGAGTTTCTGCTTTCAGATTCAACAGGAATTTCTAGAGTTCGTCAATCCGTTCGCGAGATATGGGAGTTTGAAGTTAAGGAATGGTTGAGAAACCATCAAAATTTTCGGAATCTGATACTCGAAACCAATAACTACAATGGCCTAGGGGAAAAATACACATATCGTTGTAATCGGGAGAGATTCTACTTTCAGATGCAACAGTAATTTTTCGGATTCGTCAATCCGTTCGCGAAATATGGGAGTTTGAATTTAAGGAATTGTTGAGAAACCATCAAAATTTTCGCAAGTCTGATACTCGAAACCAATAACAGGAATTGCCTAGGGGAAAAGTACACACAACCTTGTAATCGGGCGAGTTTCTGCATTCAGGTGCAACAGGAATTTCTCGAGTTCGTCAATCCGTTCGCGAGATATGGGAGTTTGAAGTTAAGGAATGGTTGAGAAACCATCCAAATTTTCGCAAGTCTGATACTCGAAATCAATAACTCGAATGGCCTAGGGGAAAAGTATACACACCATTGTAATCGGGCAAGTTTCTACTATCAGATGCAACAGGAATTTCTCGAGTTCGTCAATCCGTTTGCGAGATATGGGAGTTCGAAGTTAAGGAATGGTTGAGAAATCATCAAAATTTTTGCAAGTCTGATACTCGAAACCACTAACTGGAATGGCCTAGGGGAAAAGTACACACACCATTGTAATCGGGCAAGTTTGTACTATCAGATGCAACAGGAATTTCTCGAGTTCGTCAATCCGTTCGCGAGATATCGGAGTTTGAAGTCAAGGAATGGTTGAGAAACCATCAAAATTTTCGGAATCTGATACTCGAAAACAGTAACTACTATGGTCTAAGGCAAAAATACACATACCGTTGTAATCGGGCGAGTTTCTGCTTTCAGATTCAACAGGAATTTCTCGAGTTCGTCAATCCGTTCGCGAGATGTGGGAGTTTGAAGTTAAGGAATGGTTGAGAAACCATAAAAATTTTCGCAAGTCTGACACTCGAACGCAATAACTGGAATGGCCTAGGGGAAAGTACACACACCATTGTAATCGGGCGAGTTTCTACTATCAGGTGCAGCAGGAATTTCTCGAGTTCGTCAATCCGTTTGCGAGATATGGGAGTTCGAAGTTAAGGAATGGTTGAGCATCCATCAAAATTTTCGCAAGTCTGATACTCGAAACCAGAAACTACTATGGCCAAGGGCAAAAATACACGTACCGTTGTAATCGGGCGAGTTTCTACCTTCAGATGCAACAGGAATTTCACGAGTTCGTCTATCAGTTCACGAGATATGGGAGTTTGAAGTTAAGGAATGGTTAAGAAACCACTAAAATTTTCGCAAGACTGATACTCGAAACCAATAACTACAACGGCCTAGGGCAAAAATACACATACCGTTGTAATCGGGCGAGTTTCTGCTTTCAGATTCAACAGGAATTTCTCGAGTTCGTCAGTCGGTTCGCGAGCTATGGGAATTTGAAGTTAAGGAATGGTTGAGCATCCATCAAAATTTTCGCAAGTCTGATACTCGAACCCAATAACTGGAAGGCCTAGGGCAAAAATACACATACCGTTGTAATCGGTCGAGTTTCTACTTTCAGATGCAACAGGAATTTCTCGAGTTCGTCAATCGGTTCGCGAGATATGGGAGTTTGAATTTAGGGAATGGTTTAGAGACCATTAAAATTTTCGCGAGTCTGATACTCGAAACCAATGACTGGAAAGTCCTAGGGGAAAAGTCCACACACCATTGTAATCGAGCGAGTTTCTGCCTTCAGATTCAAAGGGAATTTCTCGAGATCGTCAATCGGTTCGCGAGATATGGGAGTTTGAAGTTAAGGAATGGATGAGAAACCATCATAATTTTCGGAATCTGATACTCGAAACCAGTAAGTACTATGGTCTAGGGCAAAAATGCACATACCGTTGTAATCGGGCGAGTTTCTGCTTTCAGATTCAACAGGAATTTCTCGAGTTCGTCAATCCGTTCGCGAGATATGGGAGTTTGAAGTTAAGGAATGGTTGAGAAACCATCAAAATTTTCGGAATCTGATACTCGAAACCAATAACTACAATGGCCTAGGGGAAAAATACACATATCGTTGTAATCGGGAGAGATTCTACTTTCAGATGCAACAGTAATTTTTCGGATTCGTCAATCCGTTCGCGAAATATGGGAGTTTGAATTTAAGGAATGGTTGAGAAACCATCAAAATTTTCGCATGTCTGATACTCGAAACCAATAACTGGAGTAGCCAAGGGGAAAAGTACATACACCATTGTAATCGGGCGAGTTTCTAATTTCAGATGCAACAGGAATTTCTCGAGTTCATCAATCCGTTCGCGAGATATGGGAGTTTGAAGTTAAGGAATGGTTGAGGATCCATTAAATTTTCGCAAGTCTGATACTCGAAACCACAAACTACTATGGCCTAGGGCAAAAATACGCATACCGTTGTAATCCGTCGAGTTTCTACTTTCAGATGCAACAGGAATTTCTCGAGTTTGTCAATCGGTTCGCGAGATATGGGAGTTTGAATTTAAGGAATGGTTGAGGGACCATTAAAATTTTCGCGAGTCTGATACTCGAAACCAATGACTGGAAAGGCCTAGGGGAAAAGTACACACACCATTGTAATCGGGCGAGTTTCTGCTTTCAGATTCAACAGGAATTTCTAGAGTTCGTCAATCCGTTCGCGAGATATGGGAGTTTGAAGTTAAGGAATGGTTGAGAAACCATCAAAATTTTCGGAATCTGATACTCGAAACCAATAACTACAATGGCCTAGGGGAAAAATACACATATCGTTGTAATCGGGAGAGATTCTACTTTCAGATGCAACAGTAATTTTTCGGATTCGTCAATCCGTTCGCGAAATATGGGAGTTTGAATTTAAGGAATTGTTGAGAAACCATCAAAATTTTCGCAAGTCTGATACACGAAACCAATAACAGGAATTGCCTAGGGGAAAAGTACACACAACCTTGTAATCGGGCGAGTTTCTGCATTCAGGTGCAACAGGAATTTCTCGAGTTCGTCAATCCGTTCGCGAGATATGGGAGTTTGAAGTTAAGGAATGGTTGAGAAACCATCCAAATTTTCGCAAGTCTGATACTCGAAATCAATAACTCGAATGGCCTAGGGGAAAAGTACACACACCATTGTAATCGGGCGAGTTTCTGCTTTCAGATTCAACAGGAATTTCTCGAGTTCGTCAGTCTGTTCGCGAGATATGGGAATTTGAAGTTAAGGGATGGTTGAGCATCCATCAAAATTTTCGCAAGTCTGATACTCGAACCCAATAACTGGAAGGCCTAGGGGAAAAGTACACACACCATTGTAATCGGGCGAGTTTCTACTTTCAGATGCAACAGGAATTTCTCGAGTCCGTCAATCCGTTCGCAAGATATGGGAGTTTGAAGTTAAGGAATGGTTGAGAAACCATTAAAATTTTCGGAATCTGATACTCGAAACCAATAGCTACAATGGCCTAGGGGAAAAATACACATATCGTTGTAATCGGGAGAGTTTCTACTTTCAGATGCAACAGTAATTTTTCGGATTCGTCAATCCGTTCGCGAAATATGGGAGTTTGAATTTGAGGAATGGTTGAGAAACCATCAAAATTTTCGCATGTCTGATACTCGAAACCAATAACTGGAATAGCCTAGGGGAAAAGTACATACACCATTGTAATCGGGTGAGTTTCTAATTTCAGATGCAACAGGAATTTCTCGAGTTCGTCAATCCGTTCGCGATATATGGGAGTTTGAGGTTAAGGAATGGTTGACAAATCATCAAAATTTTCGCAAGTCCGGTATTCGAAACCAATAACTGGAATGGCCTAGGGGAAAAGTACACACACCATTGTAATCGGGCGAGTTTCTGCTTTCAGATTCAACTGGAATTTCTCGAGTTCGTCAGTCGGTTCGCGAGCTATGGGAATTTGCAGTTAAGGAATGGTTGAGCATCCATCAAAATTTTCGCAAGTCTGATACTCGAACCCAATAACTGGAAGGCCTAGGGCAAAAATACACATACGGTTGTAATCGGTCGAGTTTCTACTTTCAGATGCAACAGGAATTTCTCGAGTTCGTCAATCCGTTCGCGAGATATGGGAGTTTGAATTTAGGGAATGGTTGAGAGACCATTAAAATTTTCGCGAGTCTGATACTCGAAACCAATGACTGGAAAGTCCTAGGGGAAAAGTCCACACACCATTGTAATCGAGCGAGTTTCTGCCTTCAGATTCAAAGGGAATTCCTCGAGATCGTCAATCGGTTCGCGAGATATGGGAGTTTGAAGTTAAGGAATGGATGAGAAACCATCATAATTGTCGGAATCTGATACTCGAAACCAATAACTACAATGGCCTAGGGGAAAAATACACATATCGTTGTAATCGGGAGAGTTTCTACTTTCAGATGCAACAGTAATTTTTCGGATTCGTCAATCCGTTCGCGAAATATGGGAGTTTGAATTTGAGGAATGGTTGAGAAACCATCAAAATTTTCGCATGTCTGATACTCGAAACCAATGACTGGAAAGGCCTAGGGGAAAAGTACACACACCATTGTAATCGTGCGAGTTTCTGCTTTCAGATTCAACAGGAATTTCTCGAGATCGTCAATCCGTTCGCGAGATATGGGAGTTTGAAGTTAAGGAATGGTTGAGAAACCATCAAAGTTTTCGGAATCTGATACTCGAAACCAATAACTACAATGGCCTAGGGGAAAAATACACATATCGTTGTAATCGGGAGAGTTTCTACTTTCAGATGCAACAGTAATTTTTCGGATTCGTCAATCCGTTCGCGAAATATGGGAGTTTGAATTCGAGGAATGGTTGAGAAACCATCAAAATTTTCGCACGTCTGATACTCGAAACCAATGACTGGAAAGGCCTAGGGGAAAAGTACACACACCATTGTAATCGGGCGAGTTTCTATTTTCAGATGCAACAGGAATTTCTCGAGTTCGTCAATCCGTTCGCGAGATATGGGAGTTTGAAGTTAAGGAATGGTTGAGGATCCATTAAATTTTCGCAAGTCTGATACTCGAAACCAAAAACTACTATGACCTAGGGCAAAAAGACGCATACCGTTGTAATCGGTCGAGTTTCTACTTTCAGATGCAACAGGAATTTCTCGAGTTCGTCAATCGGTTCGCGAGATACGGGAGTTTGAATTTAAGGAATGGTTGAGAGACCATTAAAATTTTCGCGAGTCTGATACTCGAAACCAATGACTGGAAAGGCATAGGGGAAAAGTACACACACCATTGTAATCGGGCGAGTTTCTGCTTTCAGATTCAAAAGGAATTTCTCGAGATCGTCAATCGGTTCGCGAGATATGGGAGTTTGAAGTTAAGGAATGGATGAGAAACCATCATAATTTTCGGAATCTGATACTCGAAACCAGTAAGTACTATGGTCTAGGGCAAAAATACACATACCGTTGTAATCGGGCGAGTTTCTGCTTTCAGATGCAACAGGAATTTCTCGAGTTCGTCAATCCGTTCGCGAGATATGGGTGTTTGAAGTTAAGGAATGGTTGAGAAACCATCAAAATTTTCGCAAGTCTGGTACTCGAACGCAATAACTGGAAGGCCTAGGGGAAAAGTACACACACCATTGTAATCGGGCGAGTTTCTACTATCAGATGCAACTAGAATTTCTCGAGTTCATCTATCTGTTCGCGAAATATGGGAGTTTGAATTTGAGGAATGGTTGAGAAACCATCAAAATTTTCGCATGTCTGATACTCGAAACCAATAACTGGAATAGCCTAGGGGAAAAGTACATACACCATTGCAATCGGGCAAGTTTCTAATATCACATGCAACAGGAATTTCTCGAGTCCGTCAATCCGTTCGCGAGATATGGGAGTTTGAAGTTAAGGAATGGTTGAGAAACCATCAAAATTTTCGGAATCTGATACTCGAAACCAGTAACTACTATGGTCTAAGGCAGAAATACACATAGCGTTGTAATCGGGCGAGTTTCTGCTTTCAGATTCAACTGGAATTTCTCGAGTTCATCAATCTGTTCGCGAGATATGAGAGTTTGAAGTTAAGGAATGATTGAGAAACCATCAAAATTTTCGCAAGTCTTATACTCGAAACCAATAACTACAACGGCCTAGGGCAAAAATACACATAGCGTTGTAATCGGGCGAGTTTTTAATTTCAGATGCACCAGGAATTTCTCGAGTTCGTCAATCCGTTCGCGAGATATGGGAGTTTGAAGGTAAGGGATGGTTGAGGAACCATCAAAATTTTCGCAAGTCTGATACTCGAAACCAATAACTACTATGGCCTAGGGCAAAAATATACGTATCGTTGTAATCGGGCGAGTTTCTGCTTTCAGATTCAACTGGAATTTCTCGAGTTCATCAATCTGTTCGCGAGATATGAGAGTTTGAAGTTAAGGAATGATTGAGAAACCATCAAAATTTTCGCAAGTCTTATACTCGAAAGCAATAACTGGAATGGCCTAGGGGAAAAGTACACACACTATTGTAATCGGGCAAGTTTCTATAATACTATCAGATGCACCAGGAATTTCTCGAGTTCGTCAATCCGTTCGCGAGATATGGGAGTTTGAAGTTAAGGAATGGTTGAGAAACCATCAAAATTTTCGGAATCTGATACTCGAAACCAGTAACTACTATGGTCTAAGGCAGAAATACACCTAGCGTTGTAATCGGGCGAGTTTCTGCTTTCAGATTCAACAGGAATTTCACGAGTTCGTCTATCAGTTCGCGAGATGTGGGAGTTTGAAGTTAAGGAATGGTTGGGAAACCATCAAAATTTTCGCAAGTCTGATACTCGAAACCAATAACTACAACGGCCTAGGGCAAAAATACACATAGCGTTGTAATCGGGCGAGTTTTTAATTTCAGATGCACCAGGAATTTCTCGAGTTCGTCAATCCGTTCGCGAGATATGGGAGTTTGAAGTTAAGGAATTGTTGAGAAACCATCAAAATTTTCGGAATCTGATACTCGAAACCAGTAACTACTATGGTCTAAGGCAGAAATACACATAGGGTTGTAATCGGGCGAGTTTCTGCTTTCAGATTCAACAGGAATTTCACGAGTTCTTCGATCAGTTCGCGAGATATGGGAGTTTGAAGTTAAGGAATGGTTGGGAAACCATCAAAATTTTCGCAAGACTGATACTCGAAACCAATAACTGCAACGGCCTAGGGCAAAAATACACATAGCGTTGTAATCGGGCGAGTTTCCAATTTCAGATGCAACGGGAATTTCTCGAGTTCGTCAATCCGTTCGCGAGATATGGGAGTTTGAAGTTAAAAAATGGTTGAGAAGCCATCAAAATTTTCGCAAGTCTGATACCCGAAATCAATAACTGGAATGGCCTAGGGGAAAAGTGCACACACCATTGTAATCGGGCGAGTTTCTACTTTCAGATACAACAGGAATTTCTCGAGTTCGTCAATCCGTTCGCGCGATATGGGAGTTTGATGTTAAGGAATGGTTGCGAAACCATCAAAATTTTGGCAAGTCTGATACTCGAAAACAATAACTACTATGGCCTAGGGCAAAAATAGATATACCGTTGTCATCGGGCGAGTTTCTGCTTTCAGATGCAACAGGAATTTCTCGAGTTCGTCAATCCGTTCGCGAGATATGGGAGTTTGATGTTAAGGAATGGTTGAGAAACCATAAAAATTTTCGGAATCTGATACTTGAAACCAATAACTACTATGGTGTAGGGCAAAAATACACATACCGTTGTAATCGGGCGAGTTTCTGCTTTCAGATGCAACAGGAATTTCTCGTGTTCGTCAATCCGTTCGCGAGATATGGGAGTTTGAAATTAAGGAATGGTTGAGAAAACATCAAAATTTTCGCAAGTCTGATATTCGAAACCAACTTCTGGAATGGCCTAGGGGAAAAGTACACACACCATTGTAATCGGGCGAGTTTCTACTTCCAGATGCAACAGGAATTTCTCGAGTTAGTCAATCCGTTCGCGAGATATGGGAGTTTGAGGTTAAGGAATGGTTGAGAAGCTATCAAAATTCTCGCAAGTCTGATACTCGAAACCAATAACTACTATGGCCTAGGGCAAAAATACACATACCGTTGTAATCGGGCGAGTTTCTGCTTTCAGATGCAACGGGAATTTCTCGAGTTCGTCAATCCGTTCGCGAGGTATGGGAGTTTGAAGTTAAGGAATGGTTAGGAAACCATCAAAATTTTCGCAAATCTGATATTCGAAACCAATAACTGGAATGGCCTAGGGGTAAAGTAAACACACATTTGTAATCGGGCGAGTTTCTACTTCCAGATGCAACAGGAATTTCTCGAGTTCGTCAATCCGTTCGCGAGATATGGGAGTTTGAAGTTAAGGAATGGTTGAGAAGCTATCAAAATTTTCGCAAGTCTGATACTCGAAACCAATAACTACTATGGCCTAGGGCAAAAATACACATACAGTTGTAATCGGGCGAGTTTCTGCGTTCAGATGCAACAGGAATTTCTCGAGTTCGTCAATCCGTTCGCGAGGTATGGGAGTTTGAAATTAAGGCATGGTTGAGAAACTATCAAAATTTTCGCAAGTCTGATACTCGAAGACAGTAACTACAAAGGCCTAGGGGAAAAGTACACACACTATTGTAATCGGGCGAGTTTCTACTTCCAGATGCAACAGGAATTTCTCGAGTTCGTCAATCCGTTCGCGAGATATGGGAGTTTGAAGTTAAGGAATGGTTGAGAAGCTATCAAAATTCTGGCAAGTCTGATACTCGAAACAAATAACTACTATGGCCTAGGGCAAAAATACACATACAGTTGTAATCGGGCGAGTTTCTGCGTTCAGATGCAACAGGAATTTCTCGAGTTCGTCAATCCGTTCGCGAGATATGGGAGCTTGATGTTTAGTAATGGATGAGAAACTATCAAAATTTTCGCAAGTCTGATACTCGAAACCAATACCTACTATGGCCTAGGGCAAAAATACACATACCGTTGAAATCGGGCGAGTTTCTCCTTTCAGATGTAACAGGAATTTCTCGAGTTCGTCAATCCTTTCGCGAGATATCGGAGTTTGAAGTTAAGGAATGGTTGAGAAACCATCAAAATTTTCGGAAGTCTGATACTCGAAACCAATAACTACTATGGCTTAGGGCAAAAATACACATACAGTTGTAATCGGGCGAGTTTCTGCGTTCAGATGCAACAGGAATTTCTCGAGTTCGTCAATCCGTTCGCGAGGTATGGGAGTTTGAAATTAAGGCATGGTTGAGAAACTATCAAAATTTTCGCAAGTCTGATACTCGAAGACAGTAACTACAAAGGCCTAGGGGAAAAATACACATAGCGTTGTAATCGGGCGAGTTTCTGCTTTCAGATGAAACAGGAATTTCTCGAGTTCGTCAATCCGTTCGCGAGGTATGGGAGTTTGAAATTAAGGCATGGTTGAGAAAACATCAAAATTTTCGCAAGTGTGATATTCGAAACCAGTATCTGGAACGGCCTAGGGGAAAAGTACACACACCATTGTAATCGGGCGCGTTTCTACTTCCAGATGCAACAGGAATTTCTCGAGTTCGTCAATCCGTTCGCGAGATATGGGAATTTGAAGTTAAGGAATGGTTGAGAAACCATCAATATTTTCGCAAGTCTGATACTCGAAACCAATAACTACTATGGCCTAGGGCAAAAATACACATGCCGTTCTAATCGGGCGAGTTTCTGCTTTCAGATGCAACAGGAATTTCTCGAGTTCGTCAATCCTTTCGCGAGGTATGGTAGTTTGAAGTTAAGGAATGGTTGAGAAACCATCAAAATTTTCGCAAGTCTGATATTCGAAACCAATAACTGGAATGGCCTAGGGGTAAAGTACACACACCTTTGTAATCGGGCGAGTTTCTACTTCCAGATGCAACAGGAATTTCTCGAGTCCGTCAATCCGTTCGCGAGATATGGGAGTTTGAAGTTAAGGAATGGTTGAGAAACAATCAAAATTTTCGCAAGTCTGCTACTCGAAACCAATAACTACTATGGTGTAGGGCAAAAATACACATACCGTTGTAATCGGGCGAGTTTCTGCTTTCAGATGCAACAGGAATTTCTCGAGTTCGTTAATCCGTTCGCGAGATATGGGAGTTTGAAATTAAGGAATGGTTGAGAAGCTATCAAAATTCTCGCAAGTCTGATACTCGAAACCAATAACTACTATGGCCTAGGGCAAAAATACACATACCGTTGTAATCGGGCGAGTTTCTGCTTTCAGATGCAACAGGAATTTCTCGAGTTCGTCAATCCGTTCGCGAGGTATGGGAGTTTGAAGTTAAGGAATGGTTGAGAAACCATCAAAATTTTCGCAAGTCTGATATTCGAAACCAATAACTGGAATGGCCTAGGGGTAGAGTACACACACCTTTGTAATCGGGCGAGTTTCTACTTCCAGATGCAACAGGAATTTCTCGAGTTCGTCAATCCGTTCGCGAGATATGGGAGTTTGAAGTTAAGGAATGGTTGAGAAGCAATCAAAATTTTCGCTAGTCTGATACTCGAAACCAATAACTACTATGGCCTAGGGCAAAAATACACATATAGTTGTAATCGGGCGAGTTTCTGCGTTCAGATGCAACAGGAATTTCTCGAGTTCGTCAATCCGTTCGCGAGGTATGGGAGTTTGAAATTAAGGCATGGTTGAGAAACTATCAAAATTTTCGCAAGTCTGATACTCGAAGACAGTAACTACAAAGGCCTAGGGGCAAAATACACATACCGTTGTAATCGAGCGAGTTTCTCCTTTCAGATGCAACAGGAATTTCTCGATTTCGTCAATCCGTTCGCGAGATATGGGAGTTTGAAGTTAAGGAATGGTTGAGAAACCATCAAAATTTTCGCAAGTCTGATATTCGAAACCAATAACTGGAATGGCCTAGGGTTAAAGTACACACACCTTTGTAATCGGGCGAGTTTCTACTTCCAGATCCAACAGGAATTTCTCGAGTTCGTCAATCCGTTCACGAGATATGGGAGTTTGAAGTTAAGGAATGGTTGAGAAACTATCAAAATTTTCGCAAGTCTGATACTCGAAACCAATAACTACTATGGCCTAGGGCAAAAATACACATACCGTTGTAATCGTGCGAGTTTCTGCTTTCAAATGCAACAGGAATTTCTCGAGTTCGTCAATCCGTTCGCGAGATATGGGAGCTTGATGTTTAGGAATGGATGAGAAACTATCAAAATTTTCGCAAGTCTGATACTCGAAACCAATAACTACTATGACCTAGGGCAAAAATACACATACCGTTGAAATCGGGCGAGTTTCTCCTTCCAGATGTAACAGGAATTTCTCGAGTTCGTCAATCCTTTCGCGAGATATCGGAGTTTGAAGTTAAGGAATGGTTGAGAAACCATCAAAATTTTCGGAAGTCTGATACTCGAAACCAATAACTACTATGGCCTACGGCAAAAATACATATACCGTTGTAATCGGGCGAGTTTCTCCTTTCAGATGCAACAGGAATTTCACGAGTTCGTCAATCCGTTCGCGAGGTGTGGGAGTTTGAAGTTAAGGAATGGTTGAGAAACCATCAAAATTTTCGCAAGTCTGATATTCGAAACCAATAACTGGAATGGCCTAGGGGAAAAGTACACACACCTTTGTAATCGGGCGAGTTTCTACTTCCAGATCCAACAGGAATTTCTCGAGTTCGTCAATCCGTTCACGAGATATGGGAGTTTGAAGTTAAGGAATGGTTGAGAAACTATCAAAATTTTCGCAAGTCTGATACTCGAAACCAATAACTACTATGGCCTAGGGCAAAAATACACATACCGTTGTAATCGTGCGAGTTTCTGCTTTCAAATGCAACAGGAATTTCTCGAGTTCGTCAATCCGTTCGCGAGATATGGGAGCTTGATGTTTAGGAATGGATGAGAAACTATCAAAATTTTCGCAAGTCTGATACTCGAAACCAATAACTACTATGGCCTAGGGCAAAAATACACATACCGTTGAAATCGGGCGAGTTTCTCCTTCCAGATGTAACAGGAATTTCTCGAGTTCGTCAATCCTTTCGCGAGATATCGGAGTTTGAAGTTAAGGAATGGTTGAGAAACCATCAAAATTTTCGGAAGTCTGATACTCGAAACCAATAACTACTATGGCCTACGGCAAAAATACATATACCGTTGTAATCGGGCGAGTTTCTCCTTTCAGATGCAACAGGAATTTCACGAGTTCGTCAATCCGTTCGCGAGGTGTGGGAGTTTGAAGTTAAGGAATGGTTGAGAAACCATCAAAATTTTCGCAAGTCTTATATTCGAAACCAATAACTGGAATGGCCTAGGGATAAAGTACACACACCTTTGTAATCGGGCGAGTTTCTACTTCCAGATGCAACAGGAATTTTTCGAGTTCGTCAATCCGTTCGCGAGGTATGGGAGTTTGAAGTTAAGGAATGGTTGAGAAACCATCAATATTTTCGCAAGTCTGATATTCGAAACCAATAACTGGAATGGCCTAGGGGTAAAGTACACACACCTTTGTAATCGGGCGAGTTTCTACTTCCAGATCCAACAGGAATTTCTCGAGTTCGTCAATCCGTTCGCGAGATATGGGAGTTTGAAGTTAAGGAATGGTTGAGAAATTATCAAAATTTTCGCAAGTCTGATACTCGAAACCAATAACTACCATGGCCTAGGGCAAAAATACACATACCGTTGTAATCGTGCGAGTTTCTGCTTTCAGATGCAACAGGAATTTCTCGAGTTCGTCAATCCGTTCGCGAGGTATGGGAGTTTGAAGTTAAGGAATGGTTGAGAAACCATCAATATTTTCGCAAGTCTGATATTCGAAACCAATAACTGGAATGGCCTAGGGGTAAAGTACACACACCTTTGTAATCGGGCGAGTTTCTACTTCCAGATCCAACAGGAATTTCTCGAGTTCGTCAATCCGTTCGCGAGATATGGGAGTTTGAAGTTAAGGAATGGTTGAGAAATTATCAAAATTTTCGCAAGTCTGATACTCGAAACCAATAACTACTATGGCCTAGGGCAAAAATACACATACCGTTGTAATCGGGCGAGTTTCTGCTTTCAGATGCAACAGGAATTTCTCGAGTTCGTCAATCCTTTCGCGAGGTATGGGAGTTTGAAGTTAAGGAATGGTTGAGAAGCAATCAAAATTTTCGCAAGTCTGATACTCGAAACCAATAACTACTATGGCCTAGGGCAAAAATACACATACAGTTGTAATCGGGCGAGTTTCTGCTTTCAGATGCAACAGGAATTTTTCGAGTTCGTCAATCCGTTCGCGAGGTATGGGAGTTTGAAATTAAGGCACGGTGAGAAACTATCAAAATTTTCGCAAGTCTGATACTCGAAGCCAGTAACTACAAAGGCCTAGGGGAAAAATACACATACCGCTGTAATCGAGCGAGTTTCTCCTTTCAGATGCAACAGGAATTTCTCGAGTTCGTCAATCCGTTCGCGAGATATGGGAGTTTGAAGTTAAGGAATGGTTGAGAAACAATCAAAATTTTCGCAAGTCTGCTACTCGAAACCAATAACTACTATGGTGTAGGGCAAAAATACACATACCGTTGTAATCGGGCGAGTTTCTGCTTTCAGATGCAACAGGAATTTCTCGAGTTCGTTAATCCGTTCGCGAGATATGGGAGTTTGAAATTAAGGAATGGTTGAGAGAACATCAAAATTTTCGCAAGTCTGAAATTCGAAACCAATTTCTGGAATGGCCTAGGGGAAAAGTACACACACCATTGTAATCGGGCGAGTTTCTACTTCCAGATGCCACAGGAATTTCTCGAGTTCGTCAATCCGTTCGCGAGATATGGGAGTTTGAAGTTAAGGAATGGTTGAGAAGCTATCAAAATTCTCGCAAGTCTGATACTCGAAACCAATAACTACTATGGCCTACGGCAAAAATACATATACCGTTGTAATCGGGCGAGTTTCTCCTTTCAGATGCAACAGGAATTTCACGAGTTCGTCAATCCGTTCGCGAGGTGTGGGAGTTTGAAGTTAAGGAATGGTTGAGAAACCATCAAAATTTTCGCAAGTCTGATATTCGAAACCAATAACTGGAATGGCCTAGGGGAAAAGTACACACACCTTTGTAATCGGGCGAGTTTCTACTTCCAGATCCAACAGGAATTTCTCGAGTTCGTCAATCCGTTCACGAGATATGGGAGTTTGAAGTTAAGGAATGGTTGAGAAACTATCAAAATTTTCGCAAGTCTGATACTCGAAACCAATAACTACTATGGCCTAGGGCAAAAATACACATACCGTTGTAATCGTGCGAGTTTCTGCTTTCAAATGCAACAGGAATTTCTCGAGTTCGTCAATCCGTTCGCGAGATATGGGAGCTTGATGTTTAGGAATGGATGAGAAACTATCAAAATTTTCGCAAGTCTGATACTCGAAACCAATAACTACTATTGCCTAGGGCAAAAATACACATACCGTTGAAATCGGGCGAGTTTCTCCTTCCAGATGTAACAGGAATTTCTCGAGTTCGTCAATCCTTTCGCGAGATATCGGAGTTTGAAGTTAAGGAATGGTTGAGAAACCATCAAAATTTTCGGAAGTCTGATACTCGAAACCAATAACTACTATGGCCTACGGCAAAAATACATATACCGTTGTAATCGGGCGAGTTTCTCCTTTCAGATGCAACAGGAATTTCACGAGTTCGTCAATCCGTTCGCGAGGTGTGGGAGTTTGAAGTTAAGGAATGGTTGAGAAACCATCAAAATTTTCGCAAGTCTTATATTCGAAACCAATAACTGGAATGGCCTAGGGATAAAGTACACACACCTTTGTAATCGGGCTAGTTTCTACTTCCAGATGCAACAGGAATTTCTCGAGTTCGTCAATCCGTTCGCGAGGTATGGGAGTTTGAAGTTAAGGAATGGTTGAGAAACCATCAATATTTTCGCAAGTCTGATATTCGAAACCAATAACTGGAATGGCCTAGGGGTAAAGTACACACACCTTTGTAATCGGGCGAGTTTCTACTTCCAGATCCAACAGGAATATCTCGAGTTCGTCAATCCGTTCGCGAGATATGGGAGTTTGAAGTTAAGGAATGGTTGAGAAATTATCAAAATTTTCGCAAGTCTGATACTCGAAACTAATAACTACTATGGCCTAGGGCAAAAATACACATACCGTTGTAATCGTGCGAGTTTCTGCTTTCAGATGCAACAGGAATTTCTCGTGTTCGTCAATCCGTTCGCGAGGTATGGGAGTTTGAAGTTAAGGAATGGTTGAGAAACCATCAAAATTTTCGCAAGTCTGATATTCGAAACCAATAACTGGAATGGCCTAGGGGAAAAGTACACACACCTTTGTAATCGGGCGAGTTTCTACTTCCAGATCCAACAGGAATTTCTCGAGTTCGTCAATCCGTTCACGAGATATGGGAGTTTGAAGTTAAGGAATGGTTGAGAAACTATCAAAATTTTCGCAAGTCTGATACTCGAAACCAATAACTACTATGGCCTAGGGCAAAAATACACATACCGTTGTAATCGTGCGAGTTTCTGCTTTCAAATGCAACAGGAATTTCTCGAGTTCGTCAATCCGTTCGCGAGATATGGGAGCTTGATGTTTAGGAATGGATGAGAAACTATCAAAATTTTCGCAAGTCTGATACTCGAAACCAATAACTACTATGGCCTAGGGCAAAAATACACATACCGTTGAAATCGGGCGAGTTTCTCCTTCCAGATGTAACAGGAATTTCTCGAGTTCGTCAATCCTTTCGCGAGATATCGGAGTTTGAAGTTAAGGAATGGTTGAGAAACCATCAAAATTTTCGGAAGTCTGATACTCGAAACCAATAACTACTATGGCCTACGGCAAAAATACATATACCGTTGTAATCGGGCGAGTTTCTCCTTTCAGATGCAACAGGAATTTCACGAGTTCGTCAATCCGTTCGTGAGGTGTGGGAGTTTGAAGTTAAGGAATGGTTGAGAAACCATCAAAATTTTCGCAAGTCTTATATTCGAAACCAATAACTGGAATGGCCTAGGGATAAAGTACACACACCTTTGTAATCGGGCTAGTTTCTACTTCCAGATGCAACAGGAATTTCTCGAGTTCGTCAATCCGTTCGCGAGGTATGGGAGTTTGAAGTTAAGGAATGGTTGAGAAACCATCAATATTTTCGCAAGTCTGATATTCGAAACCAATAACTGGAATGGCCTAGGGGTAAAGTACACACACCTTTGTAATCGGGCGAGTTTCTACTTCCAGATCCAACAGGAATTTCTCGAGTTCGTCAATCCGTTCGCGAGATATGGGAGTTTGAAGTTAAGGAATGGTTGAGAAATTATCAAAATTTTCGCAAGTCTGATACTCGAAACCAATAACTACTATGGCCTAGGGCAAAAATACACATACCGTTGTAATCGTGCGAGTTTCTGCTTTCAGATGCAACAGGAATTTCTCGTGTTCGTCAATCCGTTCGCGAGGTATGGGAGTTTGAAGTTAAGGAATGGTTGAGAAACCATCAATATTTTCGCAAGTCTGATATTCGAAACCAATAACTGGAATGGCCTAGGGGTAAAGTACACACACCTTTGTAATCGGGCGAGTTTCTACTTCCAGATCCAACAGGAATTTCTCGAGTTCGTCAATCCGTTCGCGAGATATGGGAGTTTGAAGTTAAGGAATGGTTGAGAAATTATCAAAATTTTCGCAAGTCTGATACTCGAAACCAATAACTACTATGGCCTAGGGCAAAAATACACATACCGTTGTAATCGTGCGAGTTTCTGCTTTCAGATGCAACAGGAATTTCTCGAGTTCGTCAATCCGTTCGCGAGGTATGGGAGCTTGATGTTTAGGAATGGATGAGAAACTATCAAAATTTTCGGATGTCTGATACTCGAAACCAATAACTACTATGGCCTACGGCAAAAATACATATACCGTTGTAATCGGGCGAGTTTCTCCTTTCAGATGCAAGAGGAATTTCACGAGTTCGTCAATCCGTTCGCGAGGCGTGGGAGTTTGAAGTTAAGGAATGGTTGAGAAATTATCAAAATTTTCGCAAGTCTGATACTCGAAACCAATAACTACTATGGCCTAGGGCAAAAATACACATACCGTTGTAATCGTGCGAGTTTCTGCTTTCAGATGCAACAGGAATTTCTCGAGTTCGTCAATCCGTTCGCGAGGTATGGGAGCTTGATGTTTAGGAATGGATGAGAAACTATCAAAATTTTCGGAAGTCTGATACTCGAAACCAATAACTACTATGGCCTACGGCAAAAATACATATACCGTTGTAATCGGGCGAGTTTCTCCTTTCAGATGCAAGAGGAATTTCACGAGTTCGTCAATCCGTTCGCGAGGCGTGGGAGTTTGAAGTTAAGGAATGGTTGAGAAACCATCAATATTTTCGCAAGTCTGATATTCGAAACCAATAACTGGAATGGCCTAGGGGTAAAGTACACACACCTTTGTAATCGGGCGAGTTTCTACTTCCAGATCCAACAGGAATTTCTCGAGTTCGTCAATCCGTTCGTGAGATATGGGAGTTTGAAGTTAAGGAATGGTTGAGAAATTATCAAAATTTTCGCAAGTCTGATACTCGAAACCAATAACTACTATGGCCTAGGGCAAAAATACACATACCGTTGTAATCGTGCGAGTTTCTGCTTTCAGATGCAACAGGAATTTCTCGAGTTCGTCAATCCGTTCGCGAGGTATGGGAGCTTGATGTTTAGGAATGGATGAGAAACTATCAAAATTTTCGGAAGTCTGATACTCGAAACCAATAACTACTATGGCCTACGGCAAAAATACATATACCGTTGTAATCGGGCGAGTTTCTCCTTTCAGATGCAAGAGGAATTTCACGAGTTCGTCAATCCGTTCGCGAGGCGTGGGAGTTTGAAGTTAAGGAATGGTTGAGAAACCATCAATATTTTCGCAAGTCTGATATTCGAAACCAATAACTGGAATGGCCTAGGGGTAAAGTACACACACCTTTGTAATCGGGCGAGTTTCTACTTCCAGATCCAACAGGAATTTCTCGAGTTCGTCAATCCGTTCGTGAGATATGGGAGTTTGAAGTTAAGGAATGGTTGAGAAATTATCAAAATTTTCGCAAGTCTGATACTCGAAACCAATAACTACTATGGCCTAGGGCAAAAATACACATACCGTTGTAATCGTGCGAGCTTCTGCTTTCAGATGCAACAGGAATTTCTCGAGTTCGTCAATCCGTTCGCGAGGTATGGGAGCTTGATGTTTAGGAATGGATGAGAAACTATCAAAATTTTCGCAAGTCTGATACTCGAAACCAATAACTACTATGGCCTAGGGCAAAAATACACATACCGTTGAAATCGGGCGAGTTTCTCCTTCCAGATGTAACAGGAATTTCTCGAGTTCGTCAATCCTTTCGCGAGATATCGGAGTTTGAAGTTAAGGAATTTTTGAGAAACCATCAAAATTTTCGGAAGTCTGATACTCGAAACCAATAACTACTATGGCCTACGGCAAAAATACATATACCGTTGTAATCGGGCGAGTTTCTCCTTTCAGATGCAACAGGAATTTCACGAGTTCGTCAATCCGTTCGCGAGGTGTGGGAGTTTGAAGTTAAGGAATGGTTGAGAAACCATCAAAATTTTCGCAAGTCTGATATTCGAAACCAATAACTGGAATGGCCTAGGGGAAAAGTACACACACCTTTGTAATCGGGCGAGTTTCTACTTCCAGATCCAACAGGAATTTCTCGAGTTCGTCAATCCGTTCACGAGATATGGGAGTTTGAAGTTAAGGAATGGTTGAGAAACTATCAAAATTTTCGCAAGTCTGATACTCGAAACCAATAACTACTATGTCCTAGGGCAAAAATACACATACCGTTGTAATCGTGCGAGTTTCTGCTTTCAAATGCAACAGGAATTTCTCGAGTTCGTCAATCCGTTCGCGAGATATGGGAGCTTGATGTTTAGGAATGGATGAGAAACTATCAAAATTTTCGCAAGTCTGATACTCGAAACCAATAACTACTATGACCTAGGGCAAAAATACACATACCGTTGAAATCGGGCGAGTTTCTCCTTCCAGATGTATCAGGAATTTCTCGAGTTCGTCAATCCTTTCGCGAGATATCGGAGTTTGAAGTTAAGGAATGGTTGAGAAACCATCAAAATTTTCGGAAGTCTGATACTCGAAACCAATAACTACTATGGCCTACGGCAAAAATACATATACCGTTGTAATCGGGCGAGTTTCTCCTTTCAGATGCAACAGGAATTTCACGAGTTCGTCAATCAATCCGTTCGCGAGTGTGGGAGTTTGAAGTTAAGGAATGGTTGAGAAACCATCAAAATTTCGCAAGTCTGATATTCGAAACCAATAACTGGAATGGCCTAGGGGAAAAGTACACACACCTTTGTAATCGGGCGAGTTTCTACTTCAGATCTAACAGGAATTTCTCCGAGTTCGTCAATCCGTTCACGAGATATGGAGTTTGAAGTTAAGGAATGGTTGAGAAACTATCAAAATTTTCGCAAGTCTGATACTCGAAACCAATAACTACTATGGCCTAGGGCAAAAATACACATACCGTTGTAATCGTGCGAGTTTCTGCTTTCAAATGCAACAGGAATTTCTCGAGTTCGTCAATCCGTTCGCGAGATATGGAGCTTGATGTTTAGGAATGGATGAGAAACTATCAAAATTTTCGCAAGTCTGATACTCGAAACCAATAACTACTATGGCCTAGGGCAAAAATACACATACCGTTGAAATCGGGCGAGTTTCTCCTTCCAGATGTAACAGGAATTTCTCGAGTTCGTCAATCCTTTCGCGAGATATCGGAGTTTGAAGTTAAGGAATGGTTGAGAAACCATCAAAATTTTCGGAAGTCTGATACTCGAAACCAATAACTACTATGGCCTACGGCAAAAATACATATACCGTTGTAATCGGGCGAGTTTCTCCTTTCAGATGCAACAGGAATTTCACGAGTTCGTCAATCCGTTCGCGAGGTGTGGGAGTTTGAAGTTAAGGAATGGTTGAGAAACCATCAAAATTTTCGCAAGTCTGATATTCGAAACCAATAACTGGAATGGCCTAGGGATAAAGTACACACACCTTTGTAATCGGGCGAGTTTCTACTTCCAGATGCAACAGGAATTTCTCGAGTTCGTCAATCCGTTCGCGAGGTATGGGAGTTTGAAGTTAAGGAATGGTTGAGAAACCATCAAAATTTTCGGAAGTCTGATACTCGAAACCAATAACTACTATGGCCTAGGGCAAAAATACACATACCGTTGTAATCGTGCGAGTTTCTGCTTTCAGATGCAACAGGAATTTCTCGTGTTCGTCAATCCGTTCGCGAGGTATGGGAGTTTGAAGTTAAGGAATGGTTGAGAAACCATCAATACTTTCGCAAGTCTGATATTCGAAACCAATAACTGGAATGGCCTAGGGGTAAAGTACACACACCTTTGTAATCGGGCGAGTTTCTACTTCCAGATCCAACAGGAATTTCTCGAGTTCGTCAATCCGTTCGCGAGATATGGGAGTTTGAAGTTAAGGAATGGTTGAGAAATTATCAAAATTTTCGCAAGTCTGATACTCGAAACCAATAACTACTATGGCCTAGGTCAAAAATACACATACCGTTGTAATCGTGCGAGTTTCTGCTTTCAGATGCAACAGGAATTTCTCGAGTTCGTCAATCCGTTCGCGAGGTATGGGAGCTTGATGTTTAGGAATGGATGAGAAACTATCAAAATTTTCGCAAGTCTGATACTCGAAACCAATAACTACTATGGCCTAGGGCAAAAATACACATACCGTTGAAATCGGGCGAGTTTCTCCTTCCAGATGTAACAGGAATTTCTCGAGTTCGTCAATCCTTTCGCGAGATATCGGAGTTTGAAGTTAAGGAATGGTTGAGAAACCATCAAAATTTTCGGAAGTCTGATACTCGAAACCAATAACTACTATGGCCTACGGCAAAAATACATATACCGTTGTAATCGGGCGAGTTTCTCCTTTCAGATGCAACAGGAATTTCACGAGTTCGTCAATCCGTTCGCGAGGCGTGGGAGTTTGAAGTTAAGGAATGGTTGAGAAACCATCAAAATTTTCGCAAGTCTTATATTCGAAACCAATAACTGGAATGGCCTAGGGATAAAGTACACACACCTTTGTAATCGTGCGAGTTTCTGCTTTCAGATGCAACAGGAATTTCTCGAGTTCGTCAATCCGTTCGCGAGGTATGGGAGTTTGAAGTTAAGGAATGGTTGAGAAACCATCAATATTTTCGCAAGTCTGATATTCGAAACCAATAACTGGAATGGCCTAGGGGTAAAGTACACACACCTTTGTAATCGGGCGAGTTTCTACTTCCAGATCCAACAGGAATTTCTCGAGTTCGTCAATCCGTTCGCGAGATATGGGAGTTTGAAGTTAAGGAATGGTTGAGAAATTATCAAAATTTTCGCAAATCTGATACTCGAAACCAATAACTACTATGGCCTAGGGCAAAAATACACATACCGTTTTAATCGTGCGAGTTTCTGCTTTCAGATGCAACAGGAATTTCTCGAGTTCGTCAATCCGTTCGCGAGGTATGGGAGCTTGATGTTTAGGAATGGATGAGAAACTATCAAAATTTTCGCAAGTCTGATACTCGAAACCAATAACTACTATGGCCTAGGGCAAAAATACACATACCGTTGAAATCGGGCGAGTTTCTGCTTTCAGATGCAACAGGAATTTCTCGTGTTCGTCAATCCGTTCGCGAGGTATGGGAGTTTGAAGTTAAGGAATGGTTGAGAAGCTATCAAAATTTTCGCAAGTCTGATACTCGAAACCAATAACTACTATGGCCTAGGGCAAAAATACACATACCGTTGTAATCGGGCGAGTTTCTGCTTTCAGATGCAACAGGAATTTCTCGTGTTCGTCAATCCGTTCGCGAGGTATGGGAGTTTGAAGTTAAGGAATGGTTGAGAAGCAATCAAAATTTTCGCAAGTCTGATATTCGAAACCAATAACTGGAATGGCCTAGGGGTAAAGTACACACACTTTTGTAATCGGGCGAGTTTCTACTTCCAGATGCAACAGGAATTTCTCGAGTTCGTCAATCCGTTCGCGAGATATGGGAGTTTGAAGTTAAGGAATGGTTGAGAAATTATCAAAATTTTCGCAAGTCTGATACTCGAAACCAATAACTACTATGGCCTAGGGCAAAAATACACATACCGTTGTAATCGTGCGAGTTTCTGCTTTCAGATGCAACAGGAATTTCTCGTGTTCGTCAATCCGTTCGCGAGGTATGGGAGTTTGAAGTTAAGGAATGGTTGAGAAACCATCAATATTTTCGCAAGTCTGATATTCGAAACCAATAACTGGAATGGCCTAGGGGTAAAGTACACACACCTTTGTAATCGGGCGAGTTTCTACTTCCAGATCCAACAGGAATTTCTCGAGTTCGTCAATCCGTTCGCGAGATATGGGAGTTTGAAGTTAAGGAATGGTTGAGAAATTATCAAAATTTTCGCAAGTCTGATACTCGAAACCAATAACTACTATGGCCTAGGGCAAAAATACACATACCGTTGTAATCGTGCGAGTTTCTGCTTTCAGATGCAACAGGAATTTCTCGAGTTCGTCAATCCGTTCGCGAGGTATGGGAGCTTGATGTTTAGGAATGGATGAGAAACTATCAAAATTTTCGCAAGTCTGATACTCGAAACCAATAACTACTATGGCCTAGGGCAAAAATACACATACCGTTGTAATCGTGCGAGTTTCTGCCTTCAGATGCAACAGGAATTTCTCGAGTTCGTCAATCCGTTCGCGAGGTATCGGAGTTTGAAGTTAAGGAATGGTTGAGAAACCATCAAAATTTTCGGAATCCGATACTCGAAACCAGTAACTGCTATGGTCTAAGGCAAAAATACACATACCGTTGTAATCGGTCGAGTTTCTGCTTTCAGATTCAACAGGAATTTCTCGAGATCGTCAATCGGTTCGCGAGATATGGGAGTTTGAACTTAAGGAATGGTTGAGGATCCATTAAATTTTCGCAAGTCTGATACTCGAAACCGAAAATTACTATGGCCTAGGGCAAAAATACACATACCGTTGTAATCGGTCGAGTTTCTACTTTCAGATGCAACAGGAATTTCTCGAGTTCGTCAATCCGTTCGCGAGATATCGGAGTTTGAAGATAAGGAATGGTTGAGAAACCATCAAAATTTTCGGAATCTGATACTCGAAACCAATAACTGCTATGGTCTAAGGCAAAAATACTAATACCGTTGTAATCGGTCGAGTTTCTGCTTTCAGATTCAACAGGAATTTCTCGAGTTCGTCAATCCGTTCGCGAGATATGGGAGTTTGAAGTTAAGGAATGGTTGAGGATCCATTAAATTTTCGCAAGTCTGATACTCGAAACCAAAAATTACTATGGCCTAGGGCAAAAATACACATACCGTTGTAATCGGTCGAGTTTCTACTTTCAGATGCAACAGGAATTTCTCGAATTCGTCAATCCGTTCGCGAGATATGGAAGCTTGAAGTTAAGGAATGGTTGAGAAACCATCAAAATTTTCGGAATCTGATACTCGAAACAAGTAACTGCTATGGTCTAAGGCAAAAATACACATACCGTTGTAATCGGTCGAGTTTCTGCTTTCAGATTCAACAGGAATTTCTCGAGATCGTCAATCGGTCCGCGAGATATGGGAGTTTGAAGTTAAGGAATGGTTGAGAAACCATCAAAATTTTCGGAAGTCTGATACTCGAAACCAATAACTACTATGGCCTACGGCAAAAATACATATACCGTTGTAATCGGGCGAGTTTCTCCTTTCAGATGCAACAGGAATTTCACGAGTTCGTCAATCCGTTCGCGAGGTGAGGGAGTTTGAAGTTAAGGAATGGTTGAGAAACCATCAAAATTTTCGCAAGTCTGATATTCGAAACCAATAACTGGAATGGCCTAGGGGAAAAGTACACACACCTTTGTAATCGGGCGAGTTCCTACTTCCAGATCCAACAGGAATTTCTCGAGTTCGTCAATCCGTTCACGAGATATGGGAGTTTGAAGTTAAGGAATGGTTGAGAAACTATCAAAATTTTCGCAAGTCTGATACTCGAAACCAATAACTACTGTGGCCTAGGGCAAAAATACACATACCGTTGTAATCGTGCGAGTTTCTGCTTTCAAATGCAACAGGAATTTCTCGAGTTCGTCAATCCGTTCGCGAGATATGGGAGCTTGATGTTTAGGAATGGATGAGAAACTATCAAAATTTTCGCAAGTCTGATACTCGAAACCAATAACTACTATGGCCTAGGGCAAAAATACACATACCGTTGAAATCGGGCGAGTTTCTGCTTTCAGATGTAACAGGAATTTCTCGAGTTCGTCAATCCTTTCGCGAGATATTGGAGTTTGAAGTTAAGGAATGGTTGAGAAACCATCAAAATTTTCGGAAGTCTGATACTCGAAACCAATAACTACTATGGCCTAGGGCAAAAATACACATACCGTTGTAATCGGGCGAGTTTCTGCTTTCAGATGCAACAGGAATTTCTCGTGTTCGTCAATCCGTTCGCGAGGTATGGGAGTTTGAAGTTAAGGAATGGTTGAGAAGCAATCAAAATTTTCGCAAGTCTGATATTCGAAACCAATAACTGGAATGGCCTAGGGGTAAAGTACACACACTTTTGTAATCGGGCGAGTTTCTACTTCCAGATGCAACAGGAATTTCTCGAGTTCGTCAATCCGTTCGCGAGATATGGGAGTTTGAAGTTAAGGAATGGTTGAGAAAATATCAAAATTTTCGCAAGTCTGATACTCGAAACCAATAACTGCTATGGTCTAAGGCAAAAATACTAATACCGTTGTAATCGGTCGAGTTTCTGCTTTCAGATTCAACAGGAATTTCTCGAGTTCGTCAATCCGTTCGCGAGATATGGGAGTTTGAAGTTAAGGAATGGTTGAGGATCCATTAAATTTTCGCAAGTCTGATACTCGAAACCAAAAATTACTATGGCCTAGGGCAAAAATACACATACCGTTGTAATCGGTCGAGTTTCTACTTTCAGATGCAACAGGAATTTCTCGAATTCGTCAATCCGTTCGCGAGATATGGAAGCTTGAAGTTAAGGAATGGTTGAGAAACCATCAAAATTTTCGGAATCTGATACTCGAAACAAGTAACTGCTATGGTCTAAGGCAAAAATACACATACCGTTGTAATCGGTCGAGTTTCTGCTTTCAGATTCAACAGGAATTTCTCGAGATCGTCAATCGGTCCGCGAGATATGGGAGTTTGAAGTTAAGGAATGGTTGAGAAACCATCAAAATTTTCGGAAGTCTGATACTCGAAACCAATAACTACTATGGCCTACGGCAAAAATACATATACCGTTGTAATCGGGCGAGTTTCTCCTTTCAGATGCAACAGGAATTTCACGAGTTCGTCAATCCGTTCGCGAGGTGAGGGAGTTTGAAGTTAAGGAATGGTTGAGAAACCATCAAAATTTTCGCAAGTCTGATATTCGAAACCAATAACTGGAATGGCCTAGGGGAAAAGTACACACACCTTTGTAATCGGGCGAGTTCCTACTTCCAGATCCAACAGGAATTTCTCGAGTTCGTCAATCCGTTCACGAGATATGGGAGTTTGAAGTTAAGGAATGGTTGAGAAACTATCAAAATTTTCGCAAGTCTGATACTCGAAACCAATAACTACTGTGGCCTAGGGCAAAAATACACATACCGTTGTAATCGTGCGAGTTTCTGCTTTCAAATGCAACAGGAATTTCTCGAGTTCGTCAATCCGTTCGCGAGATATGGGAGCTTGATGTTTAGGAATGGATGAGAAACTATCAAAATTTTCGCAAGTCTGATACTCGAAACCAATAACTACTATGGCCTAGGGCAAAAATACACATACCGTTGAAATCGGGCGAGTTTCTGCTTTCAGATGTAACAGGAATTTCTCGAGTTCGTCAATCCTTTCGCGAGATATTGGAGTTTGAAGTTAAGGAATGGTTGAGAAACCATCAAAATTTTCGGAAGTCTGATACTCGAAACCAATAACTACTATGGCCTAGGGCAAAAATACACATACCGTTGTAATCGGGCGAGTTTCTGCTTTCAGATGCAACAGGAATTTCTCGTGTTCGTCAATCCGTTCGCGAGGTATGGGAGTTTGAAGTTAAGGAATGGTTGAGAAGCAATCAAAATTTTCGCAAGTCTGATATTCGAAACCAATAACTGGAATGGCCTAGGGGTAAAGTACACACACTTTTGTAATCGGGCGAGTTTCTACTTCCAGATGCAACAGGAATTTCTCGAGTTCGTCAATCCGTTCGCGAGATATGGGAGTTTGAAGTTAAGGAATGGTTGAGAAATTATCAAAATTTTCGCAAGTCTGATACTCGAAACCAATAACTACTATGGCCTAGGGCAAAAATACACATACCGTTGTAATCGTGCGAGTTTCTGCTTTCAGATGCAACAGGAATTTCTCGTGTTCGTCAATCCGTTCGCGAGGTATGGGAGTTTGAAGTTAAGGAATGGTTGAGAAACCATCAATATTTTCGCAAGTCTGATATTCGAAACCAATAACTGGAATGGCCTAGGGGTAAAGTACACACACCTTTGTAATCGGGCGAGTTTCTACTTCCAGATCCAACAGGAATTTCTCGAGTTCGTCAATCCGTTCGCGAGATATGGGAGTTTGAAGTTAAGGAATGGTTGAGAAATTATCAAAATTTTCGCAAGTCTGATACTCGAAACCAATAACTACTATGGCCTAGGGCAAAAATACACATACCGTTGTAATCGTGCGAGTTTCTGCTTTCAGATGCAACAGGAATTTCTCGAGTTCGTCAATCCGTTCGCGAGGTATGGGAGCTTGATGTTTAGGAATGGATGAGAAACTATCAAAATTTTCGCAAGTCTGATACTCGAAACCAATAACTACTATGGCCTAGGGCAAAAATACACATACCGTTGTAATCGTGCGAGTTTCTGCCTTCAGATGCAACAGGAATTTCTCGAGTTCGTCAATCCGTTCGCGAGGTATCGGAGTTTGAAGTTAAGGAATGGTTGAGAAACCATCAAAATTTTCGGAATCCGATACTCGAAACCAGTAACTGCTATGGTCTAAGGCAAAAATACACATACCGTTGTAATCGGTCGAGTTTCTGCTTTCAGATTCAACAGGAATTTCTCGAGATCGTCAATCGGTTCGCGAGATATGGGAGTTTGAACTTAAGGAATGGTTGAGGATCCATTAAATTTTCGCAAGTCTGATACTCGAAACCGAAAATTACTATGGCCTAGGGCAAAAATACACATACCGTTGTAATCGGTCGAGTTTCTACTTTCAGATGCAACAGGAATTTCTCGAGTTCGTCAATCCGTTCGCGAGATATCGGAGTTTGAAGATAAGGAATGGTTGAGAAACCATCAAAATTTTCGGAATCTGATACTCGAAACCAATAACTGCTATGGTCTAAGGCAAAAATACTAATACCGTTGTAATCGGTCGAGTTTCTGCTTTCAGATTCAACAGGAATTTCTCGAGTTCGTCAATCCGTTCGCGAGATATGGGAGTTTGAAGTTAAGGAATGGTTGAGGATCCATTAAATTTTCGCAAGTCTGATACTCGAAACCAAAAATTACTATGGCCTAGGGCAAAAATACACATACCGTTGTAATCGGTCGAGTTTCTACTTTCAGATGCAACAGGAATTTCTCGAATTCGTCAATCCGTTCGCGAGATATGGAAGCTTGAAGTTAAGGAATGGTTGAGAAACCATCAAAATTTTCGGAATCTGATACTCGAAACAAGTAACTGCTATGGTCTAAGGCAAAAATACACATACCGTTGTAATCGGTCGAGTTTCTGCTTTCAGATTCAACAGGAATTTCTCGAGATCGTCAATCGGTCCGCGAGATATGGGAGTTTGAAGTTAAGGAATGGTTGAGAAACCATCAAAATTTTCGGAAGTCTGATACTCGAAACCAATAACTACTATGGCCTACGGCAAAAATACATATACCGTTGTAATCGGGCGAGTTTCTCCTTTCAGATGCAACAGGAATTTCACGAGTTCGTCAATCCGTTCGCGAGGTGTGGGAGTTTGAAGTTAAGGAATGGTTGAGAAACCATCAAAATTTTCGCAAGTCTGATATTCGAAACCAATAACTGGAATGGCCTAGGGGAAAAGTACACACACCTTTGTAATCGGGCGAGTTCCTACTTCCAGATCCAACAGGAATTTCTCGAGTTCGTCAATCCGTTCACGAGATATGGGAGTTTGAAGTTAAGGAATGGTTGAGAAACTATCAAAATTTTCGCAAGTCTGATACTCGAAACCAATAACTACTGTGGCCTAGGGCAAAAATACACATACCGTTGTAATCGTGCGAGTTTCTGCTTTCAAATGCAACAGGAATTTCTCGAGTTCGTCAATCCGTTCGCGAGATATGGGAGCTTGATGTTTAGGAATGGATGAGAAACTATCAAAATTTTCGCAAGTCTGATACTCGAAACCAATAACTACTATGGCCTAGGGCAAAAATACACATACCGTTGAAATCGGGCGAGTTTCTCCTTCCAGATGTAACAGGAATTTCTCGAGTTCGTCAATCCTTTCGCGAGATATTGGAGTTTGAAGTTAAGGAATGGTTGAGAAACCATCAAAATTTTCGGAAGTCTGATACTCGAAACCAATAACTGGAATGGCCTAGGGATAAAGTACACACACCTTTGTAATCGTGCGAGTTTCTGCTTTCAGATGCAACAGGAATTTCTCGAGTTCGTCAATCCGTTCGCGAGGTATGGGAGTTTGAAGTTAAGGAATGGTTGAGAAACCATCAATATTTTCGCAAGTCTGATATTCGAAACCAATAACTGGAATGGCCTAGGGGTAAAGTACACACACCTTTGTAATCGGGCGAGTTTCTACTTCCAGATCCAACAGGAATTTCTCGAGTTCGTCAATCCGTTCGCGAGATATGGGAGTTTGAAGTTAAGGAATGGTTGAGAAATTATCAAAATTTTCGCAAATCTGATACTCGAAACCAATAACTACTATGGCCTAGGGCAAAAATACACATACCGTTTTAATCGTGCGAGTTTCTGCTTTCAGATGCAACAGGAATTTCTCGAGTTCGTCAATCCGTTCGCGAGGTATGGGAGCTTGATGTTTAGGAATGGATGAGAAACTATCAAAATTTTCGCAAGTCTGATACTCGAAACCAATAACTACTATGGCCTAGGGCAAAAATACACATACCGTTGAAATCGGGCGAGTTTCTGCTTTCAGATGCAACAGGAATTTCTCGTGTTCGTCAATCCGTTCGCGAGGTATGGGAGTTTGAAGTTAAGGAATGGTTGAGAAGCTATCAAAATTTTCGCAAGTCTGATACTCGAAACCAATAACTACTATGGCCTAGGGCAAAAATACACATACCGTTGTAATCGGGCGAGTTTCTGCTTTCAGATGCAACAGGAATTTCTCGTGTTCGTCAATCCGTTCGCGAGGTATGGGAGTTTGAAGTTAAGGAATGGTTGAGAAGCAATCAAAATTTTCGCAAGTCTGATATTCGAAACCAATAACTGGAATGGCCTAGGGGTAAAGTACACACACTTTTGTAATCGGGCGAGTTTCTACTTCCAGATGCAACAGGAATTTCTCGAGTTCGTCAATCCGTTCGCGAGATATGGGAGTTTGAAGTTAAGGAATGGTTGAGAAATTATCAAAATTTTCGCAAGTCTGATACTCGAAACCAATAACTACTATGGCCTAGGGCAAAAATACACATACCGTTGTAATCGTGCGAGTTTCTGCTTTCAGATGCAACAGGAATTTCTCGTGTTCGTCAATCCGTTCGCGAGGTATGGGAGTTTGAAGTTAAGGAATGGTTGAGAAACCATCAATATTTTCGCAAGTCTGATATTCGAAACCAATAACTGGAATGGCCTAGGGGTAAAGTACACACACCTTTGTAATCGGGCGAGTTTCTACTTCCAGATCCAACAGGAATTTCTCGAGTTCGTCAATCCGTTCGCGAGATATGGGAGTTTGAAGTTAAGGAATGGTTGAGAAATTATCAAAATTTTCGCAAGTCTGATACTCGAAACCAATAACTACTATGGCCTAGGGCAAAAATACACATACCGTTGTAATCGTGCGAGTTTCTGCTTTCAGATGCAACAGGAATTTCTCGAGTTCGTCAATCCGTTCGCGAGGTATGGGAGCTTGATGTTTAGGAATGGATGAGAAACTATCAAAATTTTCGCAAGTCTGATACTCGAAACCAATAACTACTATGGCCTAGGGCAAAAATACACATACCGTTGTAATCGTGCGAGTTTCTGCCTTCAGATGCAACAGGAATTTCTCGAGTTCGTCAATCCGTTCGCGAGGTATCGGAGTTTGAAGTTAAGGAATGGTTGAGAAACCATCAAAATTTTCGGAATCCGATACTCGAAACCAGTAACTGCTATGGTCTAAGGCAAAAATACACATACCGTTGTAATCGGTCGAGTTTCTGCTTTCAGATTCAACAGGAATTTCTCGAGATCGTCAATCGGTTCGCGAGATATGGGAGTTTGAACTTAAGGAATGGTTGAGGATCCATTAAATTTTCGCAAGTCTGATACTCGAAACCGAAAATTACTATGGCCTAGGGCAAAAATACACATACCGTTGTAATCGGTCGAGTTTCTACTTTCAGATGCAACAGGAATTTCTCGAGTTCGTCAATCCGTTCGCGAGATATCGGAGTTTGAAGATAAGGAATGGTTGAGAAACCATCAAAATTTTCGGAATCTGATACTCGAAACCAATAACTGCTATGGTCTAAGGCAAAAATACTAATACCGTTGTAATCGGTCGAGTTTCTGCTTTCAGATTCAACAGGAATTTCTCGAGTTCGTCAATCCGTTCGCGAGATATGGGAGTTTGAAGTTAAGGAATGGTTGAGGATCCATTAAATTTTCGCAAGTCTGATACTCGAAACCAAAAATTACTATGGCCTAGGGCAAAAATACACATACCGTCGTAATCGGTCGAGTTTCTACTTTCAGATGCAACAGGAATTTCTCGAATTCGTCAATCCGTTCGCGAGATATGGAAGCTTGAAGTTAAGGAATGGTTGAGAAACCATCAAAATTTTCGGAAGTCTGATACTCGAAACCAATAACTACTATGGCCTACGGCAAAAATACATATACCGTTGTAATCGGGCGAGTTTCTCCTTTCAGATGCAACAGGAATTTCACGAGTTCGTCAATCCGTTCGCGAGGTGTGGGAGTTTGAAGTTAAGGAATGGTTGAGAAACCATCAAAATTTTCGCAAGTCTGATATTCGAAACCAATAACTGGAATGGCCTAGGGGAAAAGTACACACACCTTTGTAATCGGGCGAGTTTCTACTTCCAGATCCAACAGGAATTTCTCGAGTTCGTCAATCCGTTCACGAGATATGGGAGTTTGAAGTTAAGGAATGGTTGAGAAACTATCAAAATTTTCGCAAGTCTGATACTCGAAACCAATAACTACTGTGGCCTAGGGCAAAAATACACATACCGTTGTAATCGTGCGAGTTTCTGCTTTCAAATGCAACAGGAATTTCTCGAGTTCGTCAATCCGTTCGCGAGATATGGGAGCTTGATGTTTAGGAATGGATGAGAAACTATCAAAATTTTCGCAAGTCTGATACTCGAAACCAATAACTACTATGGCCTAGGGCAAAAATACACATACCGTTGAAATCGGGCGAGTTTCTCCTTCCAGATGTAACAGGAATTTCTCGAGTTCGTCAATCCTTTCGCGAGATATTGGAGTTTGAAGTTAAGGAATGGTTGAGAAACCATCAAAATTTTCGGAAGTCTGATACTCGAAACCAATAACTACTATGGCCTACGGCAAAAATACATATACCGTTGTAATCGGGCGAGTTTCTCCTTTCAGATGCAACAGGAATTTCACGAGTTCGTCAATCCGTTCGCGAGGTGTGGGAGTTTGAAGTTAAGGAATGGTTGAGAAACCATCAAAATTTTCGCAAGTCTTATATTCGAAACCAATAACTGGAATGGCCTAGGGATAAAGTACACACACCTTTGTAATCGGGCGAGTTTCTACTTCCAGATGCAACAGGAATTTCTCGAGTTCGTCAATCCGTTCGCGAGGTATGGGAGTTTGAAGTTAAGGAATGGTTGAGAAACCATCAATATTTTCGCAAGTCTGATATTCGAAACCAATAACTGGAATGGCCTAGGGGTAAAGTACACACACCTTTGTAATCGGGCGAGTTTCTACTTCCAGATCCAACAGGAATTTCTCGAGTTCGTCAATCCGTTCGCGAGATATGGGAGTTTGAAGTTAAGGAATGGTTGAGAAATTATCAAAATTTTCGCAAGTCTGATACTCGAAACCAATAACTACCATGGCCTAGGGCAAAAATACACATACCGTTGTAATCGTGCGAGTTTCTGCTTTCAGATGCAACAGGAATTTCTCGAGTTCGTCAATCCGTTCGCGAGGTATGGGAGTTTGAAGTTAAGGAATGGTTGAGAAACCATCAATATTTTCGCAAGTCTGATATTCGAAACCAATAACTGGAATGGCCTAGGGGTAAAGTACACACACCTTTGTAATCGGGCGAGTTTCTACTTCCAGATCCAACAGGAATTTCTCGAGTTCGTCAATCCGTTCGCGAGATATGGGAGTTTGAAGTTAAGGAATGGTTGAGAAATTATCAAAATTTTCGCAAGTCTGATACTCGAAACCAATAACTACTATGGCCTAGGGCAAAAATACACATACCGTTGTAATCGGGCGAGTTTCTGCTTTCAGATGCAACAGGAATTTCTCGAGTTCGTCAATCCTTTCGCGAGGTATGGGAGTTTGAAGTTAAGGAATGGTTGAGAAGCAATCAAAATTTTCGCAAGTCTGATACTCGAAACCAATAACTACTATGGCCTAGGGCAAAAATACACATACAGTTGTAATCGGGCGAGTTTCTGCTTTCAGATGCAACAGGAATTTTTCGAGTTCGTCAATCCGTTCGCGAGGTATGGGAGTTTGAAATTAAGGCACGGTGAGAAACTATCAAAATTTTCGCAAGTCTGATACTCGAAGCCAGTAACTACAAAGGCCTAGGGGAAAAATACACATACCGCTGTAATCGAGCGAGTTTCTCCTTTCAGATGCAACAGGAATTTCTCGAGTTCGTCAATCCGTTCGCGAGATATGGGAGTTTGAAGTTAAGGAATGGTTGAGAAACAATCAAAATTTTCGCAAGTCTGCTACTCGAAACCAATAACTACTATGGTGTAGGGCAAAAATACACATACCGTTGTAATCGGGCGAGTTTCTGCTTTCAGATGCAACAGGAATTTCTCGAGTTCGTTAATCCGTTCGCGAGATATGGGAGTTTGAAATTAAGGAATGGTTGAGAAAACATCAAAATTTTCGCAAGTCTGAAATTCGAAACCAATTTCTGGAATGGCCTAGGGGAAAAGTACACACACCATTGTAATCGGGCGAGTTTCTACTTCCAGATGCCACAGGAATTTCTCGAGTTCGTCAATCCGTTCGCGAGATATGGGAGTTTGAAGTTAAGGAATGGTTGAGAAGCTATCAAAATTCTCGCAAGTCTGATACTCGAAACCAATAACTACTATGGCCTAGGGAAAAAATACACATACCGTTGTAATCGGGCGAGTTTCTGCTTTCAGATGCAACAGGAATTTCTCGAGTTCGTCAATCCGTTCGCGAGGTATGGGAGTTTGAAGTTAAGGAATGGTTGAGAAACCATCAAAATTTTCGCAAGTCTGATATTCGAAACCAATAACTGGAATGGCCTAGGGTTAGAGTACACACACCTTTGTAATCGGGCGAGTTTCTACTTCCAGATGCAACAGGAATTTCTCGAGTTCGTCAATCCGTTCGCGAGATATGGGAGTTTGAAGTTAAGGAATGGTTGAGAAGCAATCAAAATTTTCGCTAGTCTGATACTCGAAACCAATAACTACTATGGCCTAGGGCAAAAATACACATACAGTTGTAATCGGGCGAGTTTCTGCGTTCAGATGCAACAGGAATTTCTCGAGTTCGTCAATCCGTTCGCGAGGTATGGGAGTTTGAAATTAAGGCATGGTTGAGAAACTATCAAAATTTTCGCAAGTCTGATACTCGAAGACAGTAACTACAAAGGCCTAGGGGCAAAATACACATACCGTTGTAATCGAGCGAGTTTCTCCTTTCAGATGCAACAGGAATTTCTCGATTTCGTCAATCCGTTCGCGAGATATGGGAGTTTGAAGTTAAGGAATGGTTGAGAAACCATCAAAATTTTCGCAAGTCTGATATTCGAAACCAATAACTGGAATGGCCTAGGGGAAAAGTACACACACCTTTGTAATCGGGCGAGTTTCTACTTCCAGATCCAACAGGAATTTCTCGAGTTCGTCAATCCGTTCACGAGATATGGGAGTTTGAAGTTAAGGAATGGTTGAGAAACTATCAAAATTTTCGCAAATCTGATACTCGAAACCAATAACTACAATGGCCTAGGGCAAAAATACACATACCGTTGTAATCGTGCGAGTTTCTCTTTCCAGATGTAACAGGAATTTCTCGAGTTCGTCAATCCTTTCGCGAGATATCGGAGTTTGAAGTTAAGGAATGGTTGAGAAACCATCAAAATTTTCGGAAGTCTGATACTCGAAACCAATAACTACTATGGCCTACGGCAAAAATACATATACCGTTGTAATCGGGCGAGTTTCTCCTTTCAGATGCAACAGGAATTTCACGAGTTCGTCAATCCGTTCGCGAGGTGTGGGAGTTTGAAGTTAAGGAATGGTTGAGAAACCATCAAAATTTTCGCAAGTCTGATATTCGAAACCAATAACTGGAATGGCCTAGGGGAAAAGTACACACACCTTTGTAATCGGGCGAGTTTCTACTTCCAGATCCAACAGGAATTTCTCGAGTTCGTCAATCCGTTCACGAGATATGGGAGTTTGAAGTTAAGGAATGGTTGAGAAACTATCAAAATTTTCGCAAGTCTGATACTCGAAACCAATAACTACTATGGCCTAGGGCAAAAATACACATACCGTTGAAATCGGGCGAGTTTCTCCTTCCAGATGTAACAGGAATTTCTCGAGTTCGTCAATCCTTTCGCGAGATATCGGAGTTTGAAGTTAAGGAATGGTTGAGAAACCATCAAAATTTTCGGAAGTCTGATACTCGAAACCAATAACTACTATGGCCTACGGCAAAAATACATATACCGTTGTAATCGGGCGAGTTTCTCCTTTCAGATGCAACAGGAATTTCACGAGTTCGTCAATCCGTTCGCGAGGTGTGGGAGTTTGAAGTTAAGGAATGGTTGAGAAACCATCAAAATTTTCGCAAGTCTGATATTCGAAACCAATAACTGGAATGGCCTAGGGGAAAAGTACACACACCTTTGTAATCGGGCGAGTTTCTACTTCCAGATCCAACAGGAATTTCTCGAGTTCGTCAATCCGTTCACGAGATATGGGAGTTTGAAGTTAAGGAATGGTTGAGAAACTATCAAAATTTTCGCAAGTCTGATACTCGAAACCAATAACTACTATGGCCTAGGGCAAAAATACACATACCGTTGTAATCGTGCGAGTTTCTGCTTTCAAATGCAACAGGAATTTCTCGAGTTCGTCAATCCGTTCGCGAGATATGGGAGCTTGATGTTTAGGAATGGATGAGAAACTATCAAAATTTTCGCAAGTCTGATACTCGAAACCAATAACTACTATTGCCTAGGGCAAAAATACACATACCGTTGAAATCGGGCGAGTTTCTCCTTCCAGATGTAACAGGAATTTCTCGAGTTCGTCAATCCTTTCGCGAGATATCGGAGTTTGAAGTTAAGGAATGGTTGAGAAACCATCAAAATTTTCGGAAGTCTGATACTCGAAACCAATAACTACTATGGCCTACGGCAAAAATACATATACCGTTGTAATCGGGCGAGTTTCTCCTTTCAGATGCAACAGGAATTTCACGAGTTCGTCAATCCGTTCGCGAGGTGTGGGAGTTTGAAGTTAAGGAATGGTTGAGAAACCATCAAAATTTTCGCAAGTCTGATATTCGAAACCAATAACTGGAATGGCCTAGGGGAAAAGTACACACACCTTTGTAATCGGGCGAGTTTCTACTTCCAGATCCAACAGGAATTTCTCGAGTTCGTCAATCCGTTCACGAGATATGGGAGTTTGAAGTTAAGGAATGGTTGAGAAACTATCAAAATTTTCGCAAGTCTGATACTCGAAACCAATAACTACTATGGCCTAGGGCAAAAATACACATACCGTTGTAATCGTGCGAGTTTCTGCTTTCAAATGCAACAGGAATTTCTCGAGTTCGTCAATCCGTTCGCGAGATATGGGAGCTTGATGTTTAGGAATGGATGAGAAACTATCAAAATTTTCGCAAGTCTGATACTCGAAACCAATAACTACTATGGCCTAGGGCAAAAATACACATACCGTTGAAATCGGGCGAGTTTCTCCTTCCAGATGTAACAGGAATTTCTCGAGTTCGTCAATCCTTTCGCGAGATATCGGAGTTTGAAGTTAAGGAATGGTTGAGAAACCATCAAAATTTTCGGAAGTCTGATACTCGAAACCAATAACTACTATGGCCTACGGCAAAAATACATATACCGTTGTAATCGGGCGAGTTTCTCCTTTCAGATGCAACAGGAATTTCACGAGTTCGTCAATCCGTTCGCGAGGTGTGGGAGTTTGAAGTTAAGGAATGGTTGAGAAACCATCAAAATTTTCGCAAGTCTTATATTCGAAACCAATAACTGGAATGGCCTAGGGATAAAGTACACACACCTTTGTAATCGGGCTAGTTTCTACTTCCAGGTGCAACAGGAATTTCTCGAGTTCGTCAATCCGTTCGCGAGGTATGGGAGTTTGAAGTTAAGGAATGGTTGAGAAACCATCAATATTTTCGCAAGTCTGATATTCGAAACCAATAACTGGAATGGCCTAGGGGTAAAGTACACACACCTTTGTAATCGGGCGAGTTTCTACTTCCAGATCCAACAGGAATATCTCGAGTTCGTCAATCCGTTCGCGAGATATGGGAGTTTGAAGTTAAGGAATGGTTGAGAAATTATCAAAATTTTCGCAAGTCTGATACTCGAAACCAATAACTACTATGGCCTAGGGCAAAAATACACATACCGTTGTAATCGTGCGAGTTTCTGCTTTCAGATGCAACAGGAATTTCTCGTGTTCGTCAATCCGTTCGCGAGGTATGGGAGTTTGAAGTTAAGGAATGGTTGAGAAACCATCAAAATTTTCGCAAGTCTGATATTCGAAACCAATAACTGGAATGGCCTAGGGGAAAAGTACACACACCTTTGTAATCGGGCGAGTTTCTACTTCCAGATCCAACAGGAATTTCTCGAGTTCGTCAATCCGTTCACGAGATATGGGAGTTTGAAGTTAAGGAATGGTTGAGAAACTATCAAAATTTTCGCAAGTCTGATACTCGAAACCAATAACTACTATGGCCTAGGGCAAAAATACACATACCGTTGTAATCGTGCGAGTTTCTCCTTTCAAATGCAACAGGAATTTCACGAGTTCGTCAATCCGTTCGCGAGGTGTGGGAGTTTGAAGTTAAGGAATGGTTGAGAAACCATCAAAATTTTCGCAAGTCTTATATTCGAAACCAATAACTGGAATGGCCTAGGGATAAAGTACACACACCTTTGTAATCGGGCTAGTTTCTACTTCCAGATGCAACAGGAATTTCTCGAGTTCGTCAATCCGTTCGCGAGGTATGGGAGTTTGAAGTTAAGGAATGGTTGAGAAACCATCAATATTTTCGCAAGTCTGATATTCGAAACCAATAACTGGAATGGCCTAGGGGTAAAGTACACACACCTTTGTAATCGGGCGAGTTTCTACTTCCAGATCCAACAGGAATATCTCGAGTTCGTCAATCCGTTCGCGAGATATGGGAGTTTGAAGTTAAGGAATGGTTGAGAAATTATCAAAATTTTCGCAAGTCTGATACTCGAAACCAATAACTACTATGGCCTAGGGCAAAAATACACATACCGTTGTAATCGTGCGAGTTTCTGCTTTCAGATGCAACAGGAATTTCTCGTGTTCGTCAATCCGTTCGCGAGGTATGGGAGTTTGAAGTTAAGGAATGGTTGAGAAACCATCAAAATTTTCGCAAGTCTGATATTCGAAACCAATAACTGGAATGGCCTAGGGGAAAAGTACACACACCTTTGTAATCGGGCGAGTTTCTACTTCCAGATCCAACAGGAATTTCTCGAGTTCGTCAATCCGTTCACGAGATATGGGAGTTTGAAGTTAAGGAATGGTTGAGAAACTATCAAAATTTTCGCAAGTCTGATACTCGAAACCAATAACTACTATGGCCTAGGGCAAAAATACACATACCGTTGTAATCGTGCGAGTTTCTGCTTTCAAATGCAACAGGAATTTCTCGAGTTCGTCAATCCGTTCGCGAGATATGGGAGCTTGATGTTTAGGAATGGATGAGAAACTATCAAAATTTTCGCAAGTCTGATACTCGAAACCAATAACTACTATGGCCTAGGGCAAAAATACACATACCGTTGAAATCGGGCGAGTTTCTCCTTCCAGATGTAACAGGAATTTCTCGAGTTCGTCAATCCTTTCGCGAGATATCGGAGTTTGAAGTTAAGGAATGGTTGAGAAACCATCAAAATTTTCGGAAGTCTGATACTCGAAACCAATAACTACTATGGCCTACGGCAAAAATACATATACCGTTGTAATCGGGCGAGTTTCTCCTTTCAGATGCAACAGGAATTTCACGAGTTCGTCAATCCGTTCGCGAGGTGTGGGAGTTTGAAGTTAAGGAATGGTTGAGAAACCATCAAAATTTTCGCAAGTCTTATATTCGAAACCAATAACTGGAATGGCCTAGGGATAAAGTACACACACCTTTGTAATCGGGCTAGTTTCTACTTCCAGATGCAACAGGAATTTCTCGAGTTCGTCAATCCGTTCGCGAGGTATGGGAGTTTGAAGTTAAGGAATGGTTGAGAAACCATCAATATTTTCGCAAGTCTGATATTCGAAACCAATAACTGGAATGGCCTAGGGGTAAAGTACACACACCTTTGTAATCGGGCGAGTTTCTACTTCCAGATCCAACAGGAATTTCTCGAGTTCGTCAATCCGTTCGCGAGATATGGGAGTTTGAAGTTAAGGAATGGTTGAGAAATTATCAAAATTTTCGCAAGTCTGATACTCGAAACCAATAACTACTATGGCCTAGGGCAAAAATACACATACCGTTGTAATCGTGCGAGTTTCTGCTTTCAGATGCAACAGGAATTTCTCGTGTTCGTCAATCCGTTCGCGAGGTATGGGAGTTTGAAGTTAAGGAATGGTTGAGAAACCATCAATATTTTCGCAAGTCTGATATTCGAAACCAATAACTGGAATGGCCTAGGGGTAAAGTACACACACCTTTGTAATCGGGCGAGTTTGTACTTCCAGATCCAACAGGAATTTCTCGAGTTCGTCAATCCGTTCGCGAGATATGGGAGTTTGAAGTTAAGGAATGGTTGAGAAATTATCAAAATTTTCGCAAGTCTGATACTCGAAACCAATAACTACTATGGCCTAGGGCAAAAATACACATACCGTTGTAATCGTGCGAGTTTCTGCTTTCAGATGCAACAGGAATTTCTCGAGTTCGTCAATCCGTTCGCGAGGTATGGGAGCTTGATGTTTAGGAATGGATGAGAAACTATCAAAATTTTCGCAAGTCTGATACTCGAAACCAATAACTACTATGGCCTAGGGCAAAAATACACATACCGTTGAAATCGGGCGAGTTTCTACTTCCAGATGTAACAGGAATTTCTCGAGTTCGTCAATCCTTTCGCGAGATATCGGAGTTTGAAGTTAAGGAATGGTTGAGAAACCATCAAAATTTTCGGAAGTCTGATACTCGAAACCAATAACTACTATGGCCTACGGCAAAAATACATATACCGTTGTAATCGGGCGAGTTTCTCCTTTCAGATGCAACAGGAATTTCACGAGTTCGTCAATCCGTTCGCGAGGCGTGGGAGTTTGAAGTTAAGGAATGGTTGAGAAACCATCAATATTTTCGCAAGTCTGATATTCGAAACCAATAACTGGAATGGCCTAGGGGTAAAGTACACACACCTTTGTAATCGGGCGAGTTTCTACTTCCAGATCCAACAGGAATTTCTCGAGTTCGTCAATCCGTTCGTGAGATATGGGAGTTTGAAGTTAAGGAATGGTTGAGAAATTATCAAAATTTTCGCAAGTCTGATACTCGAAACCAATAACTACTATGGCCTAGGGCAAAAATACACATACCGTTGTAATCGTGCGAGTTTCTGCTTTCAGATGCAACAGGAATTTCTCGAGTTCGTCAATCCGTTCGCGAGGTATGGGAGTTTGAAGTTAAGGAATGGTTGAGAAACCATCAATATTTTCGCAAGTCTGATATTCGAAACCAATAACTGGAATGGCCTAGGGGTAAAGTACACACACCTTTGTAATCGGGCGAGTTTCTACTTCCAGATCCAACAGGAATTTCTCGAGTTCGTCAATCCGTTCGCGAGATATGGGAGTTTGAAGTTAAGGAATGGTTGAGAAATTATCAAAATTTTCGCAAGTCTGATACTCGAAACCAATAACTACTATGGCCTAGGGCAAAAATACACATACCGTTTCAATCGTGCGAGTTTCTGCTTTCAGATGCAACAGGAATTTCTCGAGTTCGTCAATCCGTTCGCGAGGTATGGGAGCTTGATGTTTAGGAATGGATGAGAAACTATCAAAATTTTCGCAAGTCTGATACTCGAAACCAATAACTACTATGGCCTAGGGCAAAAATACACATACCGTTGAAATCGGGCGAGTTTCTCCTTCCTGATGTAACAGGAATTTCTCGAGTTCGTCAATCCTTTCGCGAGATATCGGAGTTTGAAGTTAAGGAATGGTTGAGAAACCATCAAAATTTTCGCAAGTCTGATACTCGAAACCAATAACTACTATGGCCTAGGGCAAAAATACACGTACCGTTGTAATCGTGCGAGTTTCTGCTTTCAGATGCAACAGGAATTTCTCGAGTTCGTCAATCCGTTCGCGAGGTATGGGAGTTTGAAGTTAAGGAATGGTTGAGAAACCATCAAAATTTTCGCAAGTGTGATCCTCGAAACCAATAACTGGAATGGCCTAGGGGAAAAGTCCACACACCGTTGTAATAGGGCGAGTTTCTGCTTTCAGATGCAATAAGAATTTCTCGAGTTCGTCAATCCGTTCGCGAGATATGGGAGTTTGATATTAAGGAATGGTTGAGAAACCATCAAATAATTCGCAAGTCTGATACTCGAAACCATTAACTACAATGGCCTAGGGGAAAAATACACATACGGTTGTAATCGGGCGAGTTTCTACTTCCAGATGCAACAGGAATTTCTCGAGTTCGTCAATCCGTTCGCGAGATGTTGGAGTTTGAAGTTAAGGAATGGTTGAGAAGCTATCAAAATTTTCGCAAGTCTGACACTCGAAACCAATAACTACTATGGCCTAGGGCAAAAATACACATACAGTTGTAATCGAGCGAGTTTCTCCTTTCAGATGCAACAGGAATTTCTCGAGTTCGTCAATCCGTTCGCGAGATATGGGAGTTTGAAGTTAAGGAATGGTTGAGAAACCATCAAAATTTTCGCAAGTCTGCTACTCGAAACCAATAACTACTATGGTGAAGGGCAAAAATACACATACCGTTGTAATCGGGCGAGTTTCTGCTTTCAGATGCAACAGGAATTTCTCGTGTTCGTCAATCCGTTCGCGAGGTATGGGAGTTTGAAGTTAAGGAATGGTTGAGAAGCTATCAAAATTTTCGCAAGTCTGATACTCGAAACCAATAACTACTATGGCCTAGGGCAAAAATACACATACCGTTGTAATCGGGCGAGTTTCTGCTTTCAGATGCAACAGGAATTTCTCGTGTTCGTCAATCCGTTCGCGAGGTATGGGAGTTTGAAGTTAAGGAATGGTTGAGAAGCAATCAAAATTTTCGCAAGTCTGATATTCGAAACCAATAACTGGAATGGCCTAGGGGTAAAGTACACACACTTTTGTAATCGGGCGAGTTTCTACTTCCAGATGCAACAGGAATTTCTCGAGTTCGTCAATCCGTTCGCGAGATATGGGAGTTTGAAGTTAAGGAATGGTTGAGAAACCATCAATATTTTCGCAAGTCTGATATTCGAAACCAATAACTGGAATGGCCTAGGGCAAAAATACACATACCGTTGTAATCGTGCGAGTTTCTGCTTTCAGATGCAACAGGAATTTCTCGTGTTCGTCAATCCGTTCGCGAGGTATGGGAGTTTGAAGTTAAGGAATGGTTGAGAAACCATCAATATTTTCGCAAGTCTGATATTCGAAACCAATAACTGGAATGGCCTAGGGGTAAAGTACACACACCTTTGTAATCGGGCGAGTTTCTACTTCCAGATCCAACAGGAATTTCTCGAGTTCGTCAATCCGTTCGCGAGATATGGGAGTTTGAAGTTAAGGAATGGTTGAGAAATTATCAAAATTTTCGCAAGTCTGATACTCGAAACCAATAACTACTATGGCCTAGGGCAAAAATACACATACCGTTGTAATCGTGCGAGTTTCTGCTTTCAGATGCAACAGGAATTTCTCGAGTTCGTCAATCCGTTCGCGAGGTATGGGAGCTTGATGTTTAGGAATGGATGAGAAACTATCAAAATTTTCGCAAGTCTGATACTCGAAACCAATAACTACTATGGCCTAGGGCAAAAATACACATACCGTTGTAATCGTGCGAGTTTCTGCTTTCAAATGCAACAGGAATTTCTCGAGTTCGTCAATCCGTTCGCGAGATATGGGAGCTTGATGTTTAGGAATGGATGAGAAACTATCAAAATTTTCGCAAGTCTGATACTCGAAACCAATAACTACTATGACCTAGGGCAAAAATACACATACCGTTGAAATCGGGCGAGTTTCTCCTTCCAGATGTAACAGGAATTTCTCGAGTTCGTCAATCCTTTCGCGAGATATCGGAGTTTGAAGTTAAGGAATGGTTGAGAAACCATCAAAATTTTCGGAAGTCTGATACTCGAAACCAATAACTACTATGGCCTACGGCAAAAATACATATACCGTTGTAATCGGGCGAGTTTCTCCTTTCAGATGCAACAGGAATTTCACGAGTTCGTCAATCCGTTCGCGAGGTGTGGGAGTTTGAAGTTAAGGAATGGTTGAGAAACCATCAAAATTTTCGCAAGTCTGATATTCGAAACCAATAACTGGAATGGCCTAGGGGAAAAGTACACACACCTTTGTAATCGGGCGAGTTTCTACTTCCAGATCCAACAGGAATTTCTCGAGTTCGTCAATCCGTTCACGAGATATGGGAGTTTGAAGTTAAGGAATGGTTGAGAAACTATCAAAATTTTCGCAAGTCTGATACTCGAAACCAATAACTACTGTGGCCTAGGGCAAAAATACACATACCGTTGTAATCGTGCGAGTTTCTGCTTTCAAGTGCAACAGGAATTTCTCGAGTTCGTCAATCCGTTCGCGAGATATGGGAGCTTGATGTTTAGGAATGGATGAGAAACTATCAAAATTTTCGCAAGTCTGATACTCGAAACCAATAACTACTATGGCCTAGGGCAAAAATACACATACCGTTGAAATCGGGCGAGTTTCTCCTTCCAGATGTAACAGGAATTTCTCGAGTTCGTCAATCCTTTCGCGAGATATTGGAGTTTGAAGTTAAGGAATGGTTGAGAAACCATCAAAATTTTCGCAAGTCTTATATTCGAAACCAATAACTGGAATGGCCTAGGGATAAAGTACACACACCTTTGTAATCGGGCGAGTTTCTACTTCCAGATGCAACAGGAATTTCTCGAGTTCGTCAATCCGTTCGCGAGGTATGGGAGTTTGAAGTTAAGGAATGGTTGAGAAACCATCAATATTTTCGCAAGTCTGATATTCGAAACCAATAACTGGAATGGCCTAGGGGTAAAGTACACACACCTTTGTAATCGGGCGGGTTTCTACTTCCAGATCCAACAGGAATTTCTCGAGTTCGTCAATCCGTTCGCGAGATATGGGAGTTTGAAGTTAAGGAATGGTTGAGAAATTATCAAAATTTTCGCAAGTCTGATACTCGAAACCAATAACTACCATGGCCTAGGGCAAAAATACACATACCGTTGTAATCGTGCGAGTTTCTGCTTTCAGATGCAACAGGAATTTCTCGAGTTCGTCAATCCGTTCGCGAGGTATGGGAGTTTGAAGTTAAGGAATGGTTGAGAAACCATCAATATTTTCGCAAGTCTGATATTCGAAACCAATAACTGGAATGGCCTAGGGGTAAAGTACACACACCTTTGTAATCGGGCGAGTTTCTACTTCCAGATCCAACAGGAATTTCTCGAGTTCGTCAATCCGTTCGCGAGATATGGGAGTTTGAAGTTAAGGAATGGTTGAGAAATTATCAAAATTTTCGCAAGTCTGATACTCGAAACCAATAACTACTATGGCCTAGGGCAAAAATACACATACCGTTGTAATCGGGCGAGTTTCTGCTTTCAGATGCAACAGGAATTTCTCGAGTTCGTCAATCCTTTCGCGAGGTATGGGAGTTTGAAGTTAAGGAATGGTTGAGAAGCAATCAAAATTTTCGCAAGTCTGATACTCGAAACCAATAACTACTATGGCCTAGGGCAAAAATACACATACAGTTGTAATCGGGCGAGTTTCTGCTTTCAGATGCAACAGGAATTTTTCGAGTTCGTCAATCCGTTCGCGAGGTATGGGAGTTTGAAATTAAGGCACGGTGAGAAACTATCAAAATTTTCGCAAGTCTGATACTCGAAGCCAGTAACTACAAAGGCCTAGGGGAAAAATACACATACCGCTGTAATCGAGCGAGTTTCTCCTTTCAGATGCAACAGGAATTTCTCGAGTTCGTCAATCCGTTCGCGAGATATGGGAGTTTGAAGTTAAGGAATGGTTGAGAAACAATCAAAATTTTCGCAAGTCTGCTACTCGAAACCAATAACTACTATGGTGTAGGGCAAAAATACACATACCGTTGTAATCGGGCGAGTTTCTCCTTTCAGATGTAACAGGAATTTCTGGAGTTCGTCAATCCTTTCGCGAGATATCGGAGTTTGAAGTTAAGGAATGGTTGAGAAACCATCAAAATTTTCGGAAGTCTGATACTCGAAACCAATAACTACTATGGCCTACGGCAAAAATACATATACCGTTGTAATCGGGCGAGTTTCTACTTCCAGATGCAACAGGAATTTCTCGAGTTCGTCAATCCGTTCGCGAGATATGGGAGTTTGAAGTTAAGGAATGGTTGAGAAGCTATCAAAATTCTCGCAAGTCTGACACTCGAAACCAATAACTACTATGGCCTAGGGCAAAAATACACATACCGTTGTAATCGGGCGAGTTTCTACTTTCAGATGCAACAGGAATTTCTCGAGTTCGTCAATCCGTTCGCGAGGTATGGGAGTTTGAAGTTAAGGAATGGTTGAGAAACCATCAAAATTTTCGCAAGTCTGATATTCGAAACCAATAACTGGAATGGCCTAGGGGTAAAGTACACACACTTTTGTAATCGGGCGAGTTTCTACTTCCAGATGCAACAGGAATTTCTCGAGTCCGTCAATCCGTTCGCGAGATATGGGAGTTTGAAGTTAAGGAATGGTTGAGAAGCAATCAAAATTTTCGCAAGTCTGATACTCGAAACCAATAACTACTATGGTCTAGGGCAAAAATACACATACAGTTGTAATCGGGCGAGTTTCTGCGTTCAGATGCAACAGGAATTTCTCGAGTTCGTCAATCCGTTCGCGAGGTATGGGAGTTTGAATTAAGGCATGGTTGAGAAACTATCAAAATTTTCGCAAGTCTGATACTCGAAGACAGTAACTACAAAGGCCTAGGGGAAAAATACACATACCGTTGTAATCGAGCGAGTTTCTCCTTTCAGATGCAACAGGAATTTCTCGATTTCGTCAATCCGTTCGCGAGATATGGGAGTTTGAAGTTAAGGACTGATTGAGAAACCGTCAACATTTTCGCAAGTCTGATACTCGAAACCAATATCTGGAACGGCCTAGGGGAAAAGTACACACACCATTGTAATCGGGCGCGTTTCTACTTCCAGATGCAACAGGAATTTCTCGAGTTCGTCAATCCGTTCGCGAGATATGGGAGTTTGAAGTTAAGGAATGGTTGAGAAGCTATCAAAATTTTCGCAAGTCTGATACTCGAAACCAATAACTACTATGGCCTAGGGCAAAAATACACATACAGTTGTAATCGGGCGAGTTTCTGCGTTCAGATGCAACAGGAATTTCTCGAGTTCGTCAATCCGTTCGCGAGGTATGGGAGTTTGAAATTAAGGCATGGTTGAGAAACTATCAAAATTTTCGCAAGTCTGATACTCGAAGACAGTAACTACAAAGGCCTAGGGGAAAAATACACATACCGTTGTAATCGAGCGAGTTTCTCCTTTCAGATGCAACAGGAATTTCTCGATTTCGTCAATCCGTTCGCGAGATATGGGAGTTTGAAGTTAAGGAATGGTTGAGAAACCATCAAAATTTTCGCAACTCTGATATTCGAAACCAATAACTGGAATGGCCTAGGGGAAAAGTACACACACCTTTGTAATCGGGCGAGTTTCTACTTCCAGATCCAACAGGAATTTCTCGAGTTCGTCAATCCGTTCACGAGATATGGGAGTTTGAAGTTAAGGAATGGTTGAGAAACTATCAAAATTTTCGCAAGTCTGATACTCGAAACCAATAACTACTATGGCCTAGGGCAAAAATACACATACCGTTGTAATCGTGCGAGTTTCTGCTTTCAGATGCAACAGGAATTTCTCGATTTCGTCAATCCGTTCGCGAGATATGGGAACTTGATGTTTAGGAATGGAAGAGAAACTATCAAAATTTTCGCAAGTCTGATACTCGAAACCAGTAACTACTATGGCCTAGGGCAAAAATACACATACCGTTGTAATCGGGCGAGTTTCTCCTTTCAGATGTAACAGGAATTTCTGGAGTTCGTCAATCCTTTCGCGAGATATCGGAGTTTGAAGTTAAGGAATGGTTGAGAAACCATCAAAATTTTCGGAAGTCTGATACTCGAAACCAATAACTACTATGGCCTACGGCAAAAATACATATACCGTTGTAATCGGGCGAGTTTCTCCTTTCAGATGCAACAGGAATTTCTCGAGTTCGTCAATCCGTTCGCGAGATATGGGAGTTTGAAGTTAAGGAATGGTTGAGAAACCATCCAAATTTTCGCAAGTCTGCTACTCGAAACCAATAACTACTATGGCCTAGGGCAAAAATACACATACCGTTGTAATCGGGCGAGTTTCTGCTTTCAGATGCAACAGGAATTTCTCGAGTTCGTCAATCCGTTCGCGAGGTATGGGAGTTTGAAGTTAAGGAATGGTTGAGAAACCATCAAAATTTTCGCAAGTCTGATATTCGAAACCAATAACTGGAATGGCCTAGGGGTAAAGTACACACACTTTTGTAATCCGGCGAGTTTCTACTTCCAGATGCAACAGGAATTTCTCGAGTCCGTCAATCCGTTCGCGAGATATGGGAGTTTGAAGTTAAGGAATGGTTGAGAAGCAATCAAAATTTTCGCAAGTCTGATACTCGAAACCAATAACTACTATGGCCTAGGGCAGAAATACACATACCGTTGTAATCGGGCGAGTTTCTGCTTTCAGATGCAACAGGAATTTCTCGAGTTCGTCAATCCGTTCGCGAGGTATGGGAGTTTGAAATTAAGGCACGGTGAGAAACTATCAAAATTTTCGCAAGTCTGATACTCGAAGCCAGTAACTACAAAGGCCTAGGGGAAAAATACACATACCGTTGTAATCGAGCGAGTTTCTCCTTTCAGATGCAACAGGAATTTCTCGAGTTCGTCAATCCGTTCGCGAGATATGGGAGTTTGAAGTTAAGGAATGGTTGAGAAACAATCAAAATTTTCGCAAGTCTGCTACTCGAAACCAATAACTACTATGGTGTAGGGCAAAAATACACATACCGTTGTAATCGGGCGAGTTTCTGCTTTCAGATGCAACAGGAATTTCTCGAGTTCGTCAATCCGTTCGCGAGATATGGGAGTTTGAAATTAAGGAATGGTTGAGAAAACATCAAAATTTTCACAAGTCTGATATTCGAAACCAATTTCTGGAATGGCCTAGGGGAAAAGTACACACACCATTGTAATCGGGCGAGTTTCTACTTCCAGATGCAACAGGAATTTCTCGAGTTCGTCAATCCGTTCGCGAGATATGGGAGTTTGAAGTTAAGGAATGGTTGAGAAGCTATCAAAATTCTCGCAAGTCTGACACTCGAAACCAATAACTACTATGGCCTAGGGCAAAAATACACATACCGTTGTAATCGGGCGAGTTTCTGCTTTCAGATGCAACAGGAATTTCTCGAGTTCGTCAATCCGTTCGCGAGATATGGGAGTTTGAAATTAAGGAATGGTTGAGAAAACATCAAAATTTTCACAAGTCTGATATTCGAAACCAATTTCTGGAATGGCCTAGGGGAAAAGTACACACACCATTGTAATCGGGCGAGTTTCTACTTCCAGATGCAACAGGAATTTCTCGAGTTCGTCAATCCGTTCGCGAGATATGGGAGTTTGAAGTTAAGGAATGGTTGAGAAGCTATCAAAATTCTCGCAAGTCTGACACTCGAAACCAATAACTACTATGGCCTAGGGCAAAAATACACATACCGTTGTAATCGGGCGAGTTTCTGCTTTCAGATGCAACAGGAATTTCTCGAGTTCGTCAATCCGTTCGCGAGATATGGGAGTTTGAAGTTAAGGACTGATTGAGAAACCGTCAACATTTTCGCAAGTCTGATACTCGAAACCAATATCTGGAACGGCCTAGGGGAAAAGAACACACACCATTGTAATCGGGCGCGTTTCTACTTCCAGATGCAACAGGAATTTCTCTTGTTCGTCAATCCGTTCGCGAGATATGGGAGTTTGAAGTTAAGGAATGGTTGAGAAGCTATCAAAATTTTCGCAAGTCTGATACTCGAAACCAATTACTACTATGGCCTAGGGCAAAAATACACATACAGTTGTAATCGGGCGAGTTTCTGCGTTCAGATGCAACAGGAATTTCTCGAGTTCGTCAATCCGTTCGCGAGGTATGGGAGTTTGAATTAAGGCATGGTTGAGAAACTATCAAAATTTTCGCAAGTCTGATACTCGAAGACAGTAACTACAAAGGCCCAGGGGAAAAATACACATACCGTTGTAATCGAGCGAGTTTCTCCTTTCAGATGCAACAGGAATTTCTCGATTTCGTCAATCCGTTCGCGAGATATGGGAGTTTGAAGTTAAGGACTGATTGAGAAACCGTCAACATTTTCGCAAGTCTGTTTCTCGAAACCAATAACTGGAACGGCCTAGGGGAAAAGTACAAACACCATTGTAATCGGGCGCGTTTCTACTTCCAGATGCAACAGGAATTTCTCGAGTTCGTCAATCCGTTCGCGAGATATGGGAGTTTGAAGTTAAGGAATGGTTGAGAAGCTATCAAAATTTTCGCAAGTCTGATACTCGAAACCAATAACTACTATGGCCTAGGGCAAAAATACACATACAGTTGTAATCGGGCGAGTTTCTGCGTTCAGATGCAACAGGAATTTCTCGAGTTCGTCAATCCGTTCGCGAGGTATGGGAGTTTGAAATTAAGGCATGGTTGAGAAACTATCAAAATTTTCGCAAGTCTGATATTCGAAACCAATAACTGGAATGGCCTAGGGGAAAAGTACACACACCATTGTAATCGGGCGAGTATCTACTTCCAGATGCAACAGGAATTTCTCGAGTTCGTCAATCCGTTCGCGAGATATGGCAGTTTGAAGTTAAGGAATGGTTGAGAAACCATCAAAATTTTCGGAAGTCTGATACTCGAAACCAATAACTACTATGGCCTAGGGCAAAAATACACATACCGTTGTAATCGGGCGAGTTTCTCCTTTCAGATGCAACAGGAATTTCTCGATTTCGTCAATCCGTTCGCGAGATATGGGAGTTTGAAGTTAAGGAATGGTTGAGAAGACATCAAAATTTTCGCAAGTCCGATATTCGAAACCAATAACTACTATGGCCTAGGGCAAAAATACACATACCGTTGTAATTGGGCGAGTTTCTCCTTTCAGATGGAACAGGAATTTCTCGAGTTCGTCAATCCTTTCGGGAGATATCGGAGTTTGAAGTTAAGGAATGGTTGAGAAACCATCAAAATTTTCGGAAGTCTGATACTCGAAACCAATAACTACTATGGCCTACGGCAAAAATACATATACCGTTGTAATCGGGCGAGTTTCTCCTTTCAGATGCAACAGGAATTTCACGAGTTCGTCAATCCGTTCGCGAGGTATGGGAGTTTGAAGTTAAGGAATGGATGAGAAACTATCAAAATTTTCGCAAGTCTGATACTCGAAACCAATAACTACTATGGCCTAGGGCAAAAATACACATACCGTTGTAATCGGGCGAGTATCTACTTCCAGATGCAACAGGAATTTCTCGAGTTCGTCAATCCGTTCGCGAGATATGGGAGTTTGAAGTTAAGGAATGGTTGAGAAACCATCAAAATTTTCGGAAGTCTGATACTCGAAACCAATAACTACTATGGCCTACGGCAAAAATACATATACCGTTGTAATCGGGCGAGTTTCTCCTTTCAGATGCAACAGGAATTTCACGAGTTCGTCAATCCGTTCCCGAGGTGTGGGAGTTTGCAGTTAAGGAATGGTTGAGAAACCATCAAAATTTTCGCAAGTCTGATATTCGAAACCAATAACTGGAATGGCCTACGGGTAAAGTACACACACCTTTGTAATCGGGCTAGTTTCTACTTCCAGAAGCAACAGGAATTTCTCGAGTTCGTCAATCCGTTCGCGAGATATGGGAGTTTGAAGTTAAGGAATGATTGAGAAACTATCAAAATTTTCGCAAGTCTGATACTCGAAACCAATAACTACTATGGCCTAGGGCAAAAATACACATAGCGTTGTAATCGGGCGAGTTTCTGCTTTCAAATGCAACAGGAATTACTCGCGTTCGTCAATCCGTTCGCGAGGTATGGGAGTTTGAAGTTAAGGAATGGTTGAGAAACCATCAAAATTTTCGCAAGTCTGATACTCGAAACCAATAACTGGAATGGCCTAGGGGAAAAGTACACACACCGTTGTAATCGGGCGAGTTTCTGCTTTCAGTTGCAATAAGAATTTCTCGAGTTCGTCAATCCGTTCGCGAGATATGGGAGTTTGATATTAAGGAATGGTTGAGAAACCATCAAAATTTTCGCAAGTCTGATACTCGAAGCCATTAACTACAATGGCCTAGGGGAAAAATACACATACGGTTGTAATCGGGCGAGATTCTACTTCCAGATGCAACAGGAATTTCTCGAGTTCGTCAATCCGTTCGCGAGATATTGGAGTTTGAAGTTAAGGAATGGTTGAGAAGCTATCAAAATTTTCGCAAGTCTGATACTCGAAACCAATAACTACTATGGCCTAGGGCAAAAATACACATACCGTTGTAATCGGGCGAGTTTCTGCTTTCAGATGCAACAGGAATTTCTCGATTTCGTCAATCCGTTCGCGAGATATGGGAGTTTGAAATTAAGGAATGGTTGAGAAAACATCAAAATTTTCGCAAGTCTGATACTCGAAACCAATAACTGGAATGGCCTAGAGGTAAAGTACACACACCTTTGTAATCGGGCGAGTTTCTACTTCCAGATGCAACAGGAATTTCTCGAGTTCGTCAATCCGTTCGCGAGATATGGGAGTTTGAAGTTAAGGAATGGTTGAGAAGCTATCAAAATTTTCGCAAGTCTGATACTCGAAACCAATAACTACTATGGCCTAGGGGTAAAGTACACACACTTTTGTAATCGGGAGAGTTTCTACTTCCAGATGCAACAGGAATTTCTCGAGTCCGTCAATCCGTTCGCGAGGTATGGGAGTTTGAAATTAAGGCACGGTGAGAAACTATCAAAATTTTCGCAAGTCTGATACTCGAAGCCAGTAACTACAAAGGCCTAGGGGAAAAATCCACATACCGTTGTAATCGAGCGTGTTTCTCCTTTCAGATGCAACAGGAATTTCTCGAGTTCGTCAATACGTTCGCGAGATATGGGAGTTTGAAGTTAAGGTATGGTTGAGAAACCATCAAAATTTTCGCAAGTCTGATACTCGAAACCAATAACTGGAATGGCCTAGGGGAAAAGTACACACACCGTTGTAATCGGGCGAGTTTCTGCTTTCAGTTGCAATAAGAATTTCTCGAGTTCGTCAATCCGTTCGCGAGATATGGGAGTTTGATGTTAAGGAATGGTTGAGAAACCATCAAAATTTTCGCAAGTCTGATACTCGAAACCATTAACTACAATGGCCTAGGGGAAAAATACACATACGGTTGTAATCGGGCGAGTTTCTACTTCCAGATGCAACAGGAATTTCTCGAGTTCGTCAATCCGTTCGCGAGATATTGGAGTTTGAAGTTAAGGAATGGTTGAGAAGCTATCAAAATTTTCGCAAGTCTGATACTCGAAACCAATAACTACTATGGCCTAGGGCAAAAATTCACATACAGTTGTAATCGAGCGCGTTTCTCCTTTCAGATGCAACAGGAATTTCTCGATTTCGTCAATCCGTTCGCGAGATATGGGAGTTTGAAATTAAGGAATGGTTGAGAAAACATCAAAATTTTCGCAAGTCTGATACTCGAAACCAATAACTGGAATGGCCTAGAGGTAAAGTACACACACCTTTGTAATCGGGCGAGTTTCTACTTCCAGATGCAACAGGAATTTCTCGAGTTCGTCAATCCGTTCGCGAGATATGGGAGTTTGAAGTTAAGGTATGGTTGAGAAACAATCAAAATTTTCGCAAGTCTGCTACTCGAAACCAATAACTACTATGGTGTAGGGCAAAAATACACATAGCGTTGTAATCGGGCGAGTTTCTGCTTTCAGATGCAACAGGAATTTCTCGAGTTCGTCAATCCGTTCGCGAGATATGGGAGTTTGAAGTTAAGGAATGGTTGAGAAGCTATCAAAATTTTCGCAAGTCTGATACTCGAAACCAATAACTACTATGGCCTAGGGCAAAAATACACATACCGTTGTAATCGGGCGAGTTTCTGCTTTCAGATGCAACAGGAATTTCTCGAGTTCGTCAATCCGTTCGCGAGGTATGGGAGTTTGAAGCTAAGGAATGGTTGAGAAACCATCAAAATTTTCGCAAGTCTGATATTCGAAACCAATAACTGGAATGGCCTAGGGGTAAAGTACACACACTTTCGTAATCGGGCGACTTTCTACTTCCAGATGCAACAGGAATTTCTCGAGTCCGTCAATCCGTTCGCGAGATATGGGAGTTTGAAGTTAAGGAATGGTTGAGAAGCAATCAAAATTTTCGCAAGTCTGATACTCGAAACCAATAACTACTATGGCCTAGGGCAAAAATACACATACAGTTGTAATCGGGCGAGTTTCTGCTTTCAGATGCAACAGGAATTTCTCGAGTTCGTCAATCCGTTCGCGAGGTATGGGAGTTTGAAATTAAGGCACGGTGAGAAACTATCAAAATTTTCGCAAGTCTGATACTCGAAGCCAGTAACTACAAAGCCCTAGGGGAAAAATACACATACCGTTGTAATCGAGCGAGTTTCTCCTTTCAGATGCAACAGGAATTTCTCGAGTTCGTCAATCCGTTCGCGAGATATGGGAGTTTGAAGTTAAGGAATGGTTGAGAAGCAATCAAATTTTTCGCAAGTCTGATACTCGAAACCAATAACTACTATGGCCTAGGGCAAAAATACACATACAGTTGTAATCGGGCGAGTTTCTGCTTTCAGATGCAACAGGAATTTCTCGAGTTCGTCAATCCGTTCGCGAGGTATGGGAGTTTGAAATTAAGGCACGGTGAGAAACTATCAAAATTTTCGCAAGTCTGATACTCGAAGCCAGTAACTACAAAGGCCTAGGGGAAAAATACACATACCGTTGTAATCGAGCGAGTTTCTCCTTTCAGATGCAACAGGAATTTCTCGAGTTCGTCAATCCGTTCGCGAGATATGGGAGTTTGAAGTTAAGGAATGGTTGAGAAACAATCAAAATTTTCGCAAGTCTGCTACTCGAAACCAATAACTACTATGGTGTAGGGCAAAAATACACATACCGTTGTAATCGGGCGAGTTTCTGCTTTCAGATGCAACAGGAATTTCTCGAGTTCGTCAATCCGTTCGCGAGATGTAGGAGTTTGAAATTAAGGAATGGTTGAGAAAACATCAAAATTTTCGCAAGTCTGATATTCGAAACCAATTTCTGGAATGGCCTAGGGGAAAAGTACACACACCATTGTAATCGGGCGAGTTTCTACTTCCAGATGCAACAGGAATTTCTCGAGTTCGTCAATCCGTTCGCGAGGTATGGGAGTTTGAAATTAAGGCACGGTGAGAAACCATCAAAATTTTCGGAAGTCTGATACTCGAAACCAATAACTACTATGGCCTACGGCAAAAACACATATACCGTTGTAATCGGGCGAGTTTCTCCTTTCAGATGCAACAGGAATTTCTCGAGTTCGTCAATCCGTTCGCGAGATATGGGAGTTTGAAGTTAAGGAATGGTTGAGAAACCATCCAAATTTTCGCAAGTCTGCTACTCGAAACCAATAACTACTATGGCCTAGGGCAAAAATACACATACCGTTGTAATCGGGCGAGTTTCTGCTTTCAGATGCAACAGGAATTTCTCGAGTTCGTCAATCCGTTCGCGAGGTATGGGAGTTTGAAGTTAAGGAATGGTTGAGAAACCATCAAAATTTTCGCAAGTCTGATATTCGAAACCAATAACTGGAATGGCCTAGGGGTAAAGTACACACACTTTTGTAATCGGGCGAGTTTCTACTTCCAGATGCAACAGGAATTTCTCGAGTCCGTCAATCCGTTCGCGAGATATGGGAGTTTGAAGTTAAGGAATGGTTGAGAAGCAATCAAAATTTTCGCAAGTCTGATACTCGAAACCAATAACTACTATGGCCTAGGGCAGAAATACACATACCGTTGTAATCGGGCGAGTTTCTGCTTTCAGATGCAACAGGAATTTCTCGAGTTCGTCAATCCGTTCGCGAGGTATGGGAGTTTGAAATTAAGGCACGGTGAGAAACTATCAAAATTTTCGCAAGTCTGATACTCGAAGCCAGTAACTACAAAGGCCTAGGGGAAAAATACACATACCGTTGTAATCGAGCGAGTTTCTCCTTTCAGATGCAACAGGAATTTCTCGAGTTCGTCAATCCGTTCGCGAGATATGGGAGTTTGAAGTTAAGGAATGGTTGAGAAACAATCAAAATTTTCGCAAGTCTGCTACTCGAAACCAATAACTACTATGGTGTAGGGCAAAAATACACATACCGTTGTAATCGGGCGAGTTTCTGCTTTCAGATGCAACAGGAATTTCTCGAGTTCGTCAATCCGTTCGCGAGATATGGGAGTTTGAAATTAAGGAATGGTTGAGAAAACATCAAAATTTTCACAAGTCTGATATTCGAAACCAATTTCTGGAATGGCCTAGGGGAAAAGTACACACACCATTGTAATCGGGCGAGTTTCTACTTCCAGATGCAACAGGAATTTCTCGAGTTCGTCAATCCGTTCGCGAGATATGGGAGTTTGAAGTTAAGGAATGGTTGAGAAACCATCCAAATTTTCGCAAGTCTGCTACTCGAAACCAATAACTACTATGGCCTAGGGCAAAAATACACATACCGTTGTAATCGGGCGAGTTTCTGCTTTCAGATGCAACAGGAATTTCTCGAGTTCGTCAATCCGTTCGCGAGGTATGGGAGTTTGAAGTTAAGGAATGGTTGAGAAACCATCAAAATTTTCGCAAGTCTGATATTCGAAACCAATAACTGGAATGGCCTAGGGGTAAAGTACACACACTTTTGTAATCGGGCGAGTTTCTACTTCCAGATGCAACAGGAATTTCTCGAGTCCGTCAATCCGTTCGCGAGATATGGGAGTTTGAAGTTAAGGAATGGTTGAGAAGCAATCAAAATTTTCGCAAGTCTGATACTCGAAACCAATAACTACTATGGCCTAGGGCAGAAATACACATACCGTTGTAATCGGGCGAGTTTCTGCTTTCAGATGCAACAGGAATTTCTCGAGTTCGTCAATCCGTTCGCGAGGTATGGGAGTTTGAAATTAAGGCACGGTGAGAAACTATCAAAATTTTCGCAAGTCTGATACTCGAAGCCAGTAACTACAAAGGCCTAGGGGAAAAATACACATACCGTTGTAATCGAGCGAGTTTCTCCTTTCAGATGCAACAGGAATTTCTCGAGTTCGTCAATCCGTTCGCGAGATATGGGAGTTTGAAGTTAAGGAATGGTTGAGAAACAATCAAAATTTTCGCAAGTCTGATATTCGAAACCAATAACTACAATGGCCTAGGGGAAAAATTCACATACAGTTGTAATCGGGCGAGTTTCTACTTCCAGATGCAACAGGAATTTCTCGAGTCCGTCAATCCGTTCGCGAGATATGGGAGTTTGAAGTTAAGGAATGGTTGAGAAACCATCAATATTTTCGCAAGTCTGATACTCGAAACCAATAACTACTATGGCCTTGGGCAAAAATACACATACAGTTGTAATTGGGCGAGTTTCTGCGTTCAGATGCAATAGGAATTTCTCGAGTTCGTCAATCCGTTCGCGAGATATGGGAGTTTCATATTAAGGAATGGTTGAGAAACCATAAAAATTTTCGCAAGTCTGATACTCGAAACCATTAACTAAAATGGCCTAGGGGAAAAATACACATACCGTTGTAATCGGGCGAGTTTTTACATTCAGATGGAACAGGAATTTCTCGAGTTCGTCAATCGGTTCGCGAGATATGGGAGTTTGAATTTAAGGAATGGTTGAGAGACCATTAAAATTTTCGCAAGTCTGATACACGAAACCAATAACTGGAATGGCCTATGGGAAAAGTACGCACACCATTGTAATCGGGCGAGTTTCTACTTTCAGATGCAACAGGAATTTCTCGAGTTCGTCAATCCGTTCGTGAGATAAGGGAGTTTGATGTTAAGGAATGGTTGAGAAACCATCAAAATTTTCGCAAGTCTGATACTCGAAACCAATAACTACAATGGCCTAGGGGAAAAATTCACATACAGTTGTAATCGGGCGAGTTTCTACTTGCACATGGAACTGGAATTTCTCGAATTCTTCAATCCGTTCGCGAGATATGGGAGTTTGATATTAAGGAATGGTTGAGAAACCATCAAAATTTTCGCAAGTCTGATACTCGAAACCAATAACTACAATGGCCTAGGGGAAAAATTCACATACAGTTGTAATCGGGCGAGTTTCTACTTGCACATGGAACTGGAATTTCTCGAATTCGTCAATCCGTTCGCGAGATATGGGAGTTTGATATTAAGGAATGGTTGAGAAACCATCAAAATTTTCGCAAGTCTGATACTCGAAACCATTAAATACAATGGCCTAGGGGTAAAGTACACACACCTTTGTATTCGGGCGAGTTTCTACTTCCAGATGCAACAGGAATTTCTCGAGTTCGTCAATCCGTTCGCGAGATATGGGAGTTTGAAGTTAAGGAATGGTTGAGAAGCTATCAAAATTTTCGCAAGTCTGATACTCGAAACCAATAACTACTATGGCCTAGGGCAAAAATACACATACCGTTGTAATCGGGCGAGTTTCTGCTTTCAGATGCAACAGGAATTTCTCGAGTTCGTCAATCCGTTCGCGAGGTATGGGAGTTTGAAGTTAAGGAATGGTTGAGAAACCATCAAAATTTTCGCAAGTCTGATATTCGAAACCAATAACTGGAATGGCCTAGGGGTAAAGTACACACACTTTCGTAATCGGGCGAGTTTCTACTTCCAGATGCAACAGGAATTTCTCGAGTCCGTCAATCCGTTCGCGAGATATGGGAGTTTGAAGTTAAGGAATGGTTGAGAAGCAATCAAAATTTTCGCAAGTCTGATACTCGAAACCAATAACTACTATGGCCTAGGGCAAAAATACACATACAGTTGTAATCGGGCGAGCTTCTGCTTTCAGATGCAACAGGAATTTCTCGAGTTCGTCAATCCGTTCACGATGTATGGGAGTTTGAAATTAAGGCACGGTGAGAAACTATCAAAATTTTCGCAAGTCTGATACTCGAAGCCAGTAACTACAAAGGCCTAGGGGAAAAATACACATACCGTTGTAATCGAGCGAGTTTCTCCTTTCAGATGCAACAGGAATTTCTCGAGTTCGTCAATCCGTTCGCGAGATATGGGAGTTTGAAGTTAAGGAATGGTTGAGAAACAATCAAAATTTTCGCAAGTCTGCTACTCGAAACCAATAACTACTATGGTGTAGGGCAAAAATACACATACCGTTGTAATCGGGCGAGTTTCTGCTTTCAGATGCAACAGGAATTTCTCGAGTTCGTCAATCCGTTCGCGAGATATGGGAGTTTGAAATTAAGGAATGGTTGAGAAACCGTCAACATTTTCGCAAGTCTGATACTCGAAACCAATATCTGGAACGGCCTAGGGGAAAAGTACACACACCATAGTAATCGGGCGCATTTCTACTTCCAGATGCAACAGGAATTTCTCGAGTTCGTCAATCCGTTCGCGAGATATGGGAGTTTGAAGTTAAGGAATGATTGAGAAACCATCAAAATTTTCGCAAGTCTGATATTCGAAACCAATAACTGGAATGGCCTAGGGGAAAAGTACACACACCTTTGTAATCGGGCGAGTTTCTACTTCCAGATCCAACAGGAATTTCTCGAGTTCGTCAATCCGTTCACGAGATATGGGAGTTTGAAGTTAAGGAATGGTTGAGAAACTATCAAAATTTTCGCAAGTCTGATACTCGAAACCAATAACTACTATGGCCTAGGGCAAAAATACACATACCGTTGTAATCGTGCGAGTTTCTTCTTTCAGATGCAACAGGAATTTCTCGAGTTCGTCAATCCGTTCGCGAGATATGGGAGTTTGAAATTAAGGAATGGTTGAGAAAACATCAAAATTTTCGCAAGTCTGATATTCGAAACCAATTTCTGGAATGGCCTAGGGGAAAAGTACACACACCATTGTAATCGGGCGAGTTTCTACTTCCAGATGCAACAGGAATTTCTCGAGTTCGTCAATCCGTTCGCGAGATATGGGAGTTTGAAGTTAAGGAATGGTTGAGAAGCTATCAAAATTTTCGCAAGTCTGATACTCGAAACCAATAACTACTATGGCCTAGGGCAAAAATACACATACAGTTGTAATCGGGCGAGTTTCTGCGTTCAGATGCAACAGGAATTTCTCGAGTTCGTCAATCCGTTCGCGAGGTATGGGAGTTTGAAATTAAGGCATGGTTGAGAAACTATCAAAATTTTCGCAAGTCTGATACTCGAAGACAGTAACTACAAAGGCCTAGGGGAAAAATACACATACCGTTGTAATCGAGCGAGTTTCTCCTTTCAGATGCAACAGGAATTTCTCGATTTCGTCAATCCGTTCGCGAGATATGGGAGTTTGAAGTTAAGGAATGGTTGAGAAACCATCAAAATTTCCGCATTCTGATATTCGAAACCAATAACTACTATGGCCTAGGGCAAAAATACACATACCGTTGTAATCGGGCGAGTTTCTCCTTTCAGATGGAACAGGAATTTCTCGAGTTCGTCAATCCTTTCGCGAGATATCGGAGTTTGAAGTTAAGGAATGGTTGAGAAACCATCAAAATTTTCGGAAGTCTGATACTCGAAACCAATAACTACTATGGCCTACGGCAAAAATACATATACCGTTGTAATCGGGCGAGTTTCTCCTTTCAGATGCAACAGGAATTTCACGAGTTCGTCAATCCGTTCGCGAGGTATGGGAGTTTGAAGTTAAGGAATGGTTGAGAAACCATCAATATTTTCGCAAGTCTGATACTCGAAACCAATAATTACTATGGCCTAGGGCAAAAATATACATACAGTTGTAATTGGGCGAGTTTCTGCGTTCAGATGCAATAGGAATTTCTCGAGTTCGTCAATCCGTTCGCGAGATATGGGAGTTTCATATTAAGGAATGGTTGAGAAACCATAAAAATTTTCGCAAGTCTGATACTCGAAACCATTAACTAAAATGGCCTAGGGGAAAAATACACATACCGTTGTAATCGGGCGAGTTTTTACATTCAGATGGAACAGGAATTTCTCGAGTTCGTCAATCGGTTCGCGAGATATGGGAGTTTGAATTTAAGGAATGGTTGAGAGACCATTAAAATTTTCGCAAGTCTGATACACGAAACCAATAACTGGAATGGCCTATGGGAAAAGTACGCACACCATTGTAATCGGGCGCGTTTCTACTTCCAGATGCAACAGGAATTTCTCGAGTTCGTCAATCCGTTCGCGAGGTATGGGAGTTTGAATTAAGGCATGGTTGAGAAACTATCAAAATTTTCGCAAGTCTGATACTCGAAGACAGTAACTACAAAGGCCTAGGGGAAAAATACACACACCGTTGTAATCGAGCGAGTTTCTCCTTTCAGATGCAACAGGAATTTCTCGATTTCGTCAATCCGTTCGCGAAGTATGGGAGTTTGAAGTTAAGGAATGGTTGAGAAACCATCAAAATTTTCGCAAGTCTGATATTCGAAACCAATAACTGGAATGGCCTAGGGGAAAAGTACACACACCTTTGTAATCGGGCGAGTTTCTACTTCCAGATCCAACAGGAATTTCTCGAGTTCGTCAATCCGTTCACGAGATATGGGAGTTTGAAGTTAAGGAATGGTTGAGAAACTATCAAAATTTTCGCAAGTCTGATACTCGAAACCAATAACTACTATGGCCTAGGGCAAAAATACAAATACCGTTGTAATCGTGCGAGTTTCTGCTTTCAGATGCAACAGGAATTTCTCGAGTTCGTCAATCCGTTCGCGAGATATGGGAGTTTGAATTAAGGCATGGTTGAGAAACTATCAAAATTTTCGCAAGTCTGATACTCGAAGACAGTAACTACAAAGGCCTAGGTGAAAAATACACATACCGTTGTAATCGAGCGAGTTTCTCCTTTCAGATGCAACAGGAATTTCTCGATTTCGTCAATCCGTTCGCGAAATATGGGAGTTTGAAGTTAAGGAATGGTTGAGAAACCATCAAAATTTTCGCAAGTCTGATATTCGAAACCAATTTCTGGAATGGCCTAGGGGAAAAGTACACACACCATTGTAATCGGGCGAGTTTCTACTTCCAGATGCAACAGGAATTTCTCGAGTTCGTCCATCCGTTCGCGAGATATGGGAGTTTGAAGTTAAGGAATGGTTGAGAAGCTATCAAAATTTTCGCAAGTCTGATACTCGAAACCAATAACTACTATGGCCTAGGGCAAAAATACACGTACCGTTGTAATCGGGCGAGTTTCTGCTTTCAGATGCAACAGGAATTTCTCGAGTTCGTCAATCCGTTCGCGAGATATGGGAGTTTGAAGTTAAGGAATGGTTGAGAAGCTATCAAAATTTTCGCAAGTCTGATACTCGAAACCAATAACTACTGTGGCCTAGGGCAAAAATACACATACAGTTGTAATCGAGCGAGTTTCTCCTTTCAGATGCAACAGGAATTTCTCGAGTTCGTCAATCCGTTCGCGAGATATGGGAGTTTGAAGTTAAGAAATGGTTGAGAAAACATCAAAATTCTCGCAAGTCTGATATTCGAAACCAATTTCTGGAATGGCCTAGGGGAAAAGTACACACACCATTGTAATCGGGCGAGTTTCTACTTCCAGATGCAACAGGAATTTCTCGAGTTCGTCAATCCGTTCGCGAGATATGGGAGTTTGAAGTTAAGGAATGGTTGTGAAACTATCAAAATTCCGCAAGTCTGATACTCGAAGCCGGTAACTACAAAGGCCTAGGGGAAAAATACACATACCGTTGTAATCGGGCGAGTTTCTCCTTTCAGATGCAACAGGAATTTCTCGAGTTCGTCAATCCGTTCGCGAGATATGGGAGTTTGAAGTTAAGGAATGGTTGAGAAACCATCAAAATTTTCGCAAGTCTGCTACTCGAAACCAATAACTACTATGGTGTAGGGCAAAAATACACATACCGTTGTAATCGGGCGAGATTCTGCTTTCAGACGCAACAGGAATTTCTCGATTTCGTCAATCCGTTCGCGAGATATGGGAGTTTGAAATTAAGGAATGGTTGAGAAAACATCAAAATTTTCGCAAGTCTGATATTCGAAACCAATATCTGGAATGGCCTAGGGGAAAAGTACACACACCAATGTAATCGGGCGAGTTTCTACCTCCAGATGCAACAGGAATTTCTCGAGTTCGTCAATCCGTTCGCGAGATATGGGAGTTTGAAGTTAAGGAATGGTTGAGAAGCAATCAAAATTTTCGCAATTCTGATACTCGAAACCAATAACTACTATGGCCTAGGGCAAAAATACACATACAGTTGTAATCGTGCGAGTTTCTGCTTTCAGATGCAACAGGAATTTCTCGAGTTCGTCAATCCGTTCGCGAGGTATGGGAGTTTGAAGTTAAGGCACGGTTGAGAAACTATCAAAATTTTCGCAAGTCTGATACTCGAAGCCAGTAACTACAGAGGCCTAGGGGAAAAATACACATACCGTTGTAATCGAGCGAGTTTCTCCTTTCAGATGCAACAGGAATTTCTCGAGTTCGTCAATTCGTTCGCGAGGTATGGGAGTTTGAAGTTAAGGCACGGTTGAGAAACTATCAAAATTTTCGCAAGTCTGATACTCGAAGCCAGTAACTACAGAGGCCTAGGGCAAAAATACACATACAGTTGTAATCGTGCGAGTTTCTGCTTTCAGATGCAACAGGAATTTCTCGAGTTCGTCAATCCGTTCGCGAGGTATGGGAGTTTGAAGTTAAGGCACGGTTGAGAAACCATCAAAATTTTCGCAAGTCTGATATTCGAAACCAATAACCACTATGGCCTAGAGCAAAAATACACATACCGTTGTAATCGTGCGAGTTTCTGCTTTCAGATGCAATAGGCATTTCTCGAGTTCGTCAATCCGTTCGCGAGATATGGGAGTTTGAAATTAAGGAATGGTTGAGAAAACATCAAAATTTTCGCAAGTCTGACATTCGAAACCAATTTCTGGAATGGCCTAGGGGAAAAGTACACACACCATTGTAATCGGGCGAGTTTCTACTTCCAGATGCAACAGGAATTTCTCGAGTTCGTCAATCCGTTCGCGAGATATGGGAGTTTGAAGTTAAGGACTGGTTGAGAAACCATCAAAATTTTCGCAAGTCTGATACTCGAAACCATTAACTACAATAGCCTAGGGGAAAAATACACATACGGTTGTAATCGGGCGAGTTTCTACTTCCAGATGCAACAGGAATTTCTCGAGTTCGTCAATCCGTTCGCGAGATATTGGAGTTTGAAGTTAAGGAATGGTTGAGAAGCTATCAAAATTTTCGCAAGTCTGATACTCGAAACCAATAACTACTATGGCCCAGGGCAAAAATTCACATACAGCTGTAATCGAGCGCGTTTCTCCTTTCAGATGCAACAGGAATTTCTCGAGTTCGTCAATCCGTTCGCGAGGTATGGGAGTTTGAAGTTAAGGAATGGTTGAGAAACCATCAAAATTTTCGCAAGTCTGATATTCGAAACCAATAACTGGAATGGCCTAGGGGTAAAGTACACACACTTTTGTAATCGGGCGAGTTTCTACTTCCAGATGCAACAGGAATTTCTCGAGTCCGTCAATCCGTTCGCGAGGTATGGGATTTTGAAATTAAGGCACGGTGAGAAACTATCAAAATTTTCGCAAGTCTGATACTCGAAGCCAGTAACTACAAAGGCCTAGGGGAAAAATCCACATACCGTTGTAATCGAGCGTGTTTCTCCATTCAGATGCAACAGGAATTTCTCGAGTTCGTCAATCCGTTCGCGAGATATGGAAGTTTGAAGTTAAGGTATGGTTGAGAAACAATCAAAATTTTCGCAAGTCTGCTACTCGAAACCAATAACTACTATGGTGTAGGGCAAAAATACACATACCGTTGTAATCGGGCGAGTTTCTGCTTTCAGATGCAACAGTAATTTCTCGATTTCGTCAATCCGTTCGCGAGATATGGGAGTTTGAAATTAAGGAATGGTTGAGAAACCATCAAAATTTTCGCAAGTCTGATATTCGAAACCAATAACTGGAATGGCCTAGGGGAAAAGTACACACACCTTTGTAATCGGGCGAGTTTCTACTTCCAGATCCAACAGGAATTTCTCGAGTTCGTCAATCCGTTCACGAGATATGGGAGTTTGAAGTTAAGGAATGGTTGACTAACTATCAAAATTTTCGCAAGTCTGATAGTCGAAACCAATAACTACTATGGCCAAGGGCAAAAATACACATACCGTTGTAATCGGGCGAGATTCTGCTTTCAGACGCAACAGGAATTTCTCGATTTCGTCAATCCGTTCGCGAGATATGGGAGTTTGAAATTAAGGAATGGTTGAGAAAACATCAAAATTTTCGCAAGTCTGATATTCGAAACCAATATCTGGAATGGCCTAGGGGAAAAGTACACACACCAATGTAATCGGGCGAGTTTCTACCTCCAGATGCAACAGGAATTTCTCGAGTTCGTCAATCCGTTCGCGAGATATGGGAGTTTGAAGTTAAGGAATGGTTGAGAAGCAATCAAAATTTTCGCAATTCTGATACTCGAAACCAATAACTACTATGGCCTAGGGCAAAAATACACATACAGTTGTAATCGTGCGAGTTTCTGCTTTCAGATGCAACAGGAATTTCTCGAGTTCGTCAATCCGTTCGCGAGGTATGGGAGTTTGAAGTTAAGGCACGGTTGAGAAACTATCAAAATTTTCGCAAGTCTGATACTCGAAGCCAGTAACTACAGAGGCCTAGGGGAAAAATACACATACCGTTGTAATCGAGCGAGTTTCTCCTTTCAGATGCAACAGGAATTTCTCGAGTTCGTCAATTCGTTCGCGAGGTATGGGAGTTTGAAGTTAAGGCACGGTTGAGAAACTATCAAAATTTTCGCAAGTCTGATACTCGAAGCCAGTAACTACAGAGGCCTAGGGCAAAAATACACATACAGTTGTAATCGTGCGAGTTTCTGCTTTCAGATGCAACAGGAATTTCTCGAGTTCGTCAATCCGTTCGCGAGGTATGGGAGTTTGAAGTTAAGGCACGGTTGAGAAACCATCAAAATTTTCGCAAGTCTGATATTCGAAACCAATAACCACTATGGCCTAGAGCAAAAATACACATACCGTTGTAATCGTGCGAGTTTCTGCTTTCAGATGCAATAGGCATTTCTCGAGTTCGTCAATCCGTTCGCGAGATATGGGAGTTTGAAATTAAGGAATGGTTGAGAAAACATCAAAATTTTCGCAAGTCTGACATTCGAAACCAATTTCTGGAATGGCCTAGGGGAAAAGTACACACACCATTGTAATCGGGCGAGTTTCTACTTCCAGATGCAACAGGAATTTCTCGAGTTCGTCAATCCGTTCGCGAGATATGGGAGTTTGAAGTTAAGGACTGGTTGAGAAACCATCAAAATTTTCGCAAGTCTGATACTCGAAACCATTAACTACAATGGCCTAGGGGAAAAATACACATACGGTTGTAATCGGGCGAGTTTCTACTTCCAGATGCAACAGGAATTTCTCGAGTTCGTCAATCCGTTCGCGAGATATTGGAGTTTGAAGTTAAGGAATGGTTGAGAAGCTATCAAAATTTTCGCAAGTCTGATACTCGAAACCAATAACTACTATGGCCCAGGGCAAAAATTCACATACAGCTGTAATCGAGCGCGTTTCTCCTTTCAGATGCAACAGGAATTTCTCGAGTTCGTCAATCCGTTCGCGAGGTATGGGAGTTTGAAGTTAAGGAATGGTTGAGAAACCATCAAAATTTTCGCAAGTCTGATATTCGAAACCAATAACTGGAATGGCCTAGGGGTAAAGTACACACACTTTTGTAATCGGGCGAGTTTCTACTTCCAGATGCAACAGGAATTTCTCGAGTCCGTCAATCCGTTCGCGAGGTATGGGATTTTGAAATTAAGGCACGGTGAGAAACTATCAAAATTTTCGCAAGTCTGATACTCGAAGCCAGTAACTACAAAGGCCTAGGGGAAAAATCCACATACCGTTGTAATCGAGCGTGTTTCTCCATTCAGATGCAACAGGAATTTCTCGAGTTCGTCAATCCGTTCGCGAGATATGGAAGTTTGAAGTTAAGGTATGGTTGAGAAACAATCAAAATTTTCGCAAGTCTGCTACTCGAAACCAATAACTACTATGGTGTAGGGCAAAAATACACATACCGTTGTAATCGGGCGAGTTTCTGCTTTCAGATGCAACAGTAATTTCTCGATTTCGTCAATCCGTTCGCGAGATATGGGAGTTTGAAATTAAGGAATGGTTGAGAAAACATCAAAATTTTCGCAAGTCTGATACTCGAAACCAATAACTGGAATGGCCTAGGGGTAAAGTACACACACCTTTGTAATCGGGCGAGTTTCTACTTCCAGATGCAACAGGAATTTCTCGAGTTCGTCAATCCGTTCGCGAGATATGGGAGTTTGAAGTTAAGGAATGGTTGAGAAGCTATCAAAATTTTCGCAAGTCTGATACTCGAAACCAATAACTACTATGGCCTAGGGCAAAAATACACATACCGTTGTAATCGGGCGAGTTTCTGCTTTCAGATGCAACAGGAATTTCTCGAGTTCGTCAATCCGTTCGCGAGGTATGGGAGTTTGAAGTTAAGGAATGGTTGAGAAACCATCAAAATTTTCGCAAGTCTGATATTCGAAACCAATAACTGGAATGGCCTAGGGGTAAAGTACACACACTTTTGTAATCGGGCGAGTTTCTACTTCCAGATGCAACAGGAATTTCTCGAGTCCGTCAATCCGTTCGCGAGATATGGGAGTTTGAATTTAAGGAATGGTTGAGAAGCAATCAAAATTTTCGCAAGTCTGATACTCGAAACCAATAACTACTATGGCCTAGGGCAAAAATACACATACAGTTGTAATCGGGCGAGTTTCTGCTTTCAGATGCAACAGGAATTTCTCGAGTTCGTCAATCCGTTCGCGAGGTATGGGAGTTTGAAATTAAGGCACGGTGAGAAACTATCAAAATTTTCGCAAGTCTGATACTCGAAGCCAGTAGCTACAAAGGCCTAGGGGAAAAATACACATACCGTTGTAATCGAGCGAGTTTCTCCTTTCAGATGCAACAGGAATTTCTCGAGTTCGTCAATCCGTTCGCGAGATATGGGAGTTTGAAGTTAAGGAATGGTTGAGAAACAATCAAAATTTTCGCAAGTCTGCTACTCGAAACCAATAACTACTATGGTGTAGGGCAAAAATACACATACCGTTGTAATCGTGCGAGTTTCTGCTTTCAGATGCAACAGGAATTTCTCGAGTTCGTCAATCCGTTCGCGAGATATGGGAGTTTGAAATTAAGGAATGGTTGAGAAAACATCAAAATTTTCGCAAGTCTGATACTCGAAGACAGTAACTACAAAGGCCTAGGGGAAAAATACACATACTGTTGTAATCGAGCGAGTTTCTCCTTTCAGATGCAACAGGAATTTCTCGATTTCGTCAATCCGTTCGCGAGATATGGGAGTTTGAAGTTAAGGAATGGTTGAGAAACCATCAAAATTTTCGCAAGTCTGATATTCGAAACCAATAACTGGAATGGCCTAGGGGAAAAGTACACACACCTTTGTAATCGGGCGAGTTTCTACTTCCAGATCCAACAGGAATTTCTCGAGTTCGTCAATCCGTTCACGAGATATGGGAGTTTGAAGTTAAGGAATGGTTGACTAACTATCAAAATTTTCGCAAGTCTGATAGTCGAAACCAATAACTACTATGGCCAAGGGCAAAAATACACATACCGTTGTAAACGTGCGAGTTTCTGCTTTCAGATGCAACAGGAATTTCTCGAGTTCGTCAATCCGTTCGCGAGATATGGGAGTTTCAAATTAAGGAATGGTTGAGAAAACATCAAAATTTTCGCAAGTCTGATATTCGAAACCAATTTCTGGAATGGCCTAGGGGAAAAGTACACACACCATTGTAATCGGGCGAGTTTCTACTTCCAGATTCAACAGGAATTTCTCGAGTTCGTCAATCCGTTCGCGAGATATGGGAGCTTGAAGTTAAGGAATGGTTGAGAAGCTATCAAAATTCTCGCAAGTCTGATACTCGAAACCAATAACTACTATGGCCTAGGGCAAAAATACACGTACCGTTGTAATCGGGCGAGTTTCTGCTTTTAGATGCAACAGGAATTTCTCGAGTTCGTCAATCCGTTCGCGAGATATGGGAGTTTGAAGTTAAGGACTGATTGAGAAACCGTCAACATTTTCGCAAGTCTGATACTCGAAACCAATATCTGGAACGGCCTAGGGGAAAAGTACACACACCATTGTAATCGGGCGCGTTTCTACTTCCAGATGCAACAGGAATTTCTCGAGTTCGTCAATCCGTTCGCGAGATATGGGAGTTTGAAGTTAAGGAATGGTTGAGAAGCTATCAAAATTTTCGCAAGTCTGATACTCGAAACCAATAACTACTATGGCCTAGGGCAAAAATACACATACAGTTGTAATCGGGCGAGTTTCTGCGTTCAGATGCAACAGGAATTTCTCGAGTTCGTTAATCCGTTCGCGAGGTATGGGAGTGTGAAATTAAGGCATGGTTGAGAAACTATCAAAATTTTCGCAAGTCTGATACTCGAAGACAGTAACTACAAAGGCCTAGGGGAAAAATACACATACCGTTGTAATCGCGCGAGTTTCTCCTTTCAGATGCAACAGGAATTTCTCGATTTCGTCAATCCGTTCGCGAGATATGGGAGTTTGAAGTTAAGGAATGGTTGAGAAACCATCAAAATTTTCGCAAGTCTGATATTCGAAACCAATAACTGGAATGGCCTAGGGGAAAAGTACACACACCTTTGTAATCGGGCGAGTTTCTACTTCCAGATCCAACAGGAATTTCTCGAGTTCGTCAATCCGTTCACGAGATATGGGAGTTTGAAGTTAAGGAATGGTTGAGAAACTATCAAAATTTTCGCAAGTCTGATACTCGAAACCAATAACTACTATGGCCTAGGGCAAAAATACACATACCGTTGTAATCGTGCGAGTTTCTGCTTTCAGATGCAACAGGAATTTCTCGAATTCGTCAATCCGTTCGCGAGATATGGGAGTTTGAAATTAAGGAATGGTTGAGAAAACATCAAAATTTTCGCAAGTCTGATATTCGAAACCAATTTCTGGAATGGCCTAGGGGAAAAGTACACACACCATTGTAATCGGGCGAGTTTTTACTTCCAGATGCAACAGGAATTTCTCGAGTTCGTCAATCTGTTCGCGAGATATGGGAGTTTGAAGTTAAGGAATGGTTGAGAAGCTATCAAAATTCTCGCAAGTCTGATACTCGAAACCAATAACTACTATGGCCTAGGGCAAAAATACACGTACCGTTGTAATCGGGCGAGTTTCTGCTTTCAGATGCAACAGGAATTTCTCGAGTTCGTCAATCCGTTCGCGAGATATGGGAGTTTGAAGTTAAGGACTGATTGAGAAACCGTCAACATTTTCGCAAGTCTGATACTCGAAACCAATATCTGGAACGGCCTAGGGGAAAAGTACACACACCATTGTAATCGGGCGCGTTTCTACTTCCAGATGCAACAGGAATTTCTCGAGTTCGTCAATCCGTTCGCGAGATATGGGAGTTTGAAGTTAAGGAATGGTTGAGAAAACATCAAAATTTTCGCAAGTCTGATATTCGAAGCCAATTTCTGGAATGGCCTAGGGGAAAAGTACACACACCATTGTAATCGGGCGAGTTTCTACTTCCAGATGCAACAGGAATTTCTCGAGTTCGTCAATCCGTTCGCGAGATATGGGAGTTTGAAGTTAAGGAATGGTTGAGAAGCTATCAAAATTCTCGCAAATCTGATACTCGAAACCAATAACTACTATGGCCTAGGGCAAAAATGAACATACCGTTGTAATCGGGCGAGTTTCTGCTTTCAGATGGAACAGGAATTTCTCGAGTTCGTCAATCCGTTCGCGAGATATGGGAGCTTGAAGTTAAGGAATGGTTGAGAAACCATCAAAATTTTCGCAAGTGTGATCCTCGAAACCAATCACTACTATGGCCTGGGGCAAAAATAGACATACCGTTGTAACCGGGCGTGTGTCTGTCTTCAGATGCAACAGGAATTTCCCGAGCTCGTCAATCCGTTAGCGAGATATGGGAGTTTGAAGCTTAGAAATGGTTGAGAAACCATCAAAATTTTCGAAGTCTGATACTCGAAATCAATAACTGGAATGGCCTAGGGGAGAAGTACACACGCCATTGTAATCGGGCGAGTTTCTACTTTCACGTGCAACAGGAATTTCTCGAGCTCGTCAATTCGTTCGCGAGATATGGGAGTTTGATGTTAAGGAATGGTTGAGAAACCATCAAAATTTTCGCAAGTCTGATACTCGAAACCATTAACTAAAATGGGCTAGGGGAAAAATACACATACCGTTGTAATGGGGCGCGTTTCTACTTTCAGATGCAACAGGAATTTCTCGAGTTCGTCAATCCGTTCGTGAGATATGGGAGTTTGATGTTAAGGAATGGTTGAGAAACCATCAAAATTTTCGCAAGTCTGATACTCGAGACCAATAACTACAATGGCCTAGGGGATAAATACACATACAGTTGTAATCGGGCGCGTTTCTACTTTCAGATGCAATAGGAATTTCTCGAGTTCGTCAATCCGTTCGTGAGATATGGGAGTTTGATGTTAAGGAATGGTTGAGAAACCATCAAAATTTTCGCAAGTCTGATACTCGAAACCAATAACTACAATGGCCTAGGGGAAAAATACACATACTGTTGTAATCGGGCGAGTTTCTGCTTTCAGATGCAATAGGAATTTCTCGAGTTCGTCAATCCGTTCGCGATATATGGGAGTTTCATATTAAGGAATGGTTGAGAAACCATCAAAATTTTCGCAAGTCTGATACTCGAAACCATTAACTAAAATGGCCTAGGGGAAAAATACACATACCGTTGTAATGGGGCGCGTTTCTACTTTCAGATGCAACAGGAATTTCTCGAGTTCGTCAATCCGTTCGTGAGATATGGGAGTTTGATGTTAAGGAATGGTTCAGAAACCATCAAAATTTTCGCAAGTCTGATACTCGAAACCAATAACTACAATGGCCTAGGGGATAAATACACATACTGTTGTAATCGGGCGACTTTCTGCTTTCAGATGCAATAGGAATTTCTCGAGTTCGTCAATCCGTTCGCGAGATATGGGAGTTTGAAGTTAAGGAATGGTTGAGAAACCATCACAATTTTCGCAAGTCTGATCCTCGAAACGAATAACTACTATGGCCTAGGGCAAAAATAGAAATACCGTTGTAATCGGGCGAGTTTCTGCCTTCAGATGCAACAGTAATTTCTCGAGTTCGTCTATTCGTTCGCGAGATATGGGAGTTTGAAAGTTAAGGAATGATTGAGAAACCATCAAAATTTCCGCAAGTCTGATACTCGAGACCAATAACTACAATGGCCTAGGGGAAAAATACACATACCTTTGTAATCGGGCGAGTTTATACATTCAGATGGAACAGGAATTTCTCGAGTTCGTCAATCGATTCTCGAGATATGGGAGTTTGAATTTAAGGAATGGTTGAGAGACCATTAAAATTTTCGCAAGTCTGATACTCGTAACCAATAACTGGAATGGCCTAGGGGAAAAGTACATACACCGTTGTAATCGGGCGAGTTTCTGCTTTCAGATGCAATAAGAATTTCTCGAGTTCGTCAATCCGTTCGCGAGATATGGGAGTTTGATATTAAGGAATGGTTGAGAAACCATCAAAATTTTCGCAAGTCTGATACTCGAAACCATTAACTACAATGGCCTAGGGGAAAAATACACATACCGTTGTAATCGGGCGAGTTTATACATTCAGATGGAACACGAATTTCTCGAGTTCGTCAATCGGTTCGCGAGATATGGGAGTTTGAATTTAAGGAATGGTTGAGAGACCATTAAAATTTTCGCAAGTCTGATACACGAAACCAATAACTGGAATGGCCTAGGGGAAAAGTTCACACACCATTGTAATCGGGCGAGTTTCTACTTCCAGATGCAACAGGAATTTCTCGAGTTCGTCAATCCGTTCGCGAGATATGGGAGTTTGAAGTTAAGGAATGGTTGAGAAACTATCAAAATTTTCGCAAGTCTAATACTCGAAACCAATAACTACTGTGGCCTAGGGCAAAAATACACATACAGTTGTAATCGAACGAGTTTCTCCTTTCAGATGCAACAGGAATTTCTCGAGTTCGTCAATCCGTTCGCGAGATATGGGAGTTTGAAGTTAAGGAATGGTTGAGAAAACATCAAAATTTTCGCAAGTCTGATATTCGAAACCAATATCTGGAATGGCCTAGGGGAAAAGTACACACACCATTGTAATCGGGCGAGTTTCTACTTCCAGGTGCAACAGGAATTTCTCGAGTTCGTCAATCCGTTCGCCAGATATGGGAGTTTGAAGTTAAGGAATGGTTGTGAAACTATCAAAATTTTCGCAAGTCTGATACTCGAAACCAATAACTACTATGGCCTGGGGCAAATATACACATACCGTTGGAATCGGACGAGTTTCTGCCTTCAGATGCAGCATGAATTTCTCGAGTTCGTCAATCCGTTCGCGAGATATGGGAGATTGAAATTAAGGCATGGTTGAGAAACTATCAAAATTCCGCAAGTCTGATACTCGAAGCCGGTAACTACAAAGGCCTAGGGGAAAAATACACATACCGTTGTAATCGTGCGAGTTTCTGCTTTCAGATGCAACAGGAATTTCTCGAGTTCGTCAATCCGTTCGCGAGATATGGGAGTTTGAAATTAAGGAATGGTTGAGAAAACATCAAAATTTTCGCAAGTCTGATATTCGAAACCAATATCTGGAATGGCCTAGGGGAAAAGTACACACACCATTGTAATCGGGCGAGTTTCTACTTCCAGATGCAACAGGAATTTCTCGAGTTCGTCAATCCGTTCGCCAGATATGGGAGTTTGAAGTTAAGGAATGGTTGTGAAACTATCAAAATTTTCGCAAGTCTGATACTCGAAACCAATAACTACTATGGCCTGGGGCAAATATACACATACCGTTGGAATCGGACGAGTTTCTGCCTTCAGATGCAGCATGAATTTCTCGAGTTCGTCAATCCGTTCGCGAGATATGGGAGTTTGAAGTTAAGGAATGGTTGAGAAGCTATCAAAATTCTCGCAAGTCTGATACTCGAAACAAATAACTACTATGGCCTAGAGCAAAAATACACGTACCGTTGTAATCGGGCGAGTTTCTGCTTTCAGATGCAACAGGAATTTCTCGAGTTCGTCAATCCGTTCGCGAGATATGGGAGTTTGAAGTTAAGGACTGATTGAGAAACCGTCAACATTTTCGCAAGTCTGATACTCGAAACCAATATCTGGAACGGCCTAGGGGAAAAGTACACACACCATTGTAATCGGGCGCGTTTCTACTTCCAGATGCAACAGGAATTTCTCGAGTTCGTCAATCCGTTCGCGAGATATGGGAGTTTGAAGTTAAGGAATGGTTGAGAAGCTATCAAAATTTTCGCAAGTCTAATACTCGAAACCAATAACTACTATGGCCTAGGGCAAAAATACACATACAGTTGTAATCGGGCGAGTTTCTGCGTTCAGATGCAACAGGAATTTCTCGAGTTCGTCAATCCGTTCGCGAGGTATGGGAGTTTGAAATTAAGGCATGGTTGAGAAACTATCAAAATTTTCGCAAGTCTGATACTCGAAGACAGTAACTACAAAGGCCTAGGGGAAAAATACACATACCGTTGTAATCGAGCGAGTTTCTCCTTTCAGATGCAACAGGAATTTCTCGATTTCGTCAATCCGTTCGCGAGATATTGGAGTTTGAAGTTAAGGAATGGTTGAGAAACCATCAAAATTTTCGAAAGTCTGATATTCGAAACCAATAACTACTATGGCCTAGGGCAAAAATACACATACCGTTGTAATCGGGCGAGTTTCTCCTTTCAGATGTAACAGGAATTTCTCGTTGTTCGTCAATCCTTTCGCGAGATATCGGAGTTTGAAGTTAAGGAATGGTTGAGAAACCATCAAAATTTTCGGAAGTCTGATACTCGAAACCAATAACTACTATGGCCTACGGCAAAAATACATATACCGTTGTAATCGGGCGAGTTTCTCCTTTCAGATGGAACAGGAATTTCACGAGTTCGTCAATCCGTTCGCGAGGTGTGGGAGTTTGAAGTTAAGGAATGGTTGAGAAACCATCAAAATTTTCGCAAGTCTGATATTCGAAACCAATAACTGGAATGGCCTAGGGGTAAAGTACACACACCTTTGTAATCGGGCGAGTTTCTACTTCCAGATGCAACAGGAATTTCTCGAGTTCGTCGATCCGTTCGCGAGATATGGGAGTTTGAAGTTAAGGAATGATTGAGAAACTATCAAAATTTTCGCAAGTCTGATACTCGAAACCAATAACTACTATGGCCTAGGGCAAAAATACACATAGCTTTGTAATCGGGCGAGTTTCTGCTTTCAGATGCAACAGGAATTACTCGAGTTCGTCAATCCGTTCGCGAGGTATGGGAGTTTGAAATTAAGGCATGGTTGAGAAAACATCAAAATTTTCGAAAGTCTGATATTCAAAACCAATATCTGGAACGGCCTAGGGGAAAAGTACACACACCATTGTAATCGGGCGAGTTTCTACTTCCAGATGCAACAGGAATTTCTCGAGTTCGTCAATCCGTTCGCGAGATATGGGAGTATGAAGTTAAGGAATGGTTGAGAAAACATCAAAATTTTCGCAAGTCTGATACTCGAGACCAATAACTACAATGCCCTAGGGGATAAATACACATACAGTTGTAATCGGGCGCGTTTCTACTTTCAGATGCAACAGGAATTTCTCGAGTTCGTCAATCCGTTCGTGAGATATGGGAGTTTGATGTTAAGGAATGGTTGAGAAACCATCAAAATTTTCGCAAGTCTGATACTCGAGACCAATAACTACAATGGCCTAGGGGATAAATACACATACAGTTGTAATCGGGCGCGTTTCTACTTTCAGATGCAATAGGAATTTCTCGAGTTCGTCAATCAGTTCGTGAGATATGGGAGTTTGAAGTTAAGGAATGGTTGAGAAATTATCAAAATTTTCGCAAGTCTGATACTCGAAACCAATAACTACTATGGCCTAGGGCAAAAATACACATACCGTTGTAATCGTGCGAGATTCTGCTTTCAGATGCAACAGGAATTTCTCGAGTTCGTCAATCCGTTCGCGAGGTATGGGAGTTTGAAGTTAAGGCATGGTTGAGAAACTATCAAAATTTTCGCAAGTCTGATACTCGAAGCCAGTAACTACAAAGGCCTAGGAGAAAAACACGCATACAGTTGTAATCGGGCGAGTTTCTACTTTCAGATGGAACAGGAATTTCTCGAGTTCGTCAATCCGTTCGCGAGATATGGGAGCTTGAAGTTAAGGAATGGTTGAGAAACCATCAAAATTTTCGCAAGTGTGATCCTCGAAACCAATAACTACTATGGCCTAGGGCAAAAATAGACATACCGTTGTAACCGGGCGTGTGTCTGTCTTCAGATGCAACAGGAATTTCTCGAGCTCGTCAATCCGTTAGCGAGATATGGGAGTTTGAAGCTTAGAAATGGTTGAGAAACCATCAAACTTTTCGCAAGTCTGATACTCGAGACCAATAACTACAATGCCCTAGGGGATAAATACACATACAGTTGTAATCGGGCGCGTTTCTACTTTCAGATGCAACAGGAATTTCTCGAGTTCGTCAATCCGTGCGTGAGATATGGGAGTTTGATGTTAAGGAATGGTTGAGAAACCATCAAAATTTTCGCAAGTCTGATACTCGAGACCAATAACTACAATGCCCTAGGGGATAAATACACATACAGTTGTAATCGGGCGCGTTTCTACTTTCAGATGCAATAGGAATTTCTCGATTTCGTCAATCCGTTCGTGAGATATGGGAGTTTGATGTTAAGGAATGGTTGAGAAACCATCAAAATTTTCGCAAGTCTGATACTCGAAACCAATAACTACAATGGCCTAGGGGAAAAATACACATACTGTTGTAATCGGGCGAGTTTCTGCTTTCAGATGCAATAGGAATTTCTCGAGTTCGTCAATCCGTTCGTGAGATATGGGAGTTTGATGTTAAGGAATGGTTGAGAAAACATCAAAATTTTCACAAGTCTGATATTCGAAACCAATTTCTGGAATGGCCTAGGGGAAAAGTACACACACCATTGTAATCGGGCGAGTTTCTACTTCCAGATGCAACAGGAATTTCTCGAGTTCGTCAATCCGTTCGCGAGATATGGGAGTTTCATATTAAGGAATGGTTGAGAAACCATCAAAATTTTCGCAAGTCTGATACTCGAAACCATTAACTAAAATGGCCTAGGGGAAAAATACACATACCGTTGTAATGGGGCGCGTTTCTACTTTCAGATGCAACAGGAATTTCTCGAGTTCGTCAATCAGTTCGTGAGATATGGGAGTTTGATGTTAAGGAATGGTTGAGAAACCATCAAAATTTTCGCAAGTCTGATACTCGAAACCAATAACTACAATGGCCTAGGGGATAAATACACATACTGTTGTAATCGGGCGACTTTCTGCTTTCAGATGCAATAGGAATTTCTCGAGTTCGTCAATCCGTTCGCGAGATATGGGAGTTTGAAGTTAAGGAATGGTTGAGAAACCATCAAAATTTTCGCAAGTCTGATCCTCGAAACGAATAACTACTATGGCCTAGGGCAAAAATAGAAATACCGTTGTAATCGGGCGAGTTTCTGCCTTCAGATGCAACAGTAATTTCTCGAGTTCGTCTATTCGTTCGCGAGATATGGGAGTTTGAAAGTTAAGGAATGGTTGAGAAACCATCAAAATTTTCGAAAGTCTGATATTCGAAACCAATAACTACTATGGCCTAGGGCAAAAATACACATACCGTTGTAATCGGGCGAGTTTCTCCTTTCAGATGTAACAGGAATTTCTCGTTGTTCGTCAATCCTTTCGCGAGATATCGGAGTTTGAAGTTAAGGAATGGTTGAGAAACCATCAAAATTTTCGGAAGTCTGATACTCGAAACCAATAACTACTATGGCCTACGGCAAAAATACATATACCGTTGTAATCGGGCGAGTTTCTCCTTTCAGATGGAACAGGAATTTCACGAGTTCGTCAATCCGTTCGCGAGGTGTGGGAGTTTGAAGTTAAGGAATGGTTGAGAAACCATCAAAATTTTCGCAAGTCTGATATTCGAAACCAATAACTGGAATGGCCTAGGGGTAAAGTACACACACCTTTGTAATCGGGCGAGTTTCTACTTCCAGATGCAACAGGAATTTCTCGAGTTCGTCGATCCGTTCGCGAGATACGGGAGTTTGAAGTTAAGGAATGATTGAGAAACTATCAAAATTTTCGCAAGTCTGATACTCGAAACCAATAACTACTATGGCCTAGGGCAAAAATACACATAGCTTTGTAATCGGGCGAGTTTCTGCTTTCAGATGCAACAGGAATTACTCGAGTTCGTCAATCCGTTCGCGAGGTATGGGAGTTTGAAATTAAGGCATGGTTGAGAAAACATCAAAATTTTCGAAGGTCTGATATTCAAAACCAATATCTGGAACGGCCTAGGGGAAAAGTACACACACCATTGTAATCGGGCGAGTTTCTACTTCCAGATGCAACAGGAATTTCTCGAGTTCGTCAATCCGTTCGCGAGATATGGGAGTATGAAGTTAAGGAATGGTTGAGAAAACATCAAAATTTTCGCAAGTCTGATACTCGAGACCAATAACTACAATGCCCTAGGGGATAAATACACATACAGTTGTAATCGGGCGCGTTTCTACTTTCAGATGCAACAGGAATTTCTCGAGTTCGTCAATCCGTTCGTGAGATATGGGAGTTTGATGTTAAGGAATGGTTGAGAAACCATCAAAATTTTCGCAAGTCTGATACTCGAGACCAATAACTACAATGGCCTAGGGGATAAATACACATACAGTTGTAATCGGGCGCGTTTCTACTTTCAGATGCAATAGGAATTTCTCGAGTTCGTCAATCAGTTCGTGAGATATGGGAGTTTGAAGTTAAGGAATGGTTGAGAAATTATCAAAGTTTTCGCAAGTCTGATACTCGAAACCAATAACTACTATGGCCTAGGGCAAAAATACACATACCGTTGTAATCGTGCGAGATTCTGCTTTCAGATGCAACAGGAATTTCTCGAGTTCGTCAATCCGTTCGCGAGGTATGGGAGTTTGAAGTTAAGGCATGGTTGAGAAACTATCAAAATTTTCGCAAGTCTGATACTCGAAGCCAGTAACTACAAAGGCCTAGGAGAAAAACACGCATACAGTTGTAATCGGGCGAGTTTCTACTTTCAGATGGAACAGGAATTTCTCGAGTTCGTCAATCCGTTCGCGAGATATGGGAGCTTGAAGTTAAGGAATGGTTGAGAAACCATCAAAATTTTCGCAAGTGTGATCCTCGAAACCAATAACTACTATGGCCTAGGGCAAAAATAGACATACCGTTGTAACCGGGCGTGTGTCTGTCTTCAGATGCAACAGGAATTTCTCGAGCTCGTCAATCCGTTAGCGAGATATGGGAGTTTGAAGCTTAGAAATGGTTGAGAAACCATCAAACTTTTCGCAAGTCTGATACTCGAGACCAATAACTACAATGCCCTAGGGGATAAATACACATACAGTTGTAATCGGGCGCGTTTCTACTTTCAGATGCAACAGGAATTTCTCGAGTTCGTCAATCCGTGCGTGAGATATGGGAGTTTGATGTTAAGGAATGGTTGAGAAACCATCAAAATTTTCGCAAGTCTGATACTCGAAACCAATAACTACTATGGCCTAGGGCAAAAATAAACATACCGTTGTAATCGTGCGAGATTCTGCTTTCAGATGCAACAGGAATTTCTCGAGTTCGTCAATCCGTTCGCGAGGTATGGGAGTTTGAAGTTAAGGCATGGTTGAGAAACTATCAAAATTTTCGCAAGTCGGATACTCGAAGCCAGTAACTACAAAGGCCTAGGAGAAAAACACGCATACAGTTGTAATCGGGCGAGTTTCTACTTTCAGATGGAACAGGAATTTCTCGAGTTCGTCAATCCGTTCGCGAGATATGGGAGCTAGAAGTTAAGGAATGGTTGAGAAACCATCAAAATTTTCGCAAGTGTGATCCTCGAAACCAATAACTACTATGGCCTAGGGCAAAAATAGACATACCGTTGTAACAGGGCGTGTGTCTGTCTTCAGATGCAACAGGAATTTCTCGAGCTCGTCAATCCGTTAGCGAGATATGGGAGTTTGAAGCTTAGAAATGGTTGAGAAACCATCAAACTTTTCGCAAGTCTGATACTCGAGACCAATAACTACAATGCCCTAGGGGATAAATACACATACAGTTGTAATCGGGCGCGTTTCTACTTTCAGATGCAACAGGAATTTCTCGAGTTCGTCAATCCGTTCGTGAGATGTGGGAGTTTGATGTTAAGGAATGGTTGAGAAACCATCAAAATTTTCGCAAGTCTGATACTCGAGACCAATAACTACAATGCCCTAGGGGATAAATACACATACAGTTGTAATCGGGCGCGTTTCTACTTTCAGATGCAATAGGAATTTCTCGAGTTCGTCAATCCGTTCGTGAGATATGGGAGTTTGATGTTAAGGAATGGTTGAGAAACCATCAAAATTTTCGCAAGTCTGATACTCGAAACCAATAACTACAATGGCCTAGGGGAAAAATACACATACTGTTGTAATCGGGCGAGTTTCTGCTTTCAGATGCAATAGGAATTTCTCGAGTTCGTCAATCCGTTCGTGAGATATGGGAGTTTGATGTTAAGGAATGGTTGAGAAAACATCAAAATTTTCACAAGTCTGATATTCGAAACCAATTTCTGGAATGGCCTAGGGGAAAAGTACACACACCATTGTAATCGGGCGAGTTTCTACTTCCAGATGCAACAGGAATTTCTCGAGTTCGTCAATCCGTTCGCGAGATATGGGAGTTTCATATTAAGGAATGGTTGAGAAACCATCAAAATTTTCGCAAGTCTGATACTCGAAACCATTAACTAAAATGGCCTAGGGGAAAAATACACATACCGTTGTAATGGGGCGCGTTTCTACTTTCAGATGCAACAGGAATTTCTCGAGTTCGTCAATCAGTTCGTGAGATATGGGAGTTTGATGTTAAGGAATGGTTGAGAAACCATCAAAATTTTCGCAAGTCTGATACTCGAAACCAATAACTACAATGGCCTAGGGGATAAATACACATACTGTTGTAATCGGGCGACTTTCTGCTTTCAGATGCAATAGGAATTTCTCGAGTTCGTCAATCCGTTCGCGAGATATGGGAGTTTGAAGTTAAGGAATGGTTGAGAAACCATCAAAATTTTCGCAAGTCTGATCCTCGAAACGAATAACTACTATGGCCTAGGGCAAAAATAGAAATACCGTTGTAATCGGGCGAGTTTCTGCCTTCAGATGCAACAGTAATTTCTCGAGTTCGTCTATTCGTTCGCGAGATATGGGAGTTTGAAAGTTAAGGAATGGTTGAGAAACCATCAAAATTTTCGAAAGTCTGATATTCGAAACCAATAACTACTATGGCCTAGGGCAAAAATACACATACCGTTGTAATCTGGCGAGTTTCTCCTTTCAGATGTAACAGGAATTTCTCGAGTTCGTCAATCCTTTCGCGAGATATCGGAGTTTGAAGTTAAGGAATGGTTGAGAAACCATCAAAATTTTCGGAAGTCTGATACTCGAAACCAATAACTACTATGGCCTACGGCAAAAATACATATACCGTTGTAATCGGGCGAGTTTCTCCTTTCAGATGCAACAGGAATTTCACGAGTTCGTCAATCCGTTCGCGAGGTGTGGAAGTTTGAAGTTAAGGAATGGTTGAGAAACCATCAAAATTTTCGCAAGTCTGATATTCGAAACCAATAACTGGAATGGCCTAGGGGTAAAGTACACACACCTTTGTAATCGGGCGAGTTTCTACTTCCAGATGCAACAGGAATTTCTCGAGTTCGTCAATCCGTTCGCGAGATATGGGAGTATGAAGTTAAGGAATGGTTGAGAAAACATCAAAATTTTCGCAAGTCTGATATTCGAAACCAATTTCTGGAATGGCCTAGGGGAAAAGTACACACACCATTGTAATCGGGCGAGTTTCTACTTCCAGATGCAACAGGAATTTCTCGAGTTCGTCAATCCGTTCGCGAGATATGGGAGCTTGAAGTTAAGGAATGGTTGAGAAACCATCAAAATTTTCGCAAGTGTGATCCTCGAAACCAATAACTACTATGGCCTAGGGCAAAAATAGACATACCGTTGTAACCGGGCGTGTGTCTGTCTTCAGATGCAACAGGAATTTCTCGAGCTCGTCAATCCGTTAGCGAGATATGGGAGTTTGAAGCTTAGAAATGGTTGAGAAACCATCAAACTTTTCGCAAGTCTGATACTCGAGACCAATAACTACACTGCCCTAGGGGATAAATACACATACAGTTGTAATCGGGCGCGTTTCTACTTTCAGATGCTACAGGAATTTCTCGAGTTCGTCAATCCGTTCGTGAGATATGGGAGTTTGATGTTAAGGAATGGTTGAGAAACCATCAAAATTTTCGCAAGTCTGATACTCGAGACCAATAACTACAATGGCCTAGGGGATAAATACACATACAGTTGTAGTCGGGCGCGTTTCTACTTTCAGATGCAATAGGAATTTCTCGAGTTCGTCAATCCGTTCGTGAGATATGGGAGTTTGAAGTTAAGGAATGGTTGAGAAATTATCAAAATTTTCGCAAGTCTGATACTCGAAACCAATAACTACTATGGCCTAGGGCAAAAATACACATACCGTTGTAATCGTGCGAGATTCTGCTTTCAGATGCAACAGGAATTTCTCGAGTTCGTCAATCCGTTCGCGAGGTATGGGAGTTTGAAGTTAAGGCATGGTTGAGAAACTATCAAAATTTTCGCAAGTCTGATACTCGAAGCCAGTAACTACAAAGGCCTAGGGGAAAAATAGACATACCGTTGTCATCGGGCGAGTTTCTGCTTTCAGATGCAACAGGAATTTCTCGAGTTCGTCAATCCGTACGCGAGATATGGGAGTTTGAAGTTAAGGAATGGTTGAGAAACCATCAAAATTTTCGCAAGTCTGATACTCGAAATCAATAACTGGAATGGCCTAGGGGAGAAGTACACACACCATTGTAATCGGGCGAGTTTCTACTTTCACATGCAACAGGAATTTCTCGAGCTCGTCAATTCGTTCGCGAGATATGGGAATTTGAAGTTAAGAAATGGTTGAGAAACCATCAAAATTTTCGCAAGTCTGATACTCGAAACCAACAACTGGAATGGCCTATGGGAAAAGTGCACATACCGTTGTAATCGGGCGAGTTTTTGCTTTCAGATGCAATAGGAATTTCTGGAGTTCGTCAATCCGTTCGCGAGATATGGGAGTTTGAAGTTAAGGAATGGTTGAGATAGCATCAAAATTTTCGCAAGTCTGATACTCGAAACCAGTAACTACAAAGGCCTAGGAGAAAAACACGCATACAGTTGTAATCGGGCGAGTTTCTACTTTCAGATGGAACAGGAATTTCTCGAGTTCGTCAATACGTTCGCGAGATATGGGAGCTTGAAGTTAAGGAATGGTTGAGAAACCATCAAAATTTTCGCAAGTGTGATCCTCGAAACCAATAACTACTATGGCCTAGGGCAAAAATAGACATACCGTTGTAACCGGGCGTGTGTCTGTCTTCAGATGCAACAGGAATTTCTCGAGCTCGTCAATCCGTTAGCGAGATATGGGAGTTTGAAGCTTAGAAATGGTTGAGAAACCATCAAACTTTTCGCAAGTCTGATACTCGAGACCAATAACTACAATGCCCTAGGGGATAAATACACATACAGTTGTAATCGGGCGCGTTTCTACTTTCAGATGCAACAGGAATTTCTCGAGTTCGTCAATCCGTTCGTGAGATATGGGAGTTTGATGTTAAGGAATGGTTGAGAAACCATCAAAATTTTCGCAAGTCTGATACTCGAGACCAATAACTACAATGGCCTAGGGGATAAATACACATACAGTTGTAATCGGGCGCGTTTCTACTTTCAGATGCAATAGGAATTTCTCGAGTTCGTCAATCCGTTCGTGAGATATGGGAGTTTGATGTTAAGGAATGGTTGAGAAACCATCAAAATTTTCGCAAGTCTGATACTCGAAACCGATAACTACAATGGCCTAGGGGAAAAATACACATACTGTTGTAATCGGGCGAGTTTCTGCTTTCAGATGCAATAGGAATTTCTCGAGTTCGTCAATCCGTTCGCGAGATATGGGAGTTTCATATTAAGGAATGGTTGAGAAACCATCAAAATTTTCGCAAGTCTGATGCTCGAAACCATTAACTAAAATGGCCTAGGGGAAAAATACACATACCGTTGTAATGGGGCGCGTTTCTACTTTCAGATGCAACAGGAATTTCTCGAGTTCGTCAATCCGTTCGTGAGATATGGGAGTTCGATGTTAAGGAATGGTTGAGAAACCATCTAAATTTTCGCAAGTCTGATACTCGAAACCAATAACTATAATGGCCTAGGGGATAAATACACATACTGTTGTAATCGGGCGACTTTCTGCTTTCAGATGCAATAGGAATTTCTCGAGTTCGTCAATCCGTTCGCGAGATATGGGAGTTTGAAGTTAAGGAATGGTTGAGAAACCATCAAAATTTTCGCAAGTCTGATCCTCGAAACGAATAACTACTATGGCCTAGGGCAAAAATAGAAATACCGTTGTAATCGGGCGTGTTTCTGCTTTCAGATGCAATAAGAATTTCTCGAGTTCGTCAATCCGTTCGCGAGATATGGGAGTTTGATATTAAGGAATGGTTGAGAAACCATCAAAATTTTCGCAAGTCTGATACTCGAAACCATTAACTACAATGGCCTAGGGGAAAAATACACATACCGTTGTAATCGGGCGAGTTTATACATTCAGATGGAACACGAATTTCTCGAGTTCGTCAATCGGTTCGCGAGATACGGGAGTTTGAATTTAAGGAATGGTTGAGAGACCATTAAAATTTTCGCAAGTCTGATACACGAAACCAATAACTGGAATGGCCTAGGGGAAAAGTTCACACACCATTGTAATCGGGCGAGTTTCTACTTCCAGATGCAACAGGAATTTCTCGAGTTCGTCAATCCGTTCGCGAGATATGGGAGTTTGAAGTTAAGGAATGGTTGAGAAACTATCAAAATTTTCGCAAGTCTGATACTCGAAACCAATAACTACTGTGGCCTAGGGCAAAAATACACATACCGTTGTAATCGGGCGAGTTTCTGCTTTCAGATGCAACAGGAATTTCTCGAGTTCGTCAATCCGTTCGCGAGGTATGGGGGTTTGAAGTTGAGGAATGGTTGAGAAACCATCGAAATTTTCGCAAGTCTGATATTCGAAACCAGTAACTGGAATGGCCTAGGGGTAAAGTAAACACACCATTGTAATCGGGCGAGTTTCTACTTCCAGATGCAACAGGAATTTCTCGAGTTCGTCAATCCGTTCACGAGATATGGGAGTTTGAAGTTAAGGAATGGTTGAGAAACTATCAAAATTTTCGCAAGTCTGATACTCGAAACCAATAACTACTATGGCCTAGGGCAAAAATACACATACCGTTGTAATCGGCTGAGTTTCTGCTTTCAGATGCAACAGGAATTTCTCGAGTTCGTCAATCCGTTCGCGAGGTATGGGAGTTTGAAGTTAAGGAATGGTTGAGAAATTATCAAAATTTTCGCAAGTCTGATACTCGAAACCAATAACTACTATGGCCTAGGGCAAAAATACACATACCGTTGTAATCGTGCGAGATTCTGCTTTCAGATGCAACAGGAATTTCTCGAGTTCGTCAATCCGTTCGCGAGGTATGGGAGTTTGAAGTTAAGGCATGGTTGAGAAACTATCAAAATTTTCGCAATTCTGATACTCGAAGCCAGTAACTACAAAGGCCTAGGGGAAAAATAGACATACCGTTGTCATCGGGCGAGTTTCTGCTTTCAGATGCAACAGGAATTTCTCGAGTTCGTCAATCCGTACGCGAGATATGGGAGTTTGAAGTTAAGGAATGGTTGAGAAACCATCAAAATTTTCGCAAGTCTGATACTCGAAATCAATAACTGGAATGGCCTAGGGGAGAAGTACACACACCATTGTAATCGGGCGAGTTTCTACTTTCACATGCAACAGGAATTTCTCGAGCTCGTCAATTCGTTCGCGAGATATGGGAATTTGAAGTTAAGAAATGGTTGAGAAACCATCAAAATTTTCGCAAGTCTGATACTCGAAACCAGTAACTACAAAGGCCTAGGAGAAAAACACGCATACAGTTGTAATCGGGCGAGTTTCTACTTTCAGATGGAACAGGAATTTCTCGAGTTCGTCAATCCGTTCGCGAGATATGGGAGCTTGAAGTTAAGGAATGGTTGAGAAACCATCAAAATTTTCGCAAGTGTGATCCTCGAAACCAATAACTACTATGGCCTAGGGCAAAAATAGACATACCGTTGTAACCGGGCGTGTGTCTGTCTTCAGATGCAACAGGAATTTCTCGAGCTCGTCAATCCGTTAGCGAGATATGGGAGTTTGAAGCTTAGAAATGGTTGAGAAACCATCAAACTTTTCGCAAGTCTGATACTCGAGACCAATAACTACAATGCCCTAGGGGATAAATACACATACAGTTGTAATCGGGCGCGTTTCTACTTTCAGATGCAACAGGGATTTCTCGAGTTCGTCAATCCGTTCGTGAGATATGGGAGTTTGATGTTAAGGAATGGTTGAGAAACCATCAAAATTTTCGCAAGTCTGATACTCGAGACCAATAACTACAATTGCCTAGGGGATAAATACACATACAGTTGTAATCGGGCGCGTTTCTACTTTCAGATGCAATAGGAATTTCTCGAGTTCGTCAATCCGTTCGTGAGATATGGGAGTTTGATGTTAAGGAATGGTTGAGAAACCATCAAAATTTTCGCAAGTCTGATACTCGAAACCGATAACTACAATGGCCTAGGGGAAAAATACACATACTGTTGTAATCGGGCGAGTTTCTGCTTTCAGATGCAATAGGAATTTCTCGAGTTCGTCAATCCGTTCGCGAGATATGGGAGTTTCATATTAGGGAATGGTTGAGAAACCATCAAAATTTTCGCAAGTCTGATGCTCGAAACCATTAACTAAAATGGCCTAGGGGAAAAATACACATACCGTTGTAATGGGGCGCGTTTCTACTTTCAGATGCAATAGGAATTTCTCGAGTTCGTCAATCCGTTCGTGAGATATGGGAGTTCGATGTTAAGGAATGGTTGAGAAACCATCTAAATTTTCGCAAGTCTGATACTCGAAACCAATAACTATAATGGCCTAGGGGATAAATACACATACTGTTGTAATCGGGCGACTTTCTGCTTTCAGATGCAATAGGAATTTCTCGAGTTCGTCAATCCGTTCGCGAGATATGGGAGTTTGAAGTTAAGGAATGGTTGAGAAACCATCAAAATTTTCGCAAGTCTGATCCTCGAAACGAATAACTACTATGGCCTAGGGCAAAAATAGAAATACCGTTGTAATCGGGCGTGTTTCTGCCTTCAGATGCAACAGTAATTTCTCGAGTTCGTCTATTCGTTCGCGAGATATGGGAGTTTGAAAGGTAAGGAATGGTTCGGAAACCATCAAAATTTCCGCAAGTCTGATACTCGAGACCAATAACTACAATGGCCTAGGGGAAAAATACACATACCGTTGTAATCGGGCGAGTTTATACATTCAGATGGAACAGGAATTTCTCGAGTTCGTCAATCGATTCTCGAGATATGGGAGTTTGAATTTAAGGAATGGTTGAGAGACCATTAAAATTTTCGCAAGTCTGATACTCGTCACCAATAACTGGAATGGCCTAGGGGAAAAGTACACACACCGTTGTAATCGGGCGTGTTTCTGCTTTCAGATGCAATAAGAATTTCTCGAGTTCGTCAATCCGTTCGCGAGATATGGGAGTTTGATATTAAGGAATGGTTGAGAAACCATCAAAATTTTCGCAAGTCTGATACTCGAAACCATTAACTACAATGGCCTAGGGGAAAAATACACATACCGTTGTAATCGGGCGAGTTTATACATTCAGATGGAACACGAATTTCTCGAGTTCGTCAATCGGTTCGCGAGATACGGGAGTTTGAATTTAAGGAATGGTTGAGAGACCATTAAAATTTTCGCAAGTCTGATACACGAAACCAATAACTGGAATGGCCTAGGGGAAAAGTTCACACACCATTGTAATCGGGCGAGTTTCTACTTCCAGATGCAACAGGAATTTCTCGAGTTCGTCAATCCGTTCGCGAGATATGGGAGTTTGAAGTTAAGGAATGGTTGAGAAACTATCAAAATTTTCGCAAGTCTGATACTCGAAACCAATAACTACTGTGGCCTAGGGCAAAAATACACATACCGTTGTAATCGGGCGAGTTTCTGCTTTCAGATGCAACAGGAATTTCTCGAGTTCGTCAATCCGTTCGCGAGGTATGGGGGTTTGAAGTTGAGGAATGGTTGAGAAACCATCGAAATTTTCGCAAGTCTGATATTCGAAACCAGTAACTGGAATGGCCTAGGGGTAAAGTAAACACACCTTTGTAATCGGGCGAGTTTCTACTTCCAGATGCAACAGGAATTTCTCGAGTTCGTCAATCCGTTCGCGAGATATGGGAGTTTGAAGTTAAGGAATGGTTGAGAAACTATCAAAATTTTCGCAAGTCTGATACTCGAAGACAGTAACTACAAAGGCCTAGGGGAAAAATACACATACCGTTGTAATCGAGCGAGTTTCTCCTTTCAGATGCAACAGGAATTTCTCGATTTCGTCAATCCGTTCGCGAGATATGGGAGTTTGAAATTAAGGAATGGTTGAGAAAACATCAAAATTTTCGCAAGTCTGATATTCCAAACCAATATCTGGAATGGCCTAGGGGAAAAGTACACACACCATTGTAATCGGGCGAGTTTCTACTTCCAGATGCAACAGGAATTTCTCGATTTCGTCAATCCGTTCACGAGATATGGGAGTTTGAAGTTAAGGAATGGTTGAGAACCTATCAAAATTTTCGCAAGTCTGATACTCGAAACCAATAACTACTATGGCCTAGGGCAAAAATACACATACCGTTGTAATCGGGCGAACTTCTGCTTTCAGATGCAACAGGAATTTCTCGAGTTCGTCAATCCGTTCGCGAGGTATGGGAGTTTGAAGTTAAGGAATGGTTGAGAAATTATCAAAATTTTCGCAAGTCTGATACTCGAAACCAATAACTACTATGGCCTAGGGCAAAAATACACATACCGTTGTAATCGTGCGAGATTCTGTTTTCAGATGCAACAGGAATTTCTCGAGTTCGTCAATCCGTTCGCGAGGTATGGGAGTTTGAAGTTAAGGCATGGTTGAGAAACTATCAAAATTTTCGCAAGTCTGATACTCGAAGCCAGTAACTACAAAGGCCTAGGGGAAAAATAGACATACCGTTGTCATCGGGCGAGTTTCTGCTTTCAGATGCAACAGGAATTTCTCGAGTTCGTCAATCCGTACGCGAGATATGGGAGTTTGAAGTTAAGGAATGGTTGAGAAACCATCAAAATTTTCGCAAGTCTGATACTCGAAATCAATAACTGGAATGGCCTAGGGGAGAAGTACACACACCATTGTAATCGGGCGAGTTTCTACTTTCACATGCAACAGGAATTTCTCGAGCTCGTCAATTCGTTCGCGAGATATGGGAATTTGAAGTTAAGAAATGGTTGAGAAACCATCAAAATTTTCGCAAGTCTGATACTCGAAACCAGTAACTACAAAGGCCTAGGAGAAAAACACGCATACAGTTGTAATCGGGCGAGTTTCTACTTTCAAATGGAACAGGAATTTCTCGAGTTCGTCAATCCGTTCGCGAGATATGGGAGCTTGAAGTTAAGGAATGGTTGAGAAACCATCAAAATTTTCGCAAGTGTGATCCTCGAAACCAATAACTACTATGGCCTAGGGCAAAAATAGACATACCGTTGTAACCGGGCGTGTGTCTGTCTTCAGATGCAACAGGAATTTCTCGAGCTCGTCAATCCGTTAGCGAGGTATGGGAGTTTGAAGCTTAGAAATGGTTGAGAAACCATCAAACTTTTCGCAAGTCTGATACTCGAGACCAATAACTGGAATGGCCTAGGGGAAAAGTTCACACACCATTGTAATCGGGCGAGTTTCTACTTCCAGATGCAACAGTAATTTCTCGAGTTCGTCTATTCGTTCGCGAGATATGGGAGTTTGAAAGTTAAGGAATGGTTGGGAAACCATCAAAATTTCCGCAAGTCTGATACTCGAGACCAATAACTACAATGGCCTAGGGGAAAAATACACATACCGTTGTAATCGGGCGAGTTTATACATTCAGATGGAACAGGAATTTCTCGAGTTCGTCAATCGATTCTCGAGATATGGGAGTTTGAATTTAAGGAATGGTTGAGAGACCATTAAAATTTTCGCAAGTCTGATACTCGTCACCAGTAACTGGAATGGCCTAGGGGAAAAGTACACACACCGTTGTAATCGGGCGAGTTTCTGCTTTCAGATGCAATAAGAATTTCTCGAGTTCGTCAATCCGTTCGCGAGATATGGGAGTTTGATATTAAGGAATGGTTGAGAAACCATCAAAATTTTCGCAAGTCTGATACTCGAAACCATTAACTACAATGGCCTAGGGGAAAAATACACATACCGTTGTAATCGGGCGAGTTTATACATTCAGATGGAACACGAATTTCTCGAGTTCGTCAATCGGTTCGCGAGATACGGGAGTTTGAATTTAAGGAATGGTTGAGAGACCATTAAAATTTTCGCAAGTCTGATAAACGAAACCAATAACTGGAATGGCCTAGGGGAAAAGTTCACACACCATTGTAATCGGGCGAGTTTCTACTTCCAGATGCAACAGGAATTTCTCGAGTTCGTCAGTCCGTTCGCGAGATATGGGAGTTTGAAGTTAAGGAATGGTTGAGAAACTATCAAAATTTTCGCAAGTCTGATACTCGAAACCAATAACTACTGTGGCCTAGGGCAAAAATACACATACCGTTGTAATCGGGCGAGTTTCTGCTTTCAGATGCAACAGGAATTTCTCGAGTTCGTCAATCCGTTCGCGAGGTATGGGGGTTTGAAGTTGAGGAATGGTTGAGAAACCATCGAAATTTTCGCAAGTCTGATATTCGAAACCAGTAACTGGAATGGCCTAGGGGTAAAGTAAACACACCTTTGTAATCGGGCGAGTTTCTACTTCCAGATGCAACAGGAATTTCTCGAGTTCGTCAATCCGTTCGCGAGATATGGGAGTTTGAAGTTAAGGAATGGTTGAGAAACTATCAAAATTTTCGCAAGTCTGATACTCGAAGACAGTAACTACAAAGGCCTAGGGGAAAAATACACATACCGTTGTAATCGAGCGAGTTTCTCCTTTCAGATGCAACAGGAATTTCTCGATTTCGTCAATCCGTTCGCGAGATATGGGAGTTTGAAATTAAGGAATGGTTGAGAAAACATCAAAATTTTCGCAAGTCTGATATTCGAAACCAATATCTGGAATGGCCTAGGGGAAAAGTACACACACCATTGTAATCGGGCGAGTTTCTACTTCCAGATGCAACAGGAATTTCTCGATTTCGTCAATCCGTTCACGAGATATGGGAGTTTGAAGTTAAGGAATGGTTGAGAACCTATCAAAATTTTCGCAAGTCTGATATTCGAAACCAATAACTACTATGGCCTAGGGCAAAAATACACATACCGTTGTAATCGGGCGAGTTTCTGCTTTCAGATGCAACAGGAATTTCTCGAGTTCGTCAATCCGTTCGCGAGGTATGGGAGTTTGAAGTTAAGGAATGGTTGAGAAATTATCAAAATTTTCGCAAGTCTGATACTCGAAACCAATAACTACTATGGCCTAGGGCAAAAATACACATACCGTTGTAATCGTGCGAGATTCTGTTTTCAGATGCAACAGGAATTTCTCGAGTTCGTCAATCCGTTCGCGAGGTATGGGAGTTTGAAGTTAAGGCATGGTTGAGAAACTATCAAAATTTTCGCAAGTCTGATACTCGAAGCCAGTAACTACAAAGGCCTAGGGGAAAAATAGACATACCGTTGTCATCGGGCGAGTTTCTGCTTTCAGATGCAACAGGAATTTCTCGAGTTCGTCAATCCGTACGCGAGATATGGGAGTTTGAAGTTAAGGAATGGTTGAGAAACCATCAAAATTTTCGCAAGTCTGATACTCGAAATCAATAACTGGAATGGCCTAGGGGAGAAGTACACACACCATTGTAATCGGGCGAGTTTCTACTTTCACATGCAACAGGAATTTCTCGAGCTCGTCAATTCGTTCGCGAGATATGGGAATTTGAAGTTAAGAAATGGTTGAGAAACCATCAAAATTTTCGCAAGTCTGATACTCGAAACCAACAACTGGAATGGCCTATGGGAAAAGTGCACATACCGTTGTAATCGGGCGAGTTTTTGCTTTCAGATGCAATAGGAATTTCTGGAGTTCGTCAATCCGTTCGCGAGATATGGGAGTTTGAAGTTAAGGAATGGTTGAGATAGCATCAAAATTTTCGCAAGTCTGATACTCGAAACCAGTAACTACAAAGGCCTAGGAGAAAAACACGCATACAGTTGTAATCGGGCGAGTTTCTACTTTCAGATGGAACAGGAATTTCTCGAGTTCGTCAATCCGTTCGCGAGATATGGGAGCTTGAAGTTAAGGAATGGTTGAGAAACCATCAAAATTTTCGCAAGTGTGATCCTCGAAACCAATAACTACTATGGCCTAGGGCAAAAATAGACATACCGTTGTAACCGGGCGTGTGTCTGTCTTCAGATGCAACAGGAATTTCTCGAGCTCGTCAATCCGTTAGCGAGATATGGGAGTTTGAAGCTTAGAAATGGTTGAGAAACCATCAAACTTTTCGCAAGTCTGATACTCGAGACCAATAACTGGAATGGCCTAGGGGAAAAGTTCACACACCATTGTAATCGGGCGAGTTTCTACTTCCAGATGCAACAGTAATTTCTCGAGTTCGTCTATTCGTTCGCGAGATATGGGAGTTTGAAAGTTAAGGAATGGTTGGGAAACCATCAAAATTTCCGCAAGTCTGATACTCGAGACCAATAACTACAATGGCCTAGGGGAAAAATACACATACCGTTGTAATCGGGCGAGTTTATACATTCAGATGGAACAGGAATTTCTCGAGTTCGTCAATCGATTCTCGAGATATGGGAGTTTGAATTTAAGGAATGGTTGAGAGACCATTAAAATTTTCGCAAGTCTGATACTCGTCACCAATAACTGGAATGGCCTAGGGGAAAAGTACACACACCGTTGTAATCGGGCGAGTTTCTGCTTTCAGATGCAATAAGAATTTCTCGAGTTCGTCAATCCGTTCGCGAGATATGGGAGTTTGAAATTAAGGAATGGTTGAGAAAACATCAAAATTTTCGCAAGTCTGATATTCGAAACCAATATCTGGAATGGCCTAGGGGAAAAGTACACACACCATTGTAATCGGGCGAGTTTCTACTTCCAGATGCAACAGGAATTTCTCGATTTCGTCAATCCGTTCACGAGATATGGGAGTTTGAAGTTAAGGAATGGTTGAGAACCTATCAAAATTTTCGCAAGTCTGATATTCGAAACCAATAACTACTATGGCCTAGGGCAAAAATACACATACCGTTGTAATCGGGCGAGTTTCTGCTTTCAGATGCAACAGGAATTTCTCGAGTTCGTCAATCCGTTCGCGAGGTATGGGAGTTTGAAGTTAAGGAATGGTTGAGAAACTATCAAAATTTTCGCAAGTCTGATACTCGAAACCAATAACTACTGTGGCCTAGGGCAAAAATACACATACCGTTGTAATCGGGCGAGTTTCTGCTTTCAGATGCAACAGGAATTTCTCGAGTTCGTCAATCCGTTCGCGAGGTATGGGGGTTTGAAGTTGAGGAATGGTTGAGAAACCATCGAAATTTTCGCAAGTCTGATATTCGAAACCAGTAACTGGAATGGCCTAGGGGTAAAGTAAACACACCTTTGTAATCGGGCGAGTTTCTACTTCCAGATGCAACAGGAATTTCTCGAGTTCGTCAATCCGTTCGCGAGATATGGGAGTTTGAAGTTAAGGAATGGTTGAGAAACTATCAAAATTTTCGCAAGTCTGATACTCGAAGACAGTAACTACAAAGGCCTAGGGGAAAAATACACATACCGTTGTAATCGAGCGAGTTTCTCCTTTCAGATGCAACAGGAATTTCTCGATTTCGTCAATCCGTTCGCGAGATATGGGAGTTTGAAATTAAGGAATGGTTGAGAAAACATCAAAATTTTCGCAAGTCTGATATTCGAAACCAATATCTGGAATGGCCTACGGGAAAAGTACACACACCATTGTAATCGGGCGAGTTTCTACTTCCAGATGCAACAGGAATTTCTCGATTTCGTCAATCCGTTCACGAGATATGGGAGTTTGAAGTTAAGGAATGGTTGAGAACCTATCAAAATTTTCGCAAGTCTGATACTCGAAACCAATAACTACTATGGCCTAGGGCAAAAATACACATACCGTTGTAATCGTGCGAGATTCTGTTTTCAGATGCAACAGGAATTTCTCGAGTTCGTCAATCCGTTCGCGAGGTATGGGAGTTTGAAGTTAAGGCATGGTTGAGAAACTATCAAAATTTTCGCAAGTCTGATACTCGAAGCCAGTAACTACAAAGGCCTAGGGGAAAAATAGACATACCGTTGTCATCGGGCGAGTTTCTGCTTTCAGATGCAACAGGAATTTCTCGAGTTCGTCAATCCGTACGCGAGATATGGGAGTTTGAAGTTAAGGAATGGTTGAGAAACCATCAAACTTTTCGCAAGTCTGATACTCGAGACCAATAACTACAATGCCCTAGGGGATAAATACACATACAGTTGTAATCGGGCGCGTTTCTACTTTCAGATGCAACAGGAATTTCTCGAGTTCGTCAATCCGTTCGTGAGATATGGGAGTTTGATGTTAAGGAATGGTTGAGAAACCATCAAAATTTTCGCAAGTCTGATACTCGAGACCAATAACTACAATGGCCTAGGGGATAAATACACATACAGTTGTAATCGGGCGCGTTTCTACTTTCAGATGCAATAGGAATTTCTCGAGTTCGTCAATCCGTTCGTGAGATATGGGAGTTTGATGTTAAGGAATGGTTGAGAAACCATCAAAATTTTCGCAAGTCTGATACTCGAAACCGATAACTACAATGGCCTAGGGGAAAAATACACATACTGTTGTAAGCGGGCGAGTTTCTGCTTTCAGATGCAATAGGAATTTCTCGAGTTCGTCAATCCGTTCGCGAGATATGGGAGTTTCATATTAAGGAATGGTTGAGAAACCATCAAAATTTTCGCAAGTCTGATGCTCGAAACCATTAACTAAAATGGCCTAGGGGAAAAATACACATACCGTTGTAATGGGGCGCGTTTCTACTTTCAGATGCAACAGGAATTTCTCGAGTTCGTCAATCCGTTCGTGAGATATGGGCGTTCGATGTTAAGGAATGGTTGAGAAACCATCTAAATTTTCGCAAGTCTGATACTCGAAACCAATAACTACTGTGGCCTAGGGCAAAAATACACATACCGTTGTAATCGGGCGAGTTTCTGCTTTCAGATGCAACAGGAATTTCTCGAGTTCGTCAATCCGTTCGCGAGGTATGGGGGTTTGAAGTTGAGGAATGGTTGAGAAACCATCGAAATTTTCGCAAGTCTGATATTCGAAACCAGTAACTGGAATGGCCTAGGGGTAAAGTAAACACACCTTTGTAATCGGGCGAGTTTCTACTTCCAGATGCAACAGGAATTTCTCGAGTTCGTCAATCCGTTCGCGAGATATGGGAGTTTGAAGTTAAGGAATGGTTGAGAAACTATCAAAATTTTCGCAAGTCTGATACTCGAAGACAGTAACTACAAAGGCCTAGGGGAAAAATACACATACCGTTGTAATCGAGCGAGTTTCTCCTTTCAGATGCAACAGGAATTTCTCGATTTCGTCAATCCGTTCGCGAGATATGGGAGTTTGAAGTTAAGGAATGGTTGAGAAACCATCAAAATTTTCGCAAGTCTGATCCTCGAAACGAATAACTACTATGGCCTAGGGCAAAAATAGAAATACCGTTGTAATCGGGCGTGTTTCTGCCTTCAGATGCAACAGTAATTTCTCGAGTTCGTCTATTCGTTCGCGAGATATGGGAGTTTGAAAGTTAAGGAATGGTTGGGAAACCATCAAAATTTCCGCAAGTCTGATACTCGAGACCAATAACTACAATGGCCTAGGGGAAAAATACACATACCGTTGTAATCGGGCGAGTTTATACATTCAGATGGAACAGGAATTTCTCGAGTTCGTCAATCGATTCTCGAGATATGGGAGTTTGAATTTAAGGAATGGTTGAGAGACCATTAAAATTTTCGCAAGTCTGATACTCGTCACCAATAACTGGAATGGCCTAGGGGAAAAGTACACACACCGTTGTAATCGGGCGAGTTTCTGCTTTCAGATGCAATAAGAATTTCTCGAGTTCGTCAATCCGTTCGAGAGATATGGGAGTTTGATATTAAGGAATGGTTGAGAAACCATCAAAATTTTCGCAAGTGTGATACTCGAAACTATTAACTACAATTTCCTAGGGGAAAAATACACATACCGTTGTAATCGGGCGAGTTTATACATTCAGATGGAACACGAATTTCTCGAGTTCGTCAATCGGTTCGCGAGATACGGGAGTTTGAATTTAAGGAATGGTTGAGAGACCATTAAAATTTTCGCAAGTCTGATACACGAAACCAATAACTGGAATGGCCTAGGGGAAAAGTTCACACACCATTGTAATCGGGCGAGTTTCTACTTCCAGATGCAACAGGAATTTCTCGAGTTCGTCAATCCGTTCGCGAGATATGGGAGTTTGAAGTTAAGGAATGGTTGAGAAACTATCAAAATTTTCGCAAGTCTGATACTCGAAACCAATAACTACTGTGGCCTAGGGCAAAAATACACATACCGTTGTAATCGGGCGAGTTTCTGCTTTCAGATGCAACAGGAATTTCTCGAGTTCGTCAATCCGTTCGCGAGGTATGGGGGTTTGAAGTTGAGGAATGGTTGAGAAACCATCGAAATTTTCGCAAGTCTGATATTCGAAACCAGTAACTGGAATGGCCTAGGGGTAAAGTAAACACACCTTTGTAATCGGGCGAGTTTCTACTTCCAGATGCAACAGGAATTTCTCGAGTTCGTCAATCCGTTCGCGAGATATGGGAGTTTGAAGTTAAGGAATGGTTGAGAAACTATCAAAATTTTCGCAAGTCTGATACTCGAAGACAGTAACTACAAAGGCCTAGGGGAAAAATACACATACCGTTGTAATCGAGCGAGTTTCTCCTTTCAGATGCAACAGGAATTTCTCGATTTCGTCAATCCGTTCGCGAGATATGGGAGTTTGAAATTAAGGAATGGTTGAGAAAACATCAAAATTTTCGCAAGTCTGATATTCGAAACCAATATCTGGAATGGCCTAGGGGAAAAGTACACACACCATTGTAATCGGGCGAGTTTCTACTTCCAGATGCAACAGGAATTTCTCGATTTCGTCAATCCGTTCACGAGATATGGGAGTTTGAAGTTAAGGAATGGTTGAGAACCTATCAAAATTTTCGCAAGTCTGATACTCGAAACCAATAACTACTATGGCCTAGGGCAAAAATACACATACCGTTGTAATCGTGCGAGTTTCTGCTTTCAGATGCAACAGGAATTTCTCGAGTTCGTCAATCCGTTCGCGAGGTATGGGAGTTTGAAGTTAAGGCATGGTTGAGAAACTATCAAAATTTTCGCAAGTCTGATACTCGAAGCCAGTAACTACAAAGGCCTAGGGGAAAAATAGACATACCGTTGTCATCGGGCGAGTTTCTGCTTTCAGATGCAACAGGAATTTCTCGAGTTCGTCAATCCGTACGCGAGATATGGGAGTTTGAAGTTAAGGAATGGTTGAGAAACCATCAAAATTTTCGCAAGTCTGATACTCGAAATCAATAACTGGAATGGCCTAGGGGAGAAGTACACACACCATTGTAATCGGGCGAGTTTCTACTTTCACATGCAACAGGAATTTCTCGAGCTCGTCAATTCGTTCGCGAGATATGGGAATTTGAAGTTAAGAAATGGTTGAGAAACCATCAAAATTTTCGCAAGTCTGATACTCGAAACCAACAACTGGAATGGCCTATGGGAAAAGTGCACATACCGTTGTAATCGGGCGAGTTTTTGCTTTCAGATGCAATAGGAATTTCTGGAGTTCGTCAATCCGTTCGCGAGATATGGGAGTTTGAAGTTAAGGAATGGTTGAGATAGCATCAAAATTTTCGCAAGTCTGATACTCGAAACCAGTAACTACAAAGGCCTAGGAGAAAAACACGCATACAGTTGTAATCGGGCGAGTTTCTACTTTCAGATGGAACAGGAATTTCTCGAGTTCGTCAATCCGTTCGCGAGATATGGGAGCTTGAAGTTAAGGAATGGTTGAGAAACCATCAAAATTTTCGCAAGTGTGATCCTCGAAACCAATAACTACTATGGCCTAGGGCAAAAATAGACATACCGTTGTAACCGGGCGTGTGTCTGTCTTCAGATGCAACAGGAATTTCTCGAGCTCGTCAATCCGTTAGCGAGATATGGGAGTTTGAAGCTTAGAAATGGTTGAGAAACCATCAAACTTTTCGCAAGTCTGATACTCGAGACCAATAACTACAATGCCCTAGGGGATAAATACACATACAGTTGTAATCGGGCGCGTTTCTACTTTCAGATGCAACAGGAATTTCTCGAGTTCGTCAATCCGTTCGTGAGATATGGGAGTTTGATGTTAAGGAATGGTTGAGAAACCATCAAAATTTTCGCAAGTCTGATACTCGAGACCAATAACTACAATGGCCTAGGGGATAAATACACATACAGTTGTAATCGGGCGCGTTTCTACTTTCAGATGCAATAGGAATTTCTCGAGTTCGTCAATCCGTTCGTGAGATATGGGAGTTTGATGTTAAGGAATGGTTGAGAAACCATCAAAATTTTCGCAAGTCTGATACTCGAAACCGATAACTACAATGGCCTATGGGAAAAATACACATACTGTTGTAAGCGGGCGAGTTTCTGTTTTCAGATGCAATAGGAATTTCTCGAGTTCGTCAATCCGTTCGCGATATATGGGAGTTTGAAGTTAAGGAATGGTTGAGAAACCATCAAAATTTTCGCAAGTCTGATACTCGAAACCAATAACTTCTATGGCGTAGGGCAAAAATACACATACCGATGTAATCGGGCGAGTTTCTGCTTTCAGATGCAACAGGAATTTCTCGAGTTCGTCAATCCGTCTCAAGATATGGGAGTTTGAAGTTAAGGAATGGTTGAGAAACTATCAAAATTTTCGCAAGTCTGATACTAGAAGCCAGTAACTACAAAGGCCTAGGGGAAAAATACACATACCGTTGTAATCGGGCAAGTTTCTACTTCCAGATGCAACAGGAATTTCTCGAGTTCGTCAATCCGTTCGGGATATATGGTAGTTTGAAGTTAAGGAATGGTTGAGAAACTATCAAAATTTTCGCAAGTCTGATACTCGAAACCAATAACTACTATGGCCTAGGGCAAAAATACACATACCATTGTAATCGGGCGAGTTTCTACTTCCAGATGCAACAGGAATTTCTCGAGTTCGTCAATCCGTTCGCGAGATATGGGGGTTTGAAGTTGAGGAATGGTTGAGAAACCATCGAAATTTTCGCAAGTCTGATATTCGAAACCAGTAACTGGAATGGCCTAGGGGTAAAGTAAACACACCTTTGTAATCGGGCGAGTTTCTACTTCCAGATGCAACAGGAATTTCTCGAGTTCGTCAATCCGTTCGCGAGATATGGGAGTTTGAAGTTAAGGAATGGTTGAGAAACTATCAAAATTTTCGCAAGTCTGATACTCGAAGACAGTAACTACAAAGGCCTAGGGGAAAAATACACATACCGTTGTAATCGAGCGAGTTTCTCCTTTCAGATGCAACAGGAATTTCTCGATTTCGTCAATCCGTTCGCGAGATATGGGAGTTTGAAGTTAAGGAATGGTTGAGAAACCATCAAAATTTTCGCAAGTCTGATCCTCGAAACGAATAACTACTATGGCCTAGGGCAAAAATAGAAATACCGTTGTAATCGGGCGTGTTTCTGCCTTCAGATGCAACAGTAATTTCTCGAGTTCGTCTATTCGTTCGCGAGATATGGGAGTTTGAAAGTTAAGGAATGGTTGGGAAACCATCAAAATTTCCGCAAGTCTGATACTCGAGACCAATAACTACAATGGCCTAGGGGAAAAATACACATACCGTTGTAATCGGGCGAGTTTATACATTCAGATGGAACAGGAATTTCTCGAGTTCGTCAATCGATTCTCGAGATATGGGAGTTTGAATTTAAGGAATGGTTGAGAGACCATTAAAATTTTCGCAAGTCTGATACTCGTCACCAATAACTGGAATGGCCTAGGGGAAAAGTACACACACCGTTGTAATCGGGCGAGTTTCTGCTTTCAGATGCAATAAGAATTTCTCGAGTTCGTCAATCCGTTCGAGAGATATGGGAGTTTGATATTAAGGAATGGTTGAGAAACCATCAAAATTTTCGCAAGTGTGATACTCGAAACTATTAACTACAATTTCCTAGGGGAAAAATACACATACCGTTGTAATCGGGCGAGTTTATACATTCAGATGGAACACGAATTTCTCGAGTTCGTCAATCGGTTCGCGAGATACGGGAGTTTGAATTTAAGGAATGGTTGAGAGACCATTAAAATTTTCGCAAGTCTGATACACGAAACCAATAACTGGAATGGCCTAGGGGAAAAGTTCACACACCATTGTAATCGGGCGAGTTTCTACTTCCAGATGCAACAGGAATTTCTCGAGTTCGTCAATCCGTTCGCGAGATATGGGAGTTTGAAGTTAAGGAATGGTTGAGAAACTATCAAAATTTTCGCAAGTCTGATACTCGAAACCAATAACTACTGTGGCCTAGGGCAAAAATACACATACCGTTGTAATCGGGCGAGTTTCTGCTTTCAGATGCAACAGGAATTTCTCGAGTTCGTCAATCCGTTCGCGAGGTATGGGGGTTTGAAGTTGAGGAATGGTTGAGAAACCATCGAAATTTTCGCAAGTCTGATATTCGAAACCAGTAACTGGAATGGCCTAGGGGTAAAGTAAACACACCTTTGTAATCGGGCGAGTTTCTACTTCCAGATGCAACAGGAATTTCTCGAGTTCGTCAATCCGTTCGCGAGATATGGGAGTTTGAAGTTAAGGAATGGTTGAGAAACTATCAAAATTTTCGCAAGTCTGATACTCGAAGACAGTAACTACAAAGGCCTAGGGGAAAAATACACATACCGTTGTAATCGAGCGAGTTTCTCCTTTCAGATGCAACAGGAATTTCTCGATTTCGTCAATCCGTTCGCGAGATATGGGAGTTTGAAATTAAGGAATGGTTGAGAAAACATCAAAATTTTCGCAATTCTGATATTCGAAACCAATATCTGGAATGGCCTAGGGGAAAAGTACACACACCATTGTAATCGGGCGAGTTTCTACTTCCAGATGCAACAGGAATTTCTCGATTTCGTCAATCCGTTCACGAGATATGGGAGTTTGAAGTTAAGGAATGGTTGAGAACCTATCAAAATTTTCGCAAGTCTGATACTCGAAACCAATAACTACTATGGCCTAGGGCAAAAATACACATACCGTTGTAATCGTGCGAGTTTCTGCTTTCAGATGCAACAGGAATTTCTCGAGTTCGTCAATCCGTTCGCGAGGTATGGGAGTTTGAAGTTAAGGCATGGTTGAGAAACTATCAAAATTTTCGCAAGTCTGATACTCGAAGCCAGTAACTACAAAGGCCTAGGGGAAAAATAGACATACCGTTGTCATCGGGCGAGTTTCTGCTTTCAGATGCAACAGGAATTTCTCGAGTTCGTCAATCCGTACGCGAGATATGGGAGTTTGAAGTTAAGGAATGGTTGAGAAACCATCAAAATTTTCGCAAGTCTGATACTCGAAATCAATAACTGGAATGGCCTAGGGGAGAAGTACACACACCATTGTAATCGGGCGAGTTTCTACTTTCACATGCAACAGGAATTTCTCGAGCTCGTCAATTCGTTCGCGAGATATGGGAATTTGAAGTTAAGAAATGGTTGAGAAACCATCAAAATTTTCGCAAGTCTGATACTCGAAACCAACAACTGGAATGGCCTATGGGAAAAGTGCACATACCGTTGTAATCGGGCGAGTTTTTGCTTTCAGATGCAATAGGAATTTCTGGAGTTCGTCAATCCGTTCGCGAGATATGGGAGTTTGAAGTTAAGGAATGGTTGAGATAGCATCAAAATTTTCGCAAGTCTGATACTCGAAACCAGTAACTACAAAGGCCTAGGAGAAAAACACGCATACAGTTGTAATCGGGCGAGTTTCTACTTTCAGATGGAACAGGAATTTCTCGAGTTCGTCAATCCGTTCGCGAGATATGGGAGCTTGAAGTTAAGGAATGGTTGAGAAACCATCAAAATTTTCGCAAGTGTGATCCTCGAAACCAATAACTACTATGGCCTAGGGCAAAAATAGACATACCGTTGTAACCGGGCGTGTGTCTGTCTTCAGATGCAACAGGAATTTCTCGAGCTCGTCAATCCGTTAGCGAGATATGGGAGTTTGAAGCTTAGAAATGGTTGAGAAACCATCAAACTTTTCGCAAGTCTGATACTCGAGACCAATAACTACAATGCCCTAGGGGATAAATACACATACAGTTGTAATCGGGCGCGTTTCTACTTTCAGATGCAACAGGAATTTCTCGAGTTCGTCAATCCGTTCGTGAGATATGGGAGTTTGATGTTAAGGAATGGTTGAGAAACCATCAAAATTTTCGCAAGTCTGATACTCGAGACCAATAACTACAATGGCCTAGGGGATAAATACACATACAGTTGTAATCGGGCGCGTTTCTACTTTCAGATGCAATAGGAATTTCTCGAGTTCGTCAATCCGTTCGTGAGATATGGGAGTTTGATGTTAAGGAATGGTTGAGAAACCATCAAAATTTTCGCAAGTCTGATACTCGAAACCGATAACTACAATGGCCTATGGGAAAAATACACATACTGTTGTAAGCGGGCGAGTTTCTGTTTTCAGATGCAATAGGAATTTCTCGAGTTCGTCAATCCGTTCGCGATATATGGGAGTTTGAAGTTAAGGAATGGTTGAGAAACCATCAAAATTTTCGCAAGTCTGATACTCCAAACCAATAACTTCTATGGCGTAGGGCAAAAATACACATACCGATGTAATCGGGCGAGTTTCTGCTTTCAGATGCAACAGGAATTTCTCGAGTTCGTCAATCCGTCTCAAGATATGGGAGTTTGAAGTTAAGGAATGGTTGAGAAACTATCAAAATTTTCGCAAGTCTGATACTAGAAGCCAGTAACTACAAAGGCCTAGGGGAAAAATACACATACCGTTGTAATCGGGCAAGTTTCTACTTCCAGATGCAACAGGAATTTCTCGAGTTCGTCAATCCGTTCGGGATATATGGTAGTTTGAAGTTAAGGAATGGTTGAGAAACTATCAAAATTTTCGCAAGTCTGATACTCGAAACCAATAACTACTATGGCCTAGGGCAAAAATACACATACCATTGTAATCGGGCGAGTTTCTACTTCCAGATGCAACAGGAATTTCTCGAGTTCGTCAATCCGTTCGCGAGATATGGGAGTTTGAAGTTAAGGAATGGTTGTGAAACTATCAAAATTTTCGCAAGTCTGATACTCGAAACCAATAACTACTATGGCCTAGGGCAAAAACACACATACCGTTGTAATCGGGCTAGTTTCTGCTTTCAGATGCAACAGGAATTTCTCGAGTTCGTCAATCCGTTCGCGAGCTATGGGAATTTGAAATTAAGGAATGGTTGAGAAACTATCAAAATTTTCGCAAGTCTTATACTTGAAGCCAGTAACTACAAAGGCCTAGGGGAAAAATACACATACCGTTGTAATCGAGCGAGTTTCTACTTTCAGATGCAACAGGAATTTCTCGAGTTCGTCAATCCGTTCGCGAGATATGGTAGTTTGAACTTAAGGAATGGTTGAGAAACTATCAAAATTTTCGCAAGTCTGATACTCGAAGCCAGTAACTACATAGGCCTAGGGGAAAAATACACACACCTTTGTAATCGGGCGAGTTTCTACTTTCAGATGCCACAGGAATTTCTCGAGTTCGTCAATCCGTTCGCGATATATGGGAGTTTGAAGTTAAGGAATGGTTGAGAAACCATCAAAATTTTCGCAAGTCTGATACTCGAAACCAATAACTTCTATGGCGTAGGGCAAAAATACACATACCGATGTAATCGGGCGAGTTTCTGCTTTCAGATGCAACAGGAATTTCTCGAGTTCGTCAATCCGTCTCAAGATATGGGAGTTTGAAGTTAAGGAATGGTTGAGAAACTATCAAAATTTTCGCAAGTCTGATACTCGAAACCAATAACTACTATGGCCTAGGGCAAAAATACACATACCGTTGTAATCGGGCGAGTTTCTACTTCCAGATGCAACAGGAATTTCTCGAGTTCGTCAATCCGTTCGGGATATATGGGAGTTTGAAGTTAAGGAATGGTTGTGAAACTATCAAAATTTTCGCAAGTCTGATACTCGAAACCAACAACTGGAATGTCCTAGGGGAAAAGTACACACACCATTGTAATCGGGCGAGCTTCTACTTCCAGATGCAACAGGAATTTCTCGAGTTCGTCAATCCGTTCGCGAGATATGGGAGTTTGAAGTTAAGGAATGGTTGAGAAACCATCAAAATTTTCGCATGTCTGATATTCGAATCCAATAAATGGAATGGCCTAGGGGAAAACTACGCACACCATTGTAATCGGGCCAGTTTCTACCTTCAGATGCAACAGGAATTTCTCGGGTTCTTCGATCCGTTCGCGAGATATGAGAGTTTGAAGTTAAGGAATGGTTGAGAAACCATCAAAATTTTCGCAAGTCTGATACTCGGAACCAATAACTACTATGGCCTAGGGCAAAAATACACATACCGTTGTAATCGCGCAAGTTTCTGCTTTCAGATGCAACTGGAATTTCTCGAGATCGTCAATCCGCTCGCGAGATATGGGAGTTCGAAGTTAAGGATTGGTTGAGAAACCATCAAAATTTTCGCAAGTCTGATACTCGAAACCAATAACTACTGTGCCGTAGGGCAAAAATACACATACCGTTGTAATCGGGCGAGATTCTGCTTTCAGATGCAACAGAAATTTCTCCAGTTCGTCAATCCGTTCGCAAGGTATGGGAGTTTGAAATTAAGGAATGGTTGAGAAACCATCAAAATTTTCGCATGTCTGATACTCGAAACCAATAACAGGAATTGCCTAGGGGAAAAGTACACCCTCCATTGTAATCGGGCGGGTGTCTACTTTCAGATGCAAAAGGAATTTCTCGAGTTTGTCAATCCGTTCGCGAGATATGGGAGTTTGAAGTTAAGGAATGGTTGAGAAACCATCAAAATTTTCGCAAGTCTGATACTCGGAACCAATAACTGGAATGGCCTAGGGAAAAATACACATACCGTTGTAATCTGGCGAGTTTCTGCTTTCAGATGCAACAGGAATTTCTCGAGTTCGTCAATCCCTTCGCGAGGTATGGGAGTTTGAAATTAAGGATTGGTTGAGAAACCATCACAACTTTCGCAAGTCTGATATTCAAAACCAATAACTGGAATGGCCTAGGGGAAAAGTACACACACCATTGTAATCGGGCGGGTTTCAACCTTCAGATGCATCAGGAATTTCTCGGGTTCTTCAATCCGTTCGCGAGATATGGGAGTTTGAAGTTAAGGAATGGTTGAGAAACCATCAAAATTTTCGCATGTCTGATACTCGGAACCAATAACTACTATGGCCTAGGGCAAAAATACACACACCATTGTAATCACGCAAGTTTCTGCTTTCAGATGCAACAGGAATTTCTCGAGTTCGTCAATCCGTTCGCGAGATATGGGAGTTTGAAGTTAAGGAATGGTTGAGAAACCATCAAAATTTTCGCAAGTCTGATACTCGGAACCAATAACTACTATGGCCTAGGGCAAAAATACACATACCGTTGTGATCGGGCAAGTATCTGCTTTCAGATGCAACAGGAATTTCTCGAGTTCGTCAATCCGTTCGCGAGATATGGGAGTTTGAAGTTAAGGAATGGTTGAGAAACCATCAAAATTTTCGCATGTCTGATATTCGAATCCAATAACTGGAATGGCCTAGGGGAAAAGTACACACACCATTGTAATCGGGCGGGTTTCTACCTTCAGATGCATCAGGAATTTCTCGGGTTCTTCAATCCGTTCGCGAGATATGGGAGTTCGAAGTTAAGGAATGGTTGAGAAACCATCAAAATTTTCGCAAGTCTGATACTCGAAACCAATAACTACTGTGGCGTAGGGCAAAAATACACATACCGTTGTAATCGGGCGAGATTCTGCTTTCAGATGCAACAGGAATTTCTCGAGTTCGTCAATCCGTTCGCGAGATATGGGAGTTTGAAGTTAAGGAATGGTTGGGAAACCATCAAAATTTTCGCAAGTCTGATACTCGAAACCAATAACTACTATGGTGTAGGGCAAAAATAGACACACCGTTGTAATCGGGCGAGTTTCTGCTTTCAGATGCAACAGGAATTTCTCGAGTTCGTCAATCCGTTCGCGAGATATGGGAGTTTGAAGTTAAGGAATGGTTGAGAAACCATCAAAATTTTCGCATGTCTGATATTCGAATCCAATAACTGGAATGGCCTAGGGTAAAACTACGCACACCATTGTAATCGGGCCAGTTTCTACCTTCAGATGCAACAGGAATTTCTCGGGTTCTTCGATCCGTTCGCGAGATATGGGAGTTTGAAGTTAAGGAATGGTTGAGAAACCATCAAAATTTTCGCAAGTCCGATACTCGAAACCAATAACTACTGTGGCGTAGGGCAAAAATACACATACCGTTGTAATCGGGCGAGATTCTGCTTTCAGATGCAACAGGAATATCTCGAGTTCGTCAATCCGTTCGCGAGGTGGTGGAGTTTGAAATTAAGGAATGGTTGAGAAACCATCAAAATTTTCGCATGTCTGATACTCGAAACCAATAACTGGAATGGCCTAGGGGAAAATTACACACACCATTGTAATCGGGCGGGTATCTACTCTCAGATGCAACAGGAATTTCTCGAGTTCGTCAATTCGTTCGCGAGATATGGGAGTTTGAAGTTAAGGAATGGTTGAGAAACCATCAAAATTTTCGCATGTCTGATACTCGAAACCAATAACAGGAATGGCCTAGGGGAAAAGTACACACACCATTGTAATCGGGCGGGTGTCTACTTTCAGATGCAACAGGAACTTCTCGAGTTCGTCAATCCGTTCGCGAGATATGGGAGTTTGAAGTTAAGGAATGGTTGAGAAACCATCAAAATTTTCGCAAGTCTGATACTCGGAACAAATAACTACTATGGCCTAGGGCAAAAATACACGTACCGTTGTAATCGGGCGACTTTCTGCTTTCAGATGCAACAGGAATTCCCTCGAGTTCGTCAATCCGTTCGCGAGGTATGGGAGTTTGAAATTAAGGAATGGTTGAGAAACCGTCAAAATTTTCGCAAGTCTGATACTCGAAACCAATAACTGGAATGGTCTAGGGAAAAAGTACACACACCATTGTATTCGGGCGGGTGTCTACTCTCAGATGCAACATGAATTTCTCGAGTTCGTCAATCCGTTCGCGAGATATGGGAGTTTGAAATTAAGGAATGGTTGAGAAACCGTCAAAATTTTCGCAAGTCTGATACTCGAAACCAATAACTGGAATGGCCTAGGGGAAAATTGCACACACCATTGTAATCGGGCGGGTGTCTACTCTCAGATGCAACAGGAATTTCTCGAGTTCGTCAATCCGTTCGCGAGGTATGGGAGTTTAAAATTAAGGAATGGTTGAGAAACTATCAAAATTTTCGCAAGTCTGATTCTCGAAACCTATAACAGGAATCGCCTAGGGGAAAAGTACACAGACCATTGTAATCGGGCGGGTGTCTACTTTCAGAAGCAACAGGAATTTCTCGAGTTCGTCAATCCGTTCGCGAGATATGGGAGTTTGAAGTTAAGGAATGGTTGAGAAACCATCAAAATTTTCGCAAGTCTGATACTCGGAACCAACAACTACTATGGCCTAGGGCAAAAATACACATACCGTTGTAATCGCGCAAGTTTCTGCTTTCAGATGCAACTGGAATTTCTCGAGTTCGTCAATCCGTTTGCGAGATATGGGAGTTTGAAGTTAAGGAATGGTTGAGAAACCATCAAAATTTTCGCAAGTCTGATACTCGAAACCAATAACTACTATGGCCTAGGGCAAAAATACACATACCGTTGTGATCGGGCAAGTATCTGCTTTCAGATGCAACAGGAATTTCTCGAGTTCGTCAATCCGTTCGCGAGGTGGTGGAGTTTGAAATTAAGGAATGGTTGAGAAACCATCAAAATTTTCGCATGTCTGATACTCGAAACCAATAACTGGAATGGCCTAGGGGAAAAGTACACACACCATTGTAATCGGGCGGGTGTCTACTTTCAGATGCAACAGGAATTTCTCGAGTTCGTCAATCCGTTCGCGAGATATGGGAGTTTGAAATTAAGGAATGGTTGAGAAACCGTCAAAATTTTCGCAAGTCTGATTCTCGAAACCTATAACAGGAATCGCCTAGGGGAAAAGTACACAGACCATTGTAATCGGGCGGGTGTCTACTTTCAGAAGCAACAGGAATTTCTCGAGTTCGTCAATCCGTTCGCGAGATATGGGAGTTTGAAGTTAAGGAATGGTTGAGAAACCATCAAAATTTTCGCAAGTCTGATACTCGGAACCAACAACTACTATGGCCTAGGGCAAAAATACACATACCGTTGTAATCGCGCAAGTTTCTGCTTTCAGATGCAACTGGAATTTCTCGAGTTCGTCAATCCGTTTGCGAGATATGGGAGTTTGAAGTTAAGGAATGGTTGAGAAACCATCAAAATTTTCGCAAGTCTGATACTCGAAACCAATAACTACTATGGCGTAGGGCAAAAATACACATACGGTTGTAATCGGGCGAGTTTCTGCTTTCAGATGCAACAGGAATTTCTCGAGATCGTCAATCCGTTCGCGAGATATGGGAGTTCGAAGTTAAGGATTGGTTGAGAAACCATCAAAATTTTCGCAAGTCTGATACTCGAAACCATTAACTACTGTGGCGTAGGGCAAAAATACACATACCGTTGTAATCGGGCGAGATTCTGCTTTCAGATGCAACAGAAATTTCTTCAGTTCGTCAATCCGTTCGCAAGGTATGGGAGTTTGAAATTAAGGAATGGTTGAGAAACCATCAAAATTTTCGAATGTCTGATACTCGAAACCAATAACAGGAATTGCCTAGGGGAAGAGTACACCCACCATTGTAATCGGGCGGGTGTCTACTTTCAGATGCAAAAGGAATTTCTCGAGTTTGTCAATCCGTTCGCGAGATATGGGAGTATGAAGTTAAGGAATGGTTGAGAAACCATCAAAATTTTCGCAAGTCTGATACTCGGAACCAATAACTGGAATGGCCTAGGGGAAAAATACACATACCGTTGTAATCTGGCGAGTTTCTGCTTTCAGATGCAACAGGAATTTCTCGAGTTCGTCAATCCCTTCGCGAGGTATGGGAGTTTGAAATTAAGGATTGGTTGAGAAACCATCAAATTTTCGCAAGTCTGATACTCGAAATCAATAACTGGAATGGCCTAGGGGAAAAGTACACACACCATTGTAATCGGGCGGGTGTCTACTTTCAGATGCAACAGGAATTTCTCGTGTTCATTGAACCGTTCGCGAGATATGGGAGTTTGAAGTTAAGGAATGGTTGAGAAACCATCAAAATTTTCGCAAGTCTGATATTCGAAACCAATAACTGGAATGGCCTAGGGGAAAAGTACACACACCGTTGTAATCGGGCGAGTTTCTACCTTCAGATGCAACCGGAATTTCTCGGGTTCTTCAATCCGTTCCTGAGATATGGGAGTTTGAAGTTAAGGAATGGTTGAGAAACCATCAAAATTTTCGCAAGTCTGATACTCGGAACCAATAACTACTATGGCCTAGGGCAAAAATACACATACTGTTGTGATCGGGCAAGTCTCTGCTTTCAGATGCAACAGGAATTTCTCGAGTTCGTCAATCCGTTCGCGAGATATGGGAGTTTGAAGTTAAGGAATGGTTGAGAAACCATCAAAATTTTCGCATGTCTGATATTCGAATCCAATAACTGGAATGGCCTAGGGGAAAACTACACACACCATTGTAATCGGGCCAGTTTCTACCTTCAGATGCAATAGGAATTTCTCGGTTTCTTCGATCCGTTCGCGAGATATGGGAGTTTGAAGTTAAGGAATAGTTGAGAAACCAACAAAATTTTCGCAAGTCTGATACTCGGAACCAATAACTACTATGGCCTAGGGCAAAAATACACATACCGTTGTAATCGGGCGAGTTTCTGCTTTCAGATGCAATAGGAATTCCCTCGAGTTCGTCAATCCGTTCGCGAGGTATGGGAGTTTGAAATTAAGGAATGGTTGAGAAACCGTCAAAATTTTCGCAAGTCTGATACTCGAAACCAATAACTGGAATGGCCTAGGGGAAAAGTACACACACCATTGTAATCGGGCGGGTGTCTACTCTCAGATGCAACATGAATTTCTCGAGTTCGTCAATCCGTTCGCGAGATATGGGAGTTTGAAGTTAAGGAATGGTTGAGAAACCATCAAAATTGTCGCAAGTCTGATACTCGGAACCAATAACTACCATGGCCTAGGGCAAAAAAACACATACCGTTGTAATCGGGCGAGTTTCTGCTTTCAGATGCAACAGGAATTTCTCGAGTTCGTCAATCCGTTCGCGAGATATGGGAGTTTGAAATTAAGGAATGGTTGAGAAACCATCACAACTTTCGCAAGTCTGAAATTCGAAACCAATAACTGGAATTGCCTAGGGGAAAAGTACACACACCATTGTAATCGGGCGGGTTTCTACCTTCAGATGCATCAGGAATTTCTCGGGTTCTTCAATTCGTTCGCGAGATATGGGAGTTTGAAGTTAAGGAATGGTTGAGAAACCATCAAAATTTTCGCAAGTCTGATACTCGGAACCAATAACTAGTATGGCCTAGGGCAAAAATACACACACCATTGTAATCGCGCAAGTTTCTGCTTTCAGATGCAACAGGAATTTCTCGAGTTCGTCAATCCGTTCGCGAGATATGGGAGTTTGAAGTTAAGGAATGGTTGTGAAACCATCAAAATTTTCGCAAGTCTGATACTCGGAACCAATAACTACTATGGCCTAGGGCAAAAATACACATACCGTTGTGATCGGGCGGGTTTCTACCTTCAGATGCATCAGGAATTTCTCGGGTTCTTCAATCCGTTCGCGAGATATGGGAGTTTGAAGTTAAGGAATGTTTGAGAAACCATCAAAATTTTCGCAAGTCTGATACTCGGAACCAATAACTACTATGGCCTAGGGCAAAAATACGCACACCATTGTAATCGCGCAAGTTTCTGCTTTCAGATGCAACAGGAATTTCTCGAGTTCGTCAATCTGTTCGCGAGATATGGGAGTTTGAAGTTAAGGAATGGTTGAGAAACCATCAAAATTTTCGCAAGTCCGATACTCGAAACCAATAACTACTGTGGCGTAGGGCAAAAATACACATACCGTTGTAATCGGGCGAGATTCTGCTTTCAGATGCAACAGAAATTTCTCGAGTTCGTCAATCCGTTCGCGAGGTGGTGGAGTTTGAAATTAAGGAATGGTTGAGAAACCATCAAAATTTTCGCATGTCTGATACTCCAAACCAATAACTGGAATGGCCTAGGGGAAAAGTACACACACCATTGTAATCGGGCGGGTGTCTACTTTCAGATGCAACAGGAATTTCTCGTGTTCATTGAACCGTTCGCGAGATATGGGAGTTTGAAGTTAAGGAATGGTTGAGAAACCATCAAAATTTTCGCAAGTCTGATATTCGAAACCAATAACTGTAATGGCCTAGGGGAAAAGTACACACACCATTGTAATCGGGCGGGTGTCTACTTTCAGATGCAACAGGAATTTCTCGAGTTCGTCAATCCGTTCGCGAGATATGGGAGTTTGAAGTTAAGGAATGGTTGGGAAACCATCAAAATTTTCGCAAGTCTGATACTCGGAACAAATAACTACTATGGCCTAGGGCAAAAATACACATACCGTTGTAATCGGGCGACTTTCTGCTTTCAGATGCAACAGGAATTCCCTCGAGTTCGTCAATCCGTTCGCGAGGTATGGGAGTTTGAAATTAAGGAATGGTTGAGAAACCGTCAAAATTTTCGCAAGTCTGATACTCGAAACCAATAACTGGAATGGCCTAGGGGAAAAGTACACACACCATTGTAATCGGGCGGGTGTCTACTCTCAGATGCAACATGAATTTCTCGAGTTCGTCAATCCGTTCGCGAGATATGGGAGTTTGAAATTAAGGAATGGTTGAGAAACCGTCAAAATTTTCGCAAGTCTGATACTCGAAACCAATAACTGGAATGGCCTAGGGGAAAATTACACACACCATTGTAATCGGGCGGGTGTCTACTCTCAGATGCAACAGGAATTTCTCGAGTTCGTCAATCCGTTCGCGAGGTATGGGAGTTTGAAGTTAAGGAATGGTTGAGAAACCATCAAAATTTTCGCAAGTCTGATACTCGGAACCAACAACTACTATGGCCTAGGGCAAAAATACACATACCGTTGTAATCGCGAAAGTTTCTGCTTTCAGATGCAACTGGAATTTCTCGAGTTCGTCAATCCGTTTGCGAGATATGGGAGTTTGAAGTTAAGGAATGGTTGAGAAACCATCAAAATTTTCGCAAGTCTGATACTCGAAACCAATAACTACTATGGCGTAGGGCAAAAATACACATACGGTTGTAATCGGGCGAGTTTCTGCTTTCAGATGCAACAGGAATTTCTCGAGTTCGTCAATCCGTTCGCGAGGTATGGGAGTTTGAAATTAAGGAATGGTTGAGAAACCATCAAAATTTTCGCAAGTCTGATACCCGAAACCAATAACTGGAATGGCCTAGGGGAAAAGTACACACACCATTGTAATCGGGCGGGTGTCTACTTTCAGATGCAACAGGAATTTCTCGTGTTCATTGAACCGTTCGCGAGATATGGGAGTTTGAAGTTAAGGAATGGTTGAGAAACCATCAAAATTTTCGCAAGTCTGATATTCGAAACCAATAACTGTAATGGCCTAGGGGAAAAGTACACACACCATTGTAATCGGGCGGGTGTCTACTTTCAGATGCAACAGGAATTTCTCGAGTTCGTCAATCCGTTCGCGAGATATGGGAGTTTGAAGTTAAGGAATGGTTGGGAAACCATCAAAATTTTCGCAAGTCTGATACTCGGAACAAATAACTACTATGGCCTAGGGCAAAAATACACATACCGTTGTAATCGGGCGACTTTCTGCTTTCAGATGCAACAGGAATTCCCTCGAGTTCGTCAATCCGTTCGCGAGGTATGGGAGTTTGAAATTAAGGAATGGTTGAGAAACCGTCAAAATTTTCGCAAGTCTGATACTCGAAACCAATAACTGGAATGGCCTAGGGGAAAAGTACACACACCATTGTAATCGGGCGGGTGTCTACTCTCAGATGCAACATGAATTTCTCGAGTTCGTCAATCCGTTCGCGAGATATGGGAGTTTGAAATTAAGGAATGGTTGAGAAACCGTCAAAATTTTCGCAAGTCTGATACTCGAAACCAATAACTGGAATGGCCTAGGGGAAAATTACACACACCATTGTAATCGGGCGGGTGTCTACTCTCAGATGCAACAGGAATTTCTCGAGTTCGTCAATCCGTTCGCGAGGTATGGGAGTTTAAAATTAAGGAATGGTTGAGAAACTATCAAAATTTTCGCAAATCTGATTCTCGAAACCTATAACAGGAATCGCCTAGGGGAAAAGTACACAGACCATTGTAAACGGGCGGGTGTCTACTTTCAGAAGCAACAGGAATTTCTCGAGTTCGTCAATCCGTTCGCGAGATATGGGAGTTTGAAGTTAAGGAATGGTTGAGAAACCATCAAAATTTTCGCAAGTCTGATACTCGGAACCAACAACTACTATGGCCTAGGGCAAAAATACACATACCGTTGTAATCGCGAAAGTTTCTGCTTTCAGATGCAACTGGAATTTCTCGAGTTCGTCAATCCGTTTGCGAGATATGGGAGTTTGAAGTTAAGGAATGGTTGAGAAACCATCAAAATTTTCGCAAGTCTGATACTCGAAACCAATAACTACTATGGCGTAGGGCAAAAATACACATACGGTTGTAATCGGGCGAGTTTCTGCTTTCAGATGCAACAGGAATTTCTCGAGTTCGTCAATCCGTTCGCGAGGTATGGGAGTTTGAAATTAAGGAATGGTTGAGAAACCATCAAAATTTTCGCAAGTCTGATACCCGAAACCAATAACTGGAATGGCCTAGGGGAAAAGTACACACACCATTGTAATCGGGCGGGTGTCTACTTTCAGATGCAACAGGAATTTCTCGTGTTCATTGAACCGTTCGCGAGATATGGGAGTTTGAAGTTAAGGAATGGTTGAGAAACCATCAAAATTTTCGCAAGTCTGATATTCGAAACCAATAACTGTAATGGCCTAGGGGAAAAGTACACACACCATTGTAATCGGGCGAGTTTCTACCTTCAGATGCAACCGGAATTTCTCGGGTTCTTCAATCCGTTCCTGAGATATGGGAGTTTGAAGTTAAGGAATGGTTGAGAAACCATCAAAATTTTCGCATGTCTGATACTCGGAACCAATAACTACTATGGCCTAGGGCAAAAATACACATACCGTTGTGATCGGGCAAGTCTCTGCTTTCAGATGCAACAGGAATTTCTCGAGTTCGTCAATCCGTTCGCGAGATATGGGAGTTTGAAGTTAAGGAATGGTTGAGAAACCATCAAAATTTTCGCATGTCTGATATTCGAATCCAATAACTGGAATGGCCTAGGGGAAAACTACACACACCATTGTAATCGGGCCAGTTTCTACCTTCAGATGCAACAGGAATTTCTCGGTTTCTTCGATCCGTTCGCGAGATATGGGAGTTTGAAGTTAAGGAATAGTTGAGAAACCATCAAAATTTTCGCAAGTCTGATACTCGGAACCAATACCTACTATGGCCTAGGCAAAAATACACATACCGTTGTAATCGAGCAAGATTCTGCTTTCAGATGCAACAGGAATTTCTCGAGTTCGTCAATCCGTTCGCGAGATATGGGAGTTCGAAGTTAAGGAATGGTTGAGAAACCATCAAAATTTTCGCAAGTCTGGTATTCGATACCAATAACGGGAATGGCCTAGGGAAAAAGTACACACACCATTGTAATCGGGCGAATTTCTACTTCCAGATGCAACAGGAATTTCTTGAGTTCGTCAATCCGTTCGCGAGATATGGGAGTTTGAAGTTAAGGCATGGTTGAGAAACCATCAAAATTTTCGCAAGTCTGATATTCGAAACCAATAACTGGAATGGCCTACGGGAAAAGTACACACACCATTGTCATCGGGCGAGTTTCTGCTTCCAGATGCAACAGGAATTTCTCGTGTTCGTTGAACCGTTCGCGAGATATGGGAGTTCGAAGTTAAGGAATGGTTGAGAAACCATCAAAATTTTCGCAAGTCTGATACTCGGAAACAATAACTACTATGGCCTAGGCAAAAATACACATACCGTTGTAATCGAGCAAGATTCTGCTTTCAGATGCAACAGGAATTTCTCGAGTTCGTCAATCCGTTCGCGAGATATGGGAGTTCGAAGTTAAGGAATGGTTGAGAAACCATCAAAATTTTCGCAAGTCTGGTATTCGATACCAATAACGGGAATGGCCTAGGGAAAAAGTACACACACCATTGTAATCGGGCGAGTTTCTACCTTCAGATGCAACCGGAATTTCTCGGGTTCTTCAATCCGTTCCTGAGATATGGGAGTTTGAAGTTAAGGAATGGTTGAGAAACCATCAAAATTTTCGCAAGTCTGATATTCGATACCAATAACTGGAATGGCCTAGGGGAAAAGTACACACACCATTGTAATCGGGCGAGTTTCTACCTTCAGATGCAACCGGAATTTCTCGGGTTCTTCAATCCGTTCCTGAGACATGGGAGTTTGAAGTTAAGGAATGGTTGAGAAACCATCGAAATTTTCGCATGTCTGATACTCGGAACCAATAACTACTATGGCCTAGGGCAAAAATACACATACCGTTGTAATCGGGCGAGTTTCTGCTTCCAGATGCAACAGGAATTTCTCGAGTTCGTCAATCCGTTCGCGAGATATGGGAGTTTGAAGTTAAGGAATGGTTGAGAAACCATCAAAGTATTCGCAAGTCTGATATTCGAAACCAATAACTGGAATGGCCTAGGGGAAAACTACACACACCATTGACATCGGACGACTTTCTGCTTCCAGATGCAACAGGAATTTCTCGTGTTCGTTGAACCGTTCGCGAGATATGGGAGTTCGAAGTTAAGGAATGATTGAGAAACCATCAAAATATTCGCAAGTCTGATATTCGAAACCAATAACTGGAATGGCCTAGGGGAAAAGTACACACACCATTATAATCGGGCGGGTGTCTACTTTCAGATGCAACAGGAATTTCTCGAGTTCGTCAATCCGTTCGCGAGATATGGGAGTTTGAAGTTAAGGAATGGTTGAGAAACAATCAAAATACTCGCAAGTCTGATATTCGAAACCAATAACTGGAATGGCCTAGGGGAAAAGTACACACACCATTGTAATCGGGCGGGTGTCTACTTTCAGATGCAACTGGAATTTCTCGAGTTCGTCAATCCGTTCGCGAGATATGGGAGTTCGAAGTTAAGGAATGGTTGAGAAACCATCAAAATATTCGCAAGTCTGATACTCGAAACCAATTACTACTATGGCGTAGGGCAAAAATACACATACCGTTGTAATCGGGCGGGTGTCTACTTTCAGATGCAACAGGAATTTCTCGAGTTCGTCAATCCGTTCGCGAAATATGGGAGTTTGAAGTTAAGGAATGGTTGAGAAACCATCAAAATTTTCGCAAGTCTGATACTCGAAACCAATAACTGGAATGGCCAAGGGGAAAAGTACACACACCATTGTAATCGGGCGGGTGTCTACTTTCAGATGCAACAGGAATTTCTCGAGTTCGTCAATCGGTAAGCGAGATATGGGAGTTTGAAGTTAAGGAATGGATGAGAAACCATCAAAATTTTCGCAAGTCTGATACTCGGAAACAATAACTACTATGGCCTAGGGCAAAAATACACATACCGTTGTAATCGGGCAAGTTTCTGCTTTCAGATGCAACAGGAATTTCTCGAGTTCGTCAATCCGTTCGCGAGATATGGGAGTTTGAAGTTAAGGAATGGTTGAGAAACCATCAAAATATTCGCAAGTCTGATATTCGAAACCAATAACTGGAATGGCCTAGGGGAAAAGTACACACACCATTGTAATCGGGCGAGTTTCTACCTTCAGATGCAACCGGAATTTCTCGGGTTCTTCAATCCGTTCCTGAGATATGGGAGTTTGAAGTTAAGGAATGGTTGAGAAACCATCAAAATTTTCGCATGTCTGATACTCGGAACCAATAACTACTATGGCCTAGGGCAAAAATACACATACCGTTGTGATCGGGCAAGTCTCTGCTTTCAGATGCAACAGGAATTTCTCGAGTTCGTCAATCCGTTCGCGAGATATGGGGGATTGAAGTTAAGGAATGGTTGAGAAACCATCAAAATTTTCGCATGTCTGATATTCGAATCGAATAACTGGAATGGCCTAGGGGAAAACTACACACACCATTGTAATCGGGCCAGTTTCTACCTTCAGATGCAACAGGAATTTCTCGGTTTCTTCGATCCGTTCGCGAGATATGGGAGTTTGAAGTTAAGGAATGGTTGAGAAACCATCAAAATTTTCGCAAGTCTGATACTCGAAACCAATAACTGGAATGGCCTAGGGGAAAAGTACACATACCGTTGTAATCGGGCGAGTTTCTGCTTTAAGATGCAACAGGAATTTCTCGAGTTCGTCAATCCGTTCGCGAGATATGGGAGTTTGAATTTAAGGAATGGTTGAGAAACCATCAAAATATTCGCAAGTCTGATATTAGAAACCAATAACTGGAATGGCCTAGGGGAAAAGTACACACACCATTGTAATCGGGCGAGTTTCTACCTTCAGATGCAATCGGAATTTCTCGAGTTCGTCAATCCGTTCGCGAGATATGGGAGTTTGAAGTTAAGGAATGGTTGAGAAACCATCAAAATATTCGCAAGTCTGATATTCGAAACCAATAACTGGAATGGCCTAGGGGAAAAGTACACATACCGTTGTAATCGGGCGGGTGTCTACTTTCAGATGCAACAGGAATTTCTCGAGTTCGTCAATCCGTTCGCGAGATATGGGAGTTTGAAGTTAAGGAATGGTTGAGAAACCATCAAAATATTCGCAAGTCTGATATTCGAAACCAATAACTGGAATGGCCTAGGGGAAAAGTACACATACCGTTGTAATCGGGCGAGTTTCTGCTTTCAGATGCAACAGGAATTTCTCGAGTTCGTCAATCCGTTCGCGTGATATGGGAGTTTGAATTTAAGGAATGGTTGAGAAACCATCAAAATATTCGCATGTCTGATATTAGAAACCAATAACTGGAATGGCCTAGGGGAAAAGTACACACACCATTGTAATCGGGCGAGTTTCTACCTTCAGATGCAACCGGAATTTCTCGGGTTCTTCAATCCGTTCCTGAGATATGGGAGTTTGAAGTTAAGGAATGGTTGAGAAACCATCAAAATTTTCGCAAGTCTGATATTCGAAACCAATAACTGGAATGGCCTAGGGGAAAAGTACACACACCATTGTAATCGGGCGAGTTTCTACCTTCAGATGCAACCGGAATTTCTCGGGTTCTTCAATCCGTTCCTGAGATATGGGAGTTTGAAGTTAAGGAATGGTTGAGAAACCATCAAAATATTCGCAAGTCTGATATTCGAAACCAATAACTGGAATGGCCTAGGGGAAAAGTACACACACCATTGACATCGGACGAGTTTCTGCTTCCAGATGCAACAGGAATTTCTCGTGTTCGTTGAACCGTTCGCGAGATATGGGAGTTCGAAGTTAAGGAATGGTTGAGAAACCATCAAAATATTCGCAAGTCTGATATTCGAAACCAATAACTGGAATGGCCTAGGCGAAAAGTACACACACCATTGTAATCGGGCGGGTGTCTACTTTCAGATGCAACAGGAATTTCTCGAATTCGTCAATCCGTCCGCGAGATATGGGAGTTCGAAGTTAAGGAATGGTTGAGAAACCATCAAAATATTCGCAAGTCTGATACTCGAAACCAATAACTACTATGGCGTAGGGCAAAAATACACATGCCGTTGTAATCGGGCGGGTGTCTACTTTCAGATGCAACAGGAATTTCTCGAGTTCGTCAATCCGTTCGCGAAATATGGGAGTTTGAAGTTAAGGAATGGTTGAGAAACCATCAAAATTTTCGCAAGTCTGTTACTCGAAACCAATAACTGGAATGGCCAAGGGGAAAAGTACACACACCATGTAATCGGGCGGGTGTCTACTTTCAGATGCAACAGGAATTTCTCGAGTTCGTCAATCGGTTCGCGAGATATGGGAGTTTGAAGTTAAGGAATGGATGAGAAACCATCAAAATTTTCGCAAGTCTGATACTCGGAACCAATAACTACTACGGCCTAGGGCAAAAATACACATACCGTTGTAATCGGGCAAGTTTCTGCTCTCAGATGCAACAGGAATTTCTCGAGTTCGTCAATCCGTTCGCGAGATATGGGAGTTTGAAGTTAAGGAATGGTTGAGAAACCATCAAAATTTTCGCAAGTCTGATACTCGAAACCAATAACTACTATGGCGTAGGGCAAAAATACACATACCGTTGTAATCGGGCGAGTTTCTGCTTTCAGATGCAACAGAAATTTCTCGAGTTCGTCAATCCGTTCGCGAGGTATGGGAGTTTGAAATTAAGGAATGGTTGAGAAACCATCAAAATTTTCGAAAGTCTGATACTCGAAACCAATAACTGGAATGGCCTAGGGGAAAAGTACACACACCATTGTAATCGGTCGGGTGTCTACTTTCAGATGCAACAGGAATTTCTCGAGTTCGTCAATCCGTTCGCGAAATATGGGAGTTTGAAGTTAAGGAATGGTTGAGAAACCATCAAAATTTTCGTAAGTCTGAGACTCGTAACCAATAACTACTATCGCGTAGGGCAAAAATACACATACCGTTGTAATCGAGCGAGATTCTGCTTTCAGATGCAACAGGAGTTTCTCGAGTTCGTCAATCCGTTCGCGAGGTATGGAAGTTTGAAATTAAGGGATGGTTGGGAAACCAGCAAAATTTTCGCAAGTCTGATACTCGAAATCAATAACTGGAATGGCCTAGGGGAAAAGTACTCACACCATTGTAATCGGGCGGGTGTCTACTTTCAGATGCAACAGGAATTTCTCGGGTTCTTCAATCCGTTCCTGAGATATGGGAGTTTGAAGTTAAGGAATGGTTGAGAAACCATCAAAATTTTCGCAAGTCTGATATTCGATACCAATAACTGGAATGGCCTAGGGGAAAAGTACACACACCATTGAAATCGGGCGAGTTTCTACCTTCAGATGCAACCGGAATTTCTCGGGTTCTTCAATCCGTTCCTGAGACATGGGAGTTTGAAGTTAAGGAATGGTTGAGAATCCATCGAAATTTTCGCATGTCTGATACTCGGAACCAATAACTACTATGGCCTAGGGCAAAAATACACATACCGTTGTAATCGGGCGAGTTTCTACCTTCAGACGCAACCGGAATTTCTCGGGTTCTTCAATCCGTTCCTGAGATATGGGAGTTTGAAGTTAAGGAATGGTTGAGAAACCATCAAAATATTCGCAAGTCTGATATTCGAAACCAATAACTGGAACGGCCTAGGGGAAAGGTACACACACCACTGACATCGGACGAGTTTCTGATTCCAGATGCAACAGGAATTTCTCGTGTTCGTTGAACCGTTCGCGAGATATGGGAGTTCGAAGTTAAGGAATGGTTGAGAAACCATCAAAATATTCGCAAGTCTGATATTCGAAACCAATAACTGGAATGGCCTAGGGGAAAAGTACACACACCATTGTAATCGGGCGGGTGTCTACTTTCAGATGCAACAGGAATTTCTCGAGTTCGTCAATCCGTTCGCGAGATATGGGAGTTCGAGGTTAAGGAATGGTTGAGAAACCATCAAAATATTCGCAAGTCTGATACTCGAAACCAATAACTACTATGGCGTAGGGCAAAAAAACACATACCGTTGTAATCGGGCGGGTGTGTACTTTCAGATGCAACAGGAATTTCTCGAGTTCGTCAATCCGTTCACGAAATATGGGAGTTTGAAGTTAAGGAATGGTTGAGAAACCATCAAAATTTTCGCAAGGCTGATACTCGAAACCAATAACTGGAATGGCCAAGGGGAAAAGTACACACACCATTGTAATCGGGCGGGTGTCTACTTTCAGATGCAACAGGAATTTCTCGAGTTCGTCAATCCGTTCGCGAGATATGGGAGTTTGAAGTTAAGGAATGGATGATAAACCATCAAAATTTTCGCAAGTCTGCTACTCGACACCAATAACTACCATTGCCTAGGGCAAAAATACACATACCATTGTAATCGGGCGAGTCTCTGCTTTCAGATGCAACAGGAATTTCTAGAGTTCGTCAATCCGTTCGCGAGATATGGGAGTTTGAAGTTAAGGAATGGATGAGAAACCATCAAAATTTTCGCAAGTCTGATACTCGAAACCAATAACTACTATGGCGTAGGGCAAAAATACACATACCATTGTAATCGGGCGAGTCTCTGCTTTCAGATGCAACAGGAATTTCTAGAGTTCGTCAATCCGTTCGCGAGATATGGGAGTTTGAAGTTAAGGAATGGTTGAGAAACCACCAAAATTTTCGCTGATCTGGTACTCGAAACCAATAACTACTATGGCCTAGGGTAAAAATACACATTCCATTGTAATCGGGCGAGTCTCTGCTTTCAGGTGCAACAGGAATTTCTAGAGTTCGTCAATCCGTTCGCGAGATATGGGAGATTGAAGTTAAGGAGCGCTTGAGAAACCATCAAAATTTTCACAAGTCTGATACTCGAAACCAATAACTACAATGGCCTACGGGAAAAAGACGCATACCGTTGTAATCGGGCGAGTTTCTGCTTTCAGATGCAACAGGAATTTCTAGAGTTCGTCAATCCGTACGCGAGATATGGGAGTTTGAAATTAAGGAATGGTTGAGAAACCACCAAAATTTTCGCCGATCTGATACTCTAAACCAATAGCTGTATTGGCCTAGGGCAAAAATACACATACCGTTGTAATCGGGCAAGTTTCTACTGTCAGATGCAGCAGGAGTTCCTGGAGTTCGTCAATCCGTTCGCCAGATATGGGAGTATGAAGTTAAGGAATGGTTGAGAAACCATCAAAATTTTCGCATGTCTGATACTCGAAACCAATAACTACAATGGCCTAGGGGAAAAATACACATACCGTTGTAATCGGGCGAGTTTCTGCTTTCAGATGCAATAGGAATTTCTCGAGTTCGTCAATCCGTTCGGGAGATATGGGAGTTTGAAGTTAAGGAATGGTTGAGAAACCATCAAAATTTTCGCAAGTCTGATACTCGAAAACAATAACTACAATGGCCTAGGGGAAAAATACACATACCGTTGTAATCGGGCTAGATTCTGCTTTCAGATGCAGCTGGAATTTCTCGTGTTCGTCAATCCGTTCGCGAGATATGGATGTTTGAAGTTACGGAATGGTTGAGAAACCATCAAAATTTACGCAAGTCTTATACCCGAAACCAATAACTACAAAGACCTAGTGGAAAAATACACATACCGTTGTAATTGGGCGAGTTTCTACTTTCAGATGCAACAGGAATTTCTCGACTTCGTCAATCCGTTCGCGAGATATGGGAGTTTGAAGTTAAGGAATGGTTGAGAAACCATCAAAATTTTCGCAAGTCTGATACCCGAAACCAATAACTACAAAGACCTAGTGGAAAAATACACTTACCGTTGTAATCGGTCGAGTTTCTACTTTCAGATGCAACAGGAATTTCTCGACTTCGTCAATCCGTTCGCGAGATATGGGAGATTGAATATAAGGAATGGTTGAGAAACCATCAAAATTTTCGCAAGTCTGATACACGAAACCAATAACTGCTATGGCCTAGGGCAAAAATACACATACCATTGTAATCGGGTGAGGCTCTGCTTTCAGATGCAACAGGAATTTCTCGAGTTCGTCAATCCGTTCGCGAGATATGGGAGTTTGAAGTTAAGGAATGGATGAGAAACCATCAAAATTTTCGCAAGTCTGATACTCGAAACCAATAACTACTATTGCCTAGGGCAAAAATACAGATACCGTTGTAGTCGGGCAAGTTTCTACTTTCAGATGCAGCAGGAATTTCTGGAGTTAGTCAATCCGTTCGCGAGATATGGGTGTTTGAAGTTAAGAAATGGATGAGAAACCATCAAAATTTTCGCAAGTCTGATACTCGAAACCAATAACTACAATGGCCTAGGGGAAAAATACACATACCGTTGTAATCGGGCGAGTTTCTGCTTTCAGATGCAATAGGAATTTCTCGAGTTCGTCAATCCGTTCGGGAGATATAGGAGTTTGAAGTTAAGGAATGGTTGAGAAGCCATCAAAATTTTCGCAAGTCTGATACTCGAAACCAATAACTTCTGTGGCCTAGGGCAAAAATGCTCACACCGTTGTAATCGGGCGGGTTTCTGCTTTCAGATGCAATAGGAATTTCTCGAGTTCGTCAATCCGTTCGCGAGATATGGGAGTTTGAAGTTAAGAAATGGTTGAGAAACCATCAAAATTTTCGCAAGTCTGATACTCGAAACCAATAACTACTATTGCCTAGGGCAAAAATACACATACCGTTGTAGTCGGGCAAGTTTCTACTTTCAGATGCCGCAGGAATTTCTCGAGTTCGTCAATCCGTTCGCGAGATATGGGAGTTTGAAGTTAAGGAATGGTTGAGAAACCATCAAAATTTTCGCAAGTCTGACACCCGAAACCAATAACTACAAAGGCCTAGTGGAAAAATACACACTCCGTTGTAATCGGGCGAGTTTCTACTTTCAGATGCAACAGGAATTTCTCGACTTCGTCAATCGGTTCGCGAGATATGGGAGATTGAATATAAGGAATGGTTGAGAGACCATCAAAATTTTCGCAAGTCTGATACTCGAAACCAATAACTGCTATGGCCTAGGGCAAAAATACACATACCATTGTAATCGGGCGAGGCTCTGCTTTCAGATGCAACAGGAATTTCTCGAGTTCGTCAATCCGTTCGCGAGATATGGGAGTTTGAAGTTAAGGAATTGATGAGAAACCATCAAAATTTTCGCAAGTCTGATACTCGAAACCAATAACTACTATTGCCTAGGGCAAAAATACAGATACCGTTGTAGTCGGGCAAGTTTCTACTTTCAGATGCAGTAGGAATTTCTGGAGTTCGTCAATCCGTTCGCGAGATATGGGTGTTTGAAGTTAAGAAATGGATGAGAAACCATCAAAATTTTCGCAAGTCTGATACTCGAAACCAATAACCACTATTGCCTAGGGCAAAAATACACATACCGTTGTAGTCGGGCAAGTTTCTACTTTCAGATGCCGCAGGAATTTCTCGAGTTCGTCAATCCGTTCGCGAGATATGGGAGTTTGAAGTTAAGGAATGGTTGAGAAACCATCAAAATTTTCGCAAGTCTGACACCCGAAACCAATAACTACAAAGGCCTAGTGGAAAAATACACATACCATTGTAATCGGGCGAGTTTCTGCTTTCAGATGCAACAGGATTTTCTCGAGTTCGTCAATCCGTTCGCGAGATATGGGAGTTTGAAATTAAGGAATGGTTGAGAAACCATCAAAATTTTCGCAAGTCTGATTCTCGAAACCAATAACTACTATGGCGTAGGGCAAAAATACGCATACCGTTGTAATCGGGCGAGTTTCTGCTTTCAGATGCCGCAGGAATTTCTCGAGTTCGTCAATCCGTTCGCGAGATATGGGAGTTTGAAGCTAAGGAATGGTTGAGAAACCATCAAAATTTTCGCAAGTCTGACACCCGAAACCAATAACTACAAAGGCCTAGTGGAAAAATACACATACCATTGTAATCGGGCGAGTCTCTGCTTTCAGATGCAACAGGAATTTCTCGAGGTCGTCAATCCGTTCGCGAGATATGGGAGTTTGAAGTTAAGGAATGGTTGAGAAACCATCAAAATTTTCGCAAGTCTGATACTCGAAACCAATAACTACAATGGCCTAGGGGAAAAATACACATACCGTTGTAATCGGGCGAGTTTCTGCTTTCAGATGCAATAGGAATTTCTCGAGTTCGTCAATCCGTTCGGGAGATATGGGAGTTTGAAGTTAAGGAATGGTTGAGAAACCATCAAAATTTTCGCAAGTCTGATACTCGAAAACAATAACTACAATGGCCTAGGGGAAAAATACACATACCGTTGTAATCGGGCTAGATTCTGCTTTCAGATGCAGCTGGAATTTCTCGTGTTCGTCAATCCGTTCGCGAGATATGGATGTTTGAAGTTACGGAATAGTTGAGAAACCATCAAAATTTACGCAAGTCTTATACCCGAAACCAATAACTGCTATGGCCTAGTGGAAAAATACACATACCGTTGTAATTGGGCGAGTTTCTACTTTCAGATGCAACAGGAATTTCTCGACTTCGTCAATCCGTTCGCGAGATATGGGAGTTTGAAGTTAAGGAATGGTTGAGAAACCATCAAAATTTTCGCAAGTCTGATACCCGAAACCAATAACTACAAAGACCTAGTGGAAAAATACACTTACCGTTGTAATCGGTCGAGTTTCTACTTTCAGATGCAACAGGAATTTCTCGACTTCGTCAATCCGTTCGCGAGATATGGGAGATTGAATATAAGGAATGGTTGAGAAACCATCAAAATTTTCGCAAGTCTGATACACGAAACCAATAACTGCTATGGCCTAGGGCAAAAATACACATACCATTGTAATCGGGCGAGGCTCTGCTTTCAGATGCAACAGGAATTTCTCGAGTTCGTCAATCCGTTCGCGAGATATGGGAGTTTGAAGTTAAGGAATGGATGAGAAACCATCAAAATTTTCGCAAGTCTGATACTCGAAACCAATAACTACTATTGCCTAGGGCAAAAATACAGATACCGTTGTAGTCGGGCAAGTTTCTACTTTCAGATGCAGCAGGAATTTCTGGAGTTCGTCAATCCGTTCGCGAGATATGGGTGTTTGAAGTTAAGAAATGGATGAGAAACCATCAAAATTTTCGCAAGTCTGATACTCGAAACCAATAACTACAATGGCCTAGGGGAAAAATACACATACCGTTGTAATCGGGCGAGTTTCTGCTTTCAGATGCAATAGGAATTTCTCGAGTTCGTCAATCCGTTCGGGAGATATAGGAGTTTGAAGTTAAGGAATGGTTGAGAAGCCATCAAAATTTTCGCAAGTCTGATACTCGAAACCAATAACTTCTGTGGCCCAGGGCAAAAATGCTCACACCGTTGTAATCGGGCGGGTTTCTGCTTTCAGATGCAATAGGAATTTCTCGAGTTCGTCAATCCGTTCGCGAGATATGGGAGTTTGAAGTTAAGAAATGGTTGAGAAACCATCAAAATTTTCGCAAGTCTGATACTCGAAACCAATAACTACTATTGCCTAGGGCAAAAATACACATACCGTTGTAGTCGGGCAAGTTTCTACTTTCAGATGCCGCAGGAATTTCTCGAGTTCGTCAATCCGTTCGCGAGATATGGGAGTTTGAAGTTAAGGAATGGTTGAGAAACCATCAAAATTTTCGCAAGTCTGACACCCGAAACCAATAACTACAAAGGCCTAGTGGAAAAATACACATACCATTGTAATCGGGCGAGTTTCTGCTTTCAGATGCAACAGGATTTTCTCGAGTTCGTCAATCCGTTCGCGAGATATGGGAGTTTGAAATTAAGGAATGGTTGAGAAACCATCAAAATTTTCGCAAGTCTGATTCTCGAAACCAATAACTACTATGGCGTAGGGCAAAAATACGCATACCGTTGTAATCGGGCGAGTTTCTGCTTTCAGATGCCGCAGGAATTTCTCGAGTTCGTCAATCCGTTCGCGAGATATGGGAGTTTGAAGCTAAGGAATGGTTGAGAAACCATCAAAATTTTCGCAAGTCTGACACCCGAAACCAATAACTACAAAGGCCTAGTGGAAAAATACACATACCATTGTAATCGGGCGAGTCTCTGCTTTCAGATGCAACAGGAATTTCTCGAGGTCGTCAATCCGTTCGCGAGATATGGGAGTTTGAAGTTAAGGAATGGTTGAGAAACCATCAAAATTTTCGCAAGTCTGATACCCGAAACCAATAACTACGAAGCCCTAGGGGAAAAATACACAAACCGTTGTAATCGGGCGAGTTTCTACATTCAGATGCAACAGGAATTTCTCGAGTTCGTCAATCCGTTCGCGAGATATGGGAGTTTGAAGTTAAGGAATGGTTGAGAAACCATCAAAATTTTCGCAAGTCTGATACCCGAAACCAATAACTACGAAGCCCTAGGGGAAAAATACACAAACCGTTGTAATCGGGCGAGTTTCTACATTCAGATGCAACAGGAATTTCTCGAGTTCGTCAATCCGTTCGCGAGATATGGGAGTTTGAAGTTAAGGAATGGTTGAGAAACCATCGAAATTTTCGCAAGTCTGATACTCGAAACCAATAACTGCTATGGCCTAGGGCAGAAATACACATACCATTGTAATTGGGCGAGTCACTGCTTTCAGATGCAACAGGAATTTCTAGAGTTCGTAAATCCGTACGCGAGATATGGGAGTTTGAAGTTAAGGAATGGTTGAGAAACCACCAAAATTTTCGCTGATCTGATACTCTAAACCAATAGCTGTATTGGCCCAGGGGAAAAGTACACTTACCGTTGTAATCGGCCGAGTTTCTGCTTTCAGATGCGATTGGAATTTCTCGAGATCGTCAATCCGTTCGCGAGATATGGGAGTTCGAAGTTAAGGATTGGTTGAGAAACCATTAAAATTTTCGCAAGTCTGATACTCGAAACAAATAACTTATGTGGCCTAGGGCAAAAATACACACACCGTTGTAATCGGGCGAGTTTCTGCTTTCATATGCAGCAGGAATTTCTCGTGTTCGTCAATCCGTTCGCGAGATATGGGAATTTGAAGTTAAGGAATGGTTGAGAAATCATCAAAATTTTCGCAAGTTTGATACTCGAAAACAATAACTACTATTGCCTAGGGCAAAAATACAGATCCCCTTGTAATCGGGCAAGTTTCTACTGTCAGATGCAGCAGGAGTTCCTGGAGTTCGTCAATCCGTTCGCCAGATATGGGAGTTTGAAGTTAAGGAATGGTTGAGAAACCATCAAAATTTTCGCAAGTCTGATACTCGAAACCAATAACTACAATGGCATAGGGGAAAAATACACATACCATTGTTATCGGGCTAGATTCTGCTTTCAGATGCAGCAGGAATTTCTCGTGGTCGTCAATCCGTTCGCGAGATATGGGTGTTTGAAGTTAAGGAATGGTTGAGAAACCATCAAAATTTTCGCAAGTCTGATACTCGAAACCAATAACTACTATTGCCTAGGGCAAAAATACGCATACCGTTGTAATCGGGCGAGATTCTGCTTTCAGATGCAATAGGAATTTCTCGAGTTCGTCAATCCGTTCGCGAGATATGGGAGTTTGAAGTTACGGAATGGTTGAGAAACCATCAAAATTTTCGCAAGTCTGATACTCGAAACCAATAACTACTATTGCCTAGGGCAAAAATACAGATCCCGTTGTAATCGGGCAAGTTTCTACTTTCAGATGCAGCAGGAATTTCTGGAGTTCGTCAATCCGTTCGCGAGATATGGGTGTTTGAAGTTAAGGAATGGTTGAGAAACCATCGAAATTTTCGCAAGTCTGTTACTCGAAACCAATAACTACTATGGTCTAGGGCAAAAATACACATTCCGTTGTAATTGGGCGAGTTTCTGCTTTCAGATGCAACAGGAATTTCTCGAGTTCGTCAATCCGTTCACGAGATATGGGAGTTTGAAGTGAAGGAATGGTTGAGAAACCATCAAAATTTTCGCAAGTCTGATTCTCGAAACCAATAACTACTATGGCGTAGGGCAAAAATACGCATACCGTTGTAATCGGGCGAGTTTCTGCTTTCAGATGCCGCAGGAATTTCTCGAGTTCGTCAATCCGTTCGCGAGATATGGGAGTTTGAAGCTAAGGAATGGTTGAGAAACCATCAAAATTTTCGCAATGCTGATACTCGAAACCAATAACTACAACTGCCTAGGGCAAAAACACACATACCGTTGTAATCGCGCGAGTTTCTACTTTCAGGTGCAACAGGAATTTCTCGAGTTCGTCAATCCGTTCGCGAGATATGGGAGTGTGAAGTTAAGGAATGGTTGAGAAACCATCAAAATTTTCGCAAGTCTGATACTCGAAAACAATAACTACAATGGCCTAGGGGAAAAATAAACATACCGTTGCAATCGGGCGAGTTTCTGCTTTCAGATGCAACGGGAATTTCTCGAGTTGGTCAATCCGTTCGCGAGATATGGTAGTTTGAAGTTAAGTAATGGTTGACAAACCATCAAAATTTTCGCAAGTCTGATACTCGTAACCAATAACTACAATGGCCTAGGGGAAAAATACACCTACCGTTGTAATCGGGAGAGTTTCTACTTTTAGATGCAACAGAAATTTTTCGGATTCGTCAATCCGTTCGCGAGATATGGGAGTTTGAAGTTAAGGAATGGTTGAGAAACCATCAAAATTTTCGCAAGTCTGATACTCGAAACCAATAACTACAACTGCCTAGGGCAAAAATACACATAGCGTTGTAATCGGACGAGTTTCTGCTTTCAGATGCAACAGGAAATTCTCCAGTTCGTCATTCCGTTCGCGATATATGGGAGTTTGAAGTTAAAGAATGGTTGAGAAACCATCGAAATTTTCGAAAGTCTGATACTCGAAACCAATAACTACAATGGCCTAGGGGAAAAATACACCTACCGTTGTAATCGGGAGAGTTTCTACTTTTAGATGCAACAGAAATTTTTCGGATTCGTCAATCCGTTCGCGAGATATGGGAGTTTGAAGTTAAGGAATGGTTGAGAAACCATCAAAATTTTCGCAAGTCTGATACTCGAAACCAATAACTGCTATGGCCTAGGGCAGAAATACACATACCATTGTAATCGGGCGAGTCACTGCTTTCAGATGCAACAGGAATTTCTAGAGTTCGTAAATCCGTACGCGAGATATGGGAGTTTGAAGTTAAGGAATGGTTGAGAAACCACCAAAATTTTCGCTGATCTGATACTCTAAACCAATAGCTGTATTGGCCTAGGGGAAAAGTACACTTACCGTTGTAATCGGCCGAGTTTCTGCTTTCAGATGCGATTGGAATTTCTCGAGATCGTCAATCCGTTCGCGAGATATGGGAGTTCGAAGTTAAGGATTGGTTGAGAAACCATTAAAATTTTCGCAAGTCTGATACTCGAAACAAATAACTTATGTGGCCTAGGGCAAAAATACACACACCGTTGTAATCGGGCGAGTTTCTGCTTTCATATGCAGCAGGAATTTCTCGTGTTCGTCAATCCGTTCGCGAGATATGGGAATTTGAAGTTAAGGAATGGTTGAGAAATCATCAAAATTTTCGCAAGTTTGATACTCGAAACCAATAACTACTATTGCCTAGGGCAAAAATACAGATCCCCTTGTAATCGGGCAAGTTTCTACTGTCAGATGCAGCAGGAGTTCCTGGAGTTCGTCAATCCGTTCGCCAGATATGGGAGTTTGAAGTTAAGGAATGGTTGAGAAACCATCAAAATTTTCGCAAGTCTGATACTCGAAACCAATAACTACAACTGCCTAGGGCAAAAATACACATAGCGTTGTAATCGGACGAGTTTCTGCTTTCAGATGCAACAGGAAATTCTCCAGTTCGTCATTCCGTTCGCGATATATGGGAGTTTGAAGTTAAAGAATGGTTGAGAAACCATCGAAATTTTCGAAAGTCTGATACTCGAAACCAATAACTACAATGGCCTAGGGGAAAAATACACCTACCGTTGTAATCGGGAGAGTTTCTACTTTTAGATGCAACAGAAATTTTTCGGATTCGTCAATCCGTTCGCGAGATATGGGAGTTTGAAGTTAAGGAATGGTTGAGAAACCATCAAAATTTTCGCAAGTCTGATACTCGAAACCAATAACTACAACTGCCTAGGGCAAAAATACACATAGCGTTGTAATCGGACGAGTTTCTGCTTTCAGATGCAACAGGAAATTCTCCAGTTCGTCATTCCGTTCGCGATATATGGGAGTTTGAAGTTAAAGAATGGTTGAGAAACCATCGAAATTTTCGAAAGTCTGATACTCGAAACCAATAACTACAATGGCCTAGGGGAAAAATACACCTACCGTTGTAATCGGGAGAGTTTCTACTTTTAGATGCAACAGAAATTTTTCGGATTCGTCAATCCGTTCGCGAGATATGGGAGTTTGAAGTTTAGGAATGGTTGAGAAACCATCAAAATTTTCGCAAGTCTGATACTCGAAACCAATAACTACAACTGCCTAGGGCAAAAATACACATACCGTTGTAATCGTGCAAGTTTCTACTTTCAGATGCAACAGGAATTTCTCGAGTTCGTCAATCCGTTCGCGAGATATGGGAGTGTGAAGATAAGGAATGGTTGAGAAACCATCAAAATTTTCGCAAGTCTGATACTCGAAACCAATAACTACTATGGTCTAGGGCAAAAATACACATACCGTTGTAATTGGGCGAGTTTCTGCTTTCAGATGCAACGAGAATTTCTCGAGTTGGTCAATCCGTTCGCGAGATATGGGAGTTTGAAGTTAAGTAATGGTTGACAAACCATCAAAATTTTCGCAAGTCTGATACTCGAAACCAATAACTACAATGGCCTAGGGGAAAACTACACATACCATTGTAATCGGGCGAGTTTCTACTTTCAGATGCCACGGGAATTGCTCGATTTCCTCAATCCGTTCGCGAGATATAGGAGTTTGAATTTAAGGAATGGTTGAGAAACCATCCAAATTTTCGCAAGTCTGATACTCGAAACCAATAACTACAACTGCCTAGGGCATAAATACACATACCGTTGTAATCGGGCGAGTTTCTACTTTCAGATGCAATGGGAATTTCTCGAGTTCGTCAATCCGTTCGCGAGATTCAGGGGTTTGAAGTTAAGGAATGGTTGAGAAACCATCAAAATTTTCGCAAGTCTGATACTCGAACCCAATAACTGGAATGGCCTAGGGGAAAAGCACATACACCATTGTATTCGTGCAAGTGTCTACTTTCAGATGCAACAGGAATTTCTCGAGTTCGTCAATCCGTTCGTGAGATATGGGAGTTTGAAGTTAAGGAATGGTTGAGAAACCATCAAAATTTCCGCAAGTCTGATACTCGAAACCAATAACTACTATGGCCTAGGGGAAAACTACACATACCATTGTAATCGGGCGAGTTTCTACTTTCAGATGCCACGGGAATTGCTCGATTTCCTCAATCCGTTCGCGAGATATAGGAGTGTGAATTTAAGGAATGATTGAGAAACCATCCAAATTTTCGCAAGTCTGATACTCGAAACCAATAACTACAAGGGCCTAGGGGAAAAATACACATACCATTGTAATCGGGAGATTTTCAAATTTCAGATGCAACAGGAATTTCTCTAGTTCGTCAATCCGTTCGCGAGATATGGGAGTTTGAATTTAAAGAATGGTTGAGAAACCATCAAAATTTTCGCAAGTCTGATACTCGAAACCAATAACTGGAATGGCCTAGGGGAAAGGTACATACACCATTGTAATCGAGCAAGTTTCTACTTTCAGATGCAACAGGAATTTTTCGGATTCGGCAATTCGTTCGCGAGATATTGGAGTTTGAAGTTAAGGAATGGTTGAGAAACCATCAAAATTTTCGCAAGTCTGATACTCGAAACCAATAACTACAACTGCCTAGGGCATAAATACACATACCGTTGTAATCGGGCGAGTTTCTACTTTCAGATGCAATGGGAATTTCTCGAGTTCGTCAATCCGTTCGCGAGATTCAGGGGTTTGAAGTTAAGGAATGGTTGAGAAACCATCAAAATTTTCGCAAGTCTGATACTCGAACCCAATAACTGGAATGGCCTAGGGGAAAAGCACATACACCATTGTATTCGTGCAAGTGTCTACTTTCAGATGCAACAGGAATTTCTCGAGTTCGTCAATCCGTTCGTGAGATATGGGAGTTTGAAGTTAAGGAATGGTTGAGAAACCATCAAAATTTCCGCAAGTCTGATACTCGAAACCAATAACTACTGTTGCCTAGGGCAGAAATACACATGCCGTTGTAATCGGGCGAATTTCTACTTCAGATGCAACAGGAATTTTTCGGATTCATCAATCCGCTCGAAAGATATGGGACTTTGGATTTAAGAAATTGTTGAGGAACCATCAAAATTTTCGCAATTCTGATGCGAGAAACAAATAACCGGAATGGCTTAGGGGAAACGTACACACACCATTGTAATCGGGCGAGACTCTAGTTTCAGATGCAACAGGAATTTCTCGAGTTCGTCAATCCGTTCGCGAGGTATGGGAGTTTGAAGTGAAGGAATGGTTGAGAAACCATCAAAATTTTCGCAAGTCTGATACTCGAAACCAGTAACTACTACGGCCTAGGGCAAAAATAAACATACCGTTGCAATCGGGCGAGTTTCTGCTTTGACGCAACAGGAATTTCTCGAGATCGTCAATCTGTTCGCGAGATATGGGAGTTTGAAGTTAAGGAATGGTTGAGTTACCATCAAAATTTTTGCAAGTCTGATACTCGAAACCAATAACTACTATTGCCTAGGGCAAAAATACACATACCGTTGTAATCGGGGGAGTTTCTACTTTCGGGAGCAACAGGAACTTCTCGAGTTCGACAATCCGTTCGCGAGATATGGGAGTTCGAAGTTAAGGAATGGTTGAGAAACCATCAAAATTTTCGCAAGTCTGATACTCGAAGCCAACAACTGGAATGGCCTAGGGGAAAAATACACATACCATTGTAACCGGCCGAGTTTCTACATTCAGATGCCACGGGAATTTCTCGATTTCCTCAATCCGTTCGCGAGATATGGGAGTTTGAAGTTAAGGAATGGTTGCGAAACCATCAAAATTTTCGCAAGTCTGATACTCGAAGCCAACAACTGGAATGGCCTAGGGGAAAGGTACACACACCATTCTAATCGGGCGAGTTTCTACTTTCAGATGCAACAGGAACTTCTCGAGTTCGTCAATCCGTCCGCGAGGTATGGGAGTTTGAAGTGAAGGAATGGTTGAGAAACCATCAAAATTTTCGCAAGTCTGATACTCGAAACCAATAACTACTACGGCCTAGGGCAGAAATAGACATACCGTTGTAATCGGACGAGTCTCTGTTTTCAGATGCAACAGGAATTTCTCGAGTTCCTCAATCCGTTCGCGAGATATGGGAGTTTGAAATTAAGGAAAGGTTGAGAAACCATCAAAATTTTCGCAATTCTGATGCTACAAACGAATAACTGGAACGGCCTCGGGGAAAAGTACACAAACCATTCTAATCGGGCGAGATTCTTCTTTAAGATGCCACGGGAATTTCTCGATTTCCTCAATCCGTTCGCGAGATATGGGAGTGTGAAGTGAAGGAATGGTAGAGAAACCATCAAAATTTTCGCATGACTGATACTCGAAACCAGTAACTACTACGGCCTAGGGCAAAAATACAAATACTGTTGTAATCGTGCATGCTTCTACTTTCAGATGCAACAGGAATTTCTCGAGTTCCTCAATCCGTTCGCGAGATATGGGAGTTTGAAGTTAAGTAATGGTTGAGAAACCATCAAAATTTTCGCAATTCTGATGCTACAAACGAATACCTGGAACGGCCTCGGGGAATAGTACACAAACCATTCTAATCGGGCGAGTTTCTTCTCTAAGATGCAACAGGACTTTCTCGTGTTTGTCAATCCATTCGCGAGATATGGGAGTTTGAAGTTAAGTAATGGTTGAGAAACCATCAAATTTTTCGCAAGTCTGATACTCGAAACCAATAACTACAGTGGCCTAGGGCAAAAATACAAATACCGTTGTAATCGGGCGAGTTTCTACTTTTAGATGCAACAGGAATTTCTCGAGTTCGTTAAACCGTTCGCGAGATATGGGAGTTTGAAGTTAAGGAATGGTTGAGAAACCATCAAAATTTTCGCAAGTCTGATACTCGAAACCAATAACTACAGTGGCCTAGGGCAAAAATACACATACCGTTGTAATCGGGCGAGTTTCTGCTTTCAGGTTCAATAGGAATTTCTCGAGTTCGTCAATCCGTTCGCGATATATGGGAGTTTGAAGTTAAGGAATGGTTGAGAAACCATCATAATTTTCGCAAGTCTGATACGCGAGACCAATAACTACTATGGCCTAGGGCAAAAATACACTTACCATTGTAATCGGGCGAGTTTCTGCTTTCAGATGCAACAGGAATTTTTCGAGTTCGTCAATCCATTCGCGAGATATGGGAGTTTGAAATTAAGGAGTGGTTGAGAAACCATCAAAATTTTCGCAAGTCTGATACGCTAGACCAATAACTACTATGGCCTAGGGCAAAAATACACTTACCTTTGTAATCGGGCGAGTTTCTACTTTCAGATGCAACAGGAATTTTTTTCGATTTCGTCAACCCGTTCGCGAGGTATGGGAGTTTGAAGTTAAGGAATGGTTGAGAAACCATTAAAATTTTCGCTGGTTTGATACTCAAGACCAATAACTACTATGGCCTAGGGCAAAAATACACGTACCTTTGTAATCGGGCGAGTTTCCACTTTCAAATGCAACAGGAATTTCTCGTGTGCGTCAATCCGTTCGCGAGATATGGGAGTTTGAAGTTAAGGAGTGGTAGAGAAACCATCAAAATTTTCGCTGGTCTGATACTCGAAACCAATAACTGGAATGGCCTAGGGGAAAAGTACACACACCATTGTAATGGGGCGAGTTTCTACTTTCAGATGCAACAGGAATTTCTCGAGTTCGTAAATCCGTTCGCGAGATATGGGAGCTTATATTTAAGGAATGGTTGAGAAACCATCAAAATTTTCGCAAGTCTGATACTCGAAACCAATAACTACTATTGTCTAGGGCAAAAATACAAATACCGTTGTAATCGGGCGAGTTTCTACTTTTAGATGCAACAGGAATTTCTCGAGTTCGTTAAACCGTTCGCGAGATATGGGAGTTTGAAGTTAAGGAATGGTTGAGAAACCATCAAAATTTTCGCAAGTCTGATACTCGAAACCAATAACTACAGTGGCCTAGGGCAAAAATACACATACCGTTGTAATCGGGCGAGTTTCTGCTTTCAGGTTCAATAGGAATTTCTCGAGTTCGTCAATCCGTTCGCGATATATGGGAGTTTGAAGTTAAGGAATGGTTGAGAAACCATCATAATTTTCGCAAGTCTGATACGCGAGACCAATAACTACTATGGCCTAGGGCAAAAATACACTTACCATTGTAATCGGGCGAGTTTCTGCTTTCAGATGCAACAGGAATTTTTCGAGTTCGTCAATCCATTCGCGAGATATGGGAGTTTGAAATTAAGGAGTGGTTGAGAAACCATCAAAATTTTCGCAAGTCTGATACGCTAGACCAATAACTACTATGGCCTAGGGCAAAAATACACTTACCTTTGTAATCGGGCGAGTTTCTACTTTCAGATGCAACAGGAATTTTTTTCGATTTCGTCAACCCGTTCGCGAGGTATGGGAGTTTGAAGTTAAGGAATGGTTGAGAAACCATTAAAATTTTCGCTGGTTTGATACTCAAGACCAATAACTACTATGGCCTAGGGCAAAAATACACGTACCTTTGTAATCGGGCGAGTTTCCACTTTCAAATGCAACAGGAATTTCTCGTGTGCGTCAATCCGTTCGCGAGATATGGGAGTTTGAAGTTAAGGAGTGGTAGAGAAACCATCAAAATTTTCGCTGGTCTGATACTCGAAACCAATAACTGGAATGGCCTAGGGGAAAAGTACACACACCATTGTAATGGGGCGAGTTTCTACTTTCAGATGCAACAGGAATTTCTCGAGTTCGTAAATCCGTTCGCGAGATATGGGAGCTTATATTTAAGGAATGGTTGAGAAACCATCAAAATTTTCGCAAGTCTGATACTCGAAACCAATAACTACTATTGTCTAGGGCAAAAATACTCGTACCTTTGTAATCGGGCGAGTTTCTACTTTCAGATGGAACAGGAATTTCTCGAGTTCGTCAATCCGTTTGCGAGATATGGGAGTTTGAAGTTAAGGAATGGTTGAGAAACCATCAAAATTTTCGCTGGTCTGATACTCGAAACCAATAACTACTATGGCCTAGGGCAAAAATACACATACCGTTGTAATCGGGCGTGTTTTTGCTTTCAGGTTCAATAGGAATTTCTCGAGTTCGTCAATCCGTTCGCGAGATATGCGAGTTTGAAGTTAAGGAATGGTTGAGAAACCATTAAAATTTTCGCGAGTCTGATACTCGAAATCAATAACTACTATGGTCTAGGGCAGAAATACACATACCGTTGTAATCGGGCGGGTTTCTGCTTGTAGATGCAAAAGGAATTTCTCGAGTTCGTCAATCCGATCGCGAGATATGGGAGTTTGAAGTTAAGGAATGGTTGAGAAACCATCAAAATTTTCGCAAGTCTGATACTCGAAACCAATAACTGGAATGGCCTAGGGGAAAAGTACACACACCATTGTAATCGGGCGAGTTTCTACTTTCAAATGCAACAGGAATTTCTCGTGTTCGTCAATCCATTCGCGAGATATGGGAGTTTGAAGTTAAGGAATGGTTGAGAAACCATCAAAATTTTCGCAAGTCTGATACTCGAAACCAATAACTACTATTGTCTAGGGCAAAAATACAAATACCGTTGTAATCGGGCGAGTTTCTACTTTCAGATGCAACAGGGATTTCCCCAGTTCGTCAATCCATTCGCGAGATATGGGAGTTTGAAGTTAAGGAGCGGTTGAGAAACCATCAAAATTTTCGCAAGTCTGATACGCTAGACCAATAACTACTATGGCCTAGGGCAAAAATACACTCACCTTTGTAATCGGGCGAGTTTCTACTTTCAGATGCAACAGGAATTTCTCGAGTTCGTCAATCCGTTCGCGAGATATGGGAGTTTGAAGTTAAGGAATGGTTGAGAAACCATTAAAATTTTCGCTGGTCTGACACTCAAGACAAATAACTGGAATGGCCTAGGGGAAAAGTACACACACCATTGTAATCGGGCGAGTTTCTACTTTCAAATGCAACAGGAATTTCTCGTGTTCGTCAATCCATTCGCGAGATATGGGAGTTTGAAGTTAAGTAATGGTTGAGAAAACATCAAATTTTTCGCAAGTCTGATACTCGAAACCAATAACTACAATGGCCTAGGGGAAAAATATACATACCATTGTAGTCGCGCGAGTTTCTACTTTCAGATGCAACAGGAATTTCTCGAGTTCGTGAATCCGTTCGCGAGATATGGGAGTTTGAAGTTAAGTAATGGTTGAGAAGCCATCAAAATTTTCGCAGGTCTGATACTCGAAACCAATAACAACTATTGTCTAGGGCAAAAATACAAATACCGTTGTAATCGGGCGAGTTTCTACTTTTAGATGCAACAGGAATTTCTCGAGTTCGTTAAACCGTTCGCGAGATATGGGAGTTTGAGGTTAAGGAATGGTTGAGAAACCATCAAAATTTTCGCAAGTCTGATACTCGAAACCAATAACTACAGTGGCCTAGGGCAAAAATACACATACCGTTGTAATCGGGCGAGTTTCTGCTTTCAGGTTCAATAGGAATTTCTCGAGTTCGTCAATCCGTTCGCGATATATGGGAGTTTGAAGTTAAGGAATGGTTGAGAAACCATCAAAATTTTCGCTGGTCTGATACTCGAAACCAATAACTGGAACGGCCTCGGGGAAAAGTACACAAACCATTCTAATCGGGCGAGTTTCTTCTTTAAGATGCCGCGGGAATTTCTCGATTTCCTCAATCCGTTCGCGAGATATGGGAGTTTGAAGTTAAGGAGTGGTTGAGAAACCATCAAAATTTTCGCAAGTCTGATACGCTAGACCAATAACTACTATGGCCTAGGGCAAAAATACTCTTACCTTTGTAATCGGGCTAGTTTCTACTTTCACATGCAACAGGAATTTCTCGAGTTCGTCAATCCGTTCGCGAGATATGGGAGTTTGAAGTTAAGGAATGGTTGAAAACCATTAAAATTTTGGCTGGTCTGATACTCAAGACCAATAACTGGAATGGCCTAGGGGAAAAGTACACACACCATTGTAATCGGGCGAGATTCTACTTTCAAATGCAACAGGAATTTCTCGTGTTCGTCAATCCATTCGCGAGATATGGGAGTTTGAAGTTAAGGAGTGGTTGAGAAACCATCAAAATTTTCGCTGGTCTGATACGCGACACCAATAACTACTATGGCCTAGGGCAAAAATACACTTACCCTTGTAATCGGGCGAGTCTCTACTTTCAGATGCAACAGGAATTTCTCGAGTTCGTCAATCCGTTCGCGAGATATGGGAGTTTGAAGTTAAGGAATGGTTGAGAAACCATCAAAATTTTCGCAAGTATGATACTCGAAACCAATAACTACTATGGCCTATGGCAAAAATACACTTACCATTGTAATCGGGCGAGTTTCTGCTTTCAGATGCAGCAGGAATTTCTCGAGTTCGTCAATCCATTCGCGACATATGGGAATTTGAAGTTAAGGAATGCTTGAGAAACCATCAAAATTTTCGCTGGTTTGATAGTCAAGACCAATAACAGGAATGGCCTAGGGGAAAAGTACACACACCATTGTAATCGGGCGAGTTTCTACTTTCAAATGCAACTTGAATTTCTCGTGTTCGTCAATCCATTCGCGAGATATGGGAGTTTGAAGTTAAGAAGTGGTTGAGATACCATCAAAATTTTCGCAAGTCTGATACGCGACACCAATAACTACTATGGCCTAGCGCAAAAATACACTTACCCTTGTAATCGGGCGAGTCTCTACTTTCAGATGCAACAGGAATTTCTCGAGTTCGTCAATCCGTTCGCGAGATATGGGAGTTTGAAGTTAAGGAATGGTTGAGAAACCATCAAAATTTTCGCAAGTCTGATACTCGAAACCAATAACTACTATGGCCTAGTGCAAAAATACACATACCGTTGTAATCGGGCGAGTTTCTGCTTTCAGGTTCAACAGGAATTTCTCGAGTTCGTCAATCCGTTCGCGAGATATGGGAGTTTGAAGTTAAGTAATGGTTGAGAAGCCATGAAAATTTTCGCAAGTCTGATACTCGAAACCAATAACTACTATTGTCTAGGGCAAAAATACACATACCTTTGTAATCGGGCGAGTTTCTGCTTTCAGGTTCAATAGGAATTTCTCGAGTTCGTCAATCCGTTCGCGATATATGGGAGTTTGAAGTTAAGGAATGGTTGAGAAACCATCAAAATTTTCGCTGATCTGATACTCGAATCCAGTAGCTGGAATGGCCTAGGGGAAGAGTACACACACCATTGTAATGGGGGAAGTTTCTACTTTCAGATGCAACAGGAATTTCTCGAGTTCGTCAATCCGTTCGCGAGATATGGGAGTTTGAAGTTAAGGAGTGGTTGAGAAACCATCAAAATTTTCGCAAGTCTGATACGCTAGACCAATAACTACTATGGCCTAGGGCAAAAATACTCTTACCTTTGTAATCGGGCGAGTTTCTACTTTCACATAAAACAGGAATTTCTCGAGTTCGTCAATCCGTTCGCGAGATATGGGAGTTTGAAGTTAAGGAATGGTTGAAAACCATTAAAATTTTGGCTGGTCTGATACTCAAGACCAATAACTGGAATGGCCTAGGGGAAAAGTACACACACCATTGTAATCGGGCGAGTTTCTACTTTCAAATACAACAGGAATTTCTCGTGTTCGTCAATCCATTCGCGAGATATGGGAGTTTGAAGTTAAGGAGTGGTTGAGAAACCATCAAAATTTTCGCTGGTCTGATACGCGACACCAATAACTACTATGGCCTAGGGCAAAAATACACTTACCCTTGTAATCGGGCGAGTTTCTGCTTTCAGATGCAGCAGGAATTTCTCGAGTTCGTCAATCCATTCGCGACATATGGGAATTTGAAGTTAAGGAATGGTTGAGAAACCATCAAAATTTTCGCTGGTTTGATACTCAAGACCAATAACAGGAATGGCCTAGGGGAAAAGTACACACACCATTGTAATCGGGCGAGTTTCTACTTTCAAATGCAACTGGAATTTCTCGTTTTCGTCAATCCATTCGCGAGATATGGGAGTTTGAAGTTAAGGAGTGGTTGAGATACCATCAAAATTTTCGCAAGTCTGATACGCGACACCAATAACTACTATGGCCTAGCGCAAAAATACACTTACCCTTGTAATCGGGCGAGTCTCTACTTTCAGATGCAACAGGAATTTCTCGAGTTCGTCAATCCGTTCGCGAGATATGGGAGTTTGAAGTTAAGGAATGGTTGAGAAACCATAAAAATTTTCGCAAGTCTGATACTCGAAACCAATAACTACTATGGCCTAGGGCAAAAATACACATACCGTTGTAATCGGGCGAGTTTCTGCTTTCAGGTTCAATAGGAATTTCTCGAGTTCGTCAATCCGTTCGCGAGATATGGGAGTTTGAAGTTAAGTAATGGTTGAGAAGCCATGAAAATTTTCGCAAGTCTGATACTCGAAACCAATAACTACTATTGTCTAGGGCAAAAATACACATACCTTTGTAAGCGGGCGAGTTTCTGCTTTCAGGTTCAATAGGAATTTCTCGTGTTCGTCAATCCATTCGCGAGATATGGGAGTTTGAAGTTAAGGAGTGGTTGAGATACCATCAAAATTTTCGCAAGTCTGATACGCGACACCAATAACTACTATGGCCTAGCGCAAAAATACACTTACCCTTGTAATCGGGCGAGTCTCTACTTTCAGATGCAACAGGAATTTCTCGAGTTCGTCAATCCGTTCGCGAGATATGGGAGTTTGAAGTTAAGGAATGGTTGAGAAACCATCAAAATTTTCGCAAGTCTGATACTCGAAACCAATAACTACTATGGCCTAGGGCAAAAGTACACATACCGTTGTAATCGGGCGAGTTTCTGCTTTCAGGTTCAATAGGAATTTCTCGAGTTCGTCAATCCGTTCGCGAGATATGGGAGTTTGAAGTTAAGTAATGGTTGAGAAGCCATGAAAATTTTCGCAAGTCTGATACTCGAAACCAATAACTACTATTGTCTAGGGCAAAAATACACATACCTTTGTAATCGGGCGAGTTTCTGCTTTCAGGTTCAATAGGAATTTCTCGAGTTCGTCAATCCGTTCGCGATATATGGGAGTTTGAAGTTAAGGAATGGTTGAGAAACCATCAAAATCTTCGCTGATCTGATACTCGAATCCAGTAGCTGGAATGGCCTAGGGGAAAAGTACACACACCATTGTAATGGGGGAAGTTTCTACTTTCAGATGCAACAGGAATTTCTCGAGTTCGTCAATCCGTTCGCGAGATATGGGAGTTTGAAGTTAAGGAGTGGTTGAGAAACCATCAAAATTTTCGCAAGTCCGATACGCTAGACCAATAACTACTATGGCCTAGGGCAAAAATACTCTTACCTTTGTAATCGGGCGAGTTTCTACTTTCAGATGCAACAGGAATTTCTCGAGTTCGTTAATCCGTTCGCGAGATATGGGAGTTTGAAGTTAAGGAATGGTTGAAAACCATTAAAATTTTGGCTGGTCTGATACACAAGACCAATAACTGGAATGGCCTAGGGGAAAAGTACACACACCATTGTAATCGGGCGAGTTTCTACTTTCAAATGCAACAGGTATTTCTCGTGTTCGTCAATCCATTCGCGAGATATGGGAGTTTGAAGTTAAGGAGTGGTTGAGAAACCATCAAAATTTTCGCTGGTCTGATACTCAAGACCAATAACTGGAATGGCCTAGGGGAAAAGTACACACACCATTGTAATCGGGCGAGTTTCTACTTTCAAATGCAACAGGAATTTCTCGTGTTCGTTAATCCATTCGTGACATATGGGGGTTTGAAGTTAAGGAATGGTTTAGAAACCATCAAAATTTGCGCAAGTCTGATACTCGAAGCCAATAACTACTATTGCCTAGGGCAAAAATACGCATCCCCTTGTAATCAGGCGAGATTCTACTTTCAGATGCAACAGGAATTTCTCGAGTTCGTCAATCCATTCGCGACATATGGGAGTTTGAAGTTCAGGAGTGGTTGAGAAACCATCAAAATTTTCGCTGGTCTGATACTCAAGACCAATAACTGGAATGGCCTAGGGGAAAAGTACACACACCATTGTAATCGGGCGAGTTTCTACTTTCAAATGCAACAGGAATTTCTCGTGTTCATCAATCCATTCGCGAGATATGGGAGTTTGAAGTTAAGGTGTGGTTGAGAAACCATCAAAATTTTCGCAAGTCTGATGCGCGAGACCAATAACTACTATGGCCTAGGGCAAAAATACACTCACCTTTGTAATTGGGCGAGTTTCTGCTTTCAGATGCAACAGGAATTTCTCGAGTTCGTCAATCCGTTCGCGAGATATGGAAGTTTGAAGTCAAGGAATGGTTGAGAAACCATCAAAATTTTCGCAAGTCTGATACTCGAAACCCATAACTACTATTGCCTAGGACAAAAATACACATACCGTTGTAATCGGGCGAGTTTCTGCTACCAGATGCAACAGGAGTTTCTCGTGTTCGTCAATCGATTCGCGAGATATGGGAGTTTGAAGTTCAGGAATGGTTGAGAAACCATCAAAATTTTCGCTGGTCTGATACTCAAGACCAATAACTGGAATGGCATAGGGGAAAAGTACACACACCACTGTAATCGGACGAGTTTCTACTTTCAAATGCAACAGGAATTTCTCGTGTTCGTCAATCCATTCGCGAGATATGGGACTTTGAATATAAGGAGTGGTTGAGGAACCATTAAAATTTTCGCAAGTCTGATACGTGAGACCAATAACTACTATGGCCTAGGGCAAAAATACACTTACCTTTGTAATCGGGCGAGTTTCTACTTTCAGATGCAAAAGGAATTTCTCGAGTTCGTCAATCCGTTCGCGAGATATGGGAGTTTGAAGTCAAGGAATGGTTGAGAAACCATCAAAATTTTCGCAAGTCTGATACTCGAAACCCATAACTACTATTGCCTAGGACAAAAATACACACACCGTTGTAATCGGGCGAGTTTCTACTTTCAGATGCAACAGGAATTTCTCGAGTTCGTCAAACCGTTCGCGAGATATGGGAGTTTGAAGTCAAGGAATTGTTGAGAAACCATCAAAATTTTCGCAAGTCTGATACTCGAAACCAATAACTACTATTGCCTAGGGCAAAAATACACATACCGTTGTAATCGGGCGAGTTTCTGCTACCAGATGCAACTGCAATTTCTCGAGTTCGTCAATCCATTCGCGAGGTATGGGAGTTTGAAGTTAAGGAGTGGTTGAGGAACCATCAAAATTTTCCCAAGTCTGATACGTGAGACCAATAACTACTATTGCCTAGGGCAAACATACGCATCCCCTTGTAATCGGGCGAGTTTCTACTTTCAGATGCAACAGCAATTTCTCGAGTTCGTCAATCCGTTCCTGATATATGGGAGTTTGAAGTTAAGGAATGGTTGAGAAACCATCAAAATTTTCGCTGGTCTGATACTCGAAACCAATAACTGGAATGGCATAGGGGAAAAGTACACACACCATTGTAATGGGGCGAGTTTCTACTTTCAGATGCAACAGGAATTTCTCGAGTACGTCAATCCGTTCCCGAGATATGGGAGTTTGAAGTTAAGGAATGGTTGAGAAACTATAAAAATTTCCGCAAGTCTGATACTCGAAACCAATAACTACTATGGCCTAGGGCAAAAATACACACACCGCTGTAATCGGGCGAGTTTCTGCTTTCAGGTGCAATAGGAATTTCTCGAGTTCGTCTATCCGTTCCTGATATATGGGAGTTTGAAGTTAAGGAATGGTTGAGAAACCATCAAAATTTTCACAAGTCTGATACTCGGAACCAATAACTACTATGGCCTCGGGCAAAAATATACATACCGTTGTAACCGGGCGAGTTACTACTTCAGATGCAACAGGAATTTCCTGTGTTCGTCAATCCGTTCGCGAGATATGGGAGTTTGAAGATAAGGAATGGTTGAGAAACCATCAAAATTTTCGCTGGTCTGATACTCAAGACGAATAACTGGAGTGGCCCAGGGGAAAAGTACACACACCATTGTAATCTGCGAGTTCTACTTTCAAATGCAACAGGAATTTCTCGTGTTCGTCAATCCGTTCGCTAGATATGGGAGTTTGAAGTTAAGGAGTGGTTGAGAAACCATCAAAATTTTCGCAAGTCTGATACGCGAGACCAATAACTACTATGGCCTAGGGCAAAAATACACTCACCTTTGTAATCGGGCGAGTTTCTGCTTTCAGATGCAACAGGAATTTCTCGAGTTCGTCAATCCGTTCGCGAGATATGGGAGTTTGAAGATAAGGAATGGTTGAGAAACCATCAAAATTTTCGCTGGTCTGATACTCGAAACCAATAACTGGAATGGCCTAGGGGAAAAGTACACACACCATTGTAATGGGGCGAGTTTCTACTTTCAGATGCAACAGGAATTTCTCGAGTTCGTCAATCCGTTCGCGAGATATGGGAGTTTGAAGATAAGGAATGGTTGAGGAACCATCAAAATTTTCGCAAGTCTGATACTCGAAACCAATAACTGGAATGGCCTAGGGGAAAAGTACACACACCATTGTAATGGGGCGAGTTTCTACTTTCAGATGCAACAGGAATTTCTCGAGTACATCAATCCGTGCGAGATATGGGAGTTTGAAGTTAAGTAATGGTTGAGAAACCATCAAAATTTTCGCTAGTCTGATACTCAAGGCCAATAACTGGAGTGGCCCAGGGGAAAAGTACACACACCATTGTAATCGTGCGAGTTTCTACTTTCAGATGCAACAGGAATTTCTCGAGTTCGTCAATCCGTTCGCGAGATATGGGAGTTTGAAGATAAGGAATGGTTGAGGAACCATCAAAATTGTCGCAAGTCTGATACTCGAAACCAATAACTGGAATGGCCTAGGGGAAAAGTACACACACCATTGTAATGGGGCGAGTTTCTACTTTCAGATGCAACAGGAATTTCTCGAGTTCGTCAATCCGTTCGCGAGATATGGGAGTTTGAAGATAAGGAATGGTTGAGGAACCATCAAAATTTTCGCTGGTCTGATGCTCGAAACGAATAACTAGAATGGCCTGGGGGAAAAGTACACATACCGTTGTAATCGGGCGAGTTTCTACTTTCAGATGCAACAGAAATTATTCGGATTCGTCAATCCGTTCGCGAGACATGGCTGTTTGGAGGGAAGAAACGGTTGAGAAACTCAAAATTTTCGCTGTTCTGATGCTCGAAACGAATAACTAGAATGGCCTAGGGGAAAAGTACACATACCGTTGTAATCGGGCGAGTTTCTACATTCAAATGCTACAGAAATTATTCGGATTCGTCAATCCGTTCGCGAGATATGGCAGTTTGGATGTAAGGAACGGTTGAGAAATTCAACATTTTCACAGTTCTGATGCTCGAAACGAATAACTAGAATGGCCTAGGGGAATAGTACTCATACCGTTGTAATCGGGCGAGTTTCTACTTTCAGATGCAACAGAAATTATTCGGATTCGTCAATCCGTTCGCGAGATATGGCAGTTTGGATGTAAGAAACGGTTGAGAAACTCAAAATTTTCCTAGTTCTGATGGTCGAAACGAATAACTAGAATCGCCCTGGGGAAGAGTACACATAAGTTTGTAATCGGGCCAGTTTCTACTATCAGGTGCAACAGAAATTTTGCGGATTCGTCAATCCGTTCGCGAGATGTGGCAGCTTGGAGGGAAGAAACGGTAGAGAAACTCAAAATTTTCGCTGTTCTGATGCTCGAAACGAATAACTAGAATGTCCTAGGGGAAAAGTTCACATACAGTTGTAATCGGGCGAGTTTCTACATTCAAATGCTACAGAAATTATTCGGATTCGTCAATCCGTTCGCGAGATATGGCAGTTTGGATGTAAGGAACGGTTGTGAAACTCAACATTTTCACAGTTCTGATGCTCGAAACGAATAACTAGAATGGCCTAGGGGAATAGTACACATACCGTTGTAATCGGGCGAGCTTCTACTTTCAGGTGCAACAGAAATTATTCGGATTCGTCAATCCGTTCGCGAGATATGGCAGTTTGGAGATAAGAAACGGTTGAGAAACTCAATATTTTCGCAGTTCTGATTCTCGAAACGAATAACTAGAATGACCTAGGGGAAAAGTACACATACCGTTGAAATCGGGCGAGTTTCTACTTTCAGATGCAACAGAAATTATTCGGATTCGTAAATCCGTTCGCGAGATATGGCAGTTTAGAGGTAAGAAACGGTTGAGAAACTCAAAATTTTCGCAGGTCTGATGCTCGAAACGAATAACTAGCATGACCTAGAGGAAAAGTACAGATACCGTTATAATCGCGCGAGTTTCTACTATCAGATGCAACAGAAATTATTCGGATTCGTCAATCCGTTCGCGAGTTATGGCAGTTTGGAGGTAAGAAACGGTTGAGAAACTCAACATTTTCGCAGTTCTGATGCTCGAAACGAATAAGTAGAATGGCCTAGGGGAAGAGTACACATACCGTTGTAACCGGGCGAGTTTCTACTTTCAGATGCAATAGAAATTTTGCGGATTCGTCAATCCATTCGCGAGATATGGCAGTTTGGAGGGAAGAAACGGTAGAGTCATTCAAAATTTTCGCAGTTCTGATGCTCGAAATGAATAACTAGCATGGCCTAGGGGAAAGGTACACATACCGTTGTAATCGCGCGAGTTTCTACTTTCAGATGCAACAGAAATTATTCGGATTCGTCAATCCGTTCGAGAGATATGGCAGTTTGGATGTAAGAAACGGTTGAGAAACTCAATAATTTCGCAGTTCTGAAGCTCGAAACGAATAACTAGAATGGCGTAGGGGAAAAGTACATATACCTTTGTAATCGGGCGAGTTTCTACTTTCAGATGCAACAGAAATTATTCGGTTTCGTCAATCCGTTCGCGAGTTATGGCAGTTTGGAGGTAAGAAACGGTTGAGAAACTCAACATTTTCGCAGTTCTGATGCTCGAAACGAATAACTAGAATGTCCTAGGGGAAAAGTTCACATACAGTTGTAATCGGGCGAGTTTCAACATTCAAATGCTACAGAAATTATTCGGATACGTCAATCCGTTCGCGAGATATGGCAGTTTGGATGTAAGGAACGGTTGAGAAACTCAACATTTTCACAGTTCTGATGCTCGAAACGAATAACTAGAATGGCCTAGGGGAATAGTACACATACCGTTGTAATCGGGCGAGCTTCTACTTTCAGGTGCAACAGAAACTATTCGGATTCGTCAATCCGTTCGCGAGATATGGCAGTTTGGAGATAAGAAACGGTTGAGAAACTCAATATTTTCGCAGTTCTGATTCTCGAAACGAATAACTAGAATGATCTAGGGGAAAAGTACACATACCGTTGCAATCGGGCGAGTTTCTACTTTCAGATGCAACAGAAATTATTCGGATTCGTCAATCCGTTCGCGAGTTATGGCAGTTTGGATGGAAGAATCGGTTGAGAAACTCAACATTTTCGCAGTTCTGATGCTCGAAACGAATAAGTAGAATGGCCTAGGGGAAGAGTACACATACCGTTGTAACCGGGCGAGTTTCTACTTTCAGATGCAATAGAAATTTTGCGGATTCGTCAATCCATTCGCGAGATATGGCAGTTTGGAGGGAAGAAACGGTAGAGTCATTCAAAATTTTCGCAGTTCTGATGCTCGAAATGAAAAACTAGCATGGCCTAGGGGAAAGGTACACATACCGTTGTAATCGCGCGAGTTTCTACTTTCAGATGCAACAGAAATTATTCGGATTCGTCAATCCGTTCGAGAGATATGGCAGTTTGGATGTAAGAAACGGTTGAGAAACTCAATAATTTCGCAGTTCTGAAGCTCGAAACGAATAACTAGAATGGCGTAGGGGAAAAGTACATATACCTTTGTAAGCGGGCGGGTTTCTACTTTCAGATGCAACAGAAATTTTGCGGATTCGTCAAACCGTTCGAGAGATATGGCAGTTTGGAGGGAAGAAACGGTTGAGAAACTCAAAATTTTCGCAGTTCTGATGCTCGAAACGAATATCTATAATGGCCTTGGGGAAAAGTACACATACCGTTATAATCGCGCGAGTTTCTACTTTCAGATGCAACAGAAATTATTCGGATTCGTAAATCCGTTCGCGAGATATGGCAGTTTGGAAGTAAGAAACGGTTGAGAAACTCAATATTTTTGCAGTTCTGATGCTCGAAACGAATAACTAGAGTGGCCTAGGGGAAAAGTACACATACCGTTAAAATCGGGCGAGTTTTTACTCTCAGATGCAACAGAAATTATCCGGATTCGTCAATCCGTTCGCGAGATATGGCAGTTTGGAGGTAAGAAACGGTTGAGAAACTCAACATTTTCGCAGTTCTGATGCTCGAAACGAATAACTAGAATGGCCTAGGGGAAAAGTACACATACCGTTGTTATCGGGCGAGTTTCTACTTTCAGATGCAATAGAAATTTTGCGGATTCGTCAATCCGTTCACGAGATATGGCAGTTTGGAGGGAAGAAACGGTAGAGTCACTCAAAATTTTCGCAGTTCTGATGCTCGAAACGAATAACTAGCATGGCCTAGGGGAAAGGAACACATACCGTTGTAATCGCGCGAGTTTCTACTTTCAGATGCAACAGAAATTATTCGGTTTCGTCAATCTGTTCGCGAGATATGGCACTTTGGAAGTAAGCAACGGTTGAGAAACTCAAAATTTTCGCAGTTCTGACCGTCGAAACGAATAACTAGAATGGCCTAGGGGAAAAGTACACATACCGTTGCAATCGGGCGAGTTTCTACTTTCAGATGCAACAGAAATTATTCGGGTTCGTCAATCCGTTCGCGAGATATGGCAGTTTGGAGGTATGAAACGGTTGAGAAACTCAAAATTTTCGCAGTTTTGATGCTCGAAACGAATAACTAGAATGGCCTAGGGGAAAAGTACACATACCGTTGTAATCGGGCGAGTTTCTACTTTCAGATGCAACAGAAATTATTCGGATTCGTAAATCCGTTCGCGAGATATGGCAGTTTGGAAGTAAGAAACGGTTGAGAAACTCAATATTTTTGCAGTTCTGATGCTCGAAACGAATAACTAGAGTGGCCTAGGGGAAAAGTACACATACCGTTAAAATCGGGCTAGTTTTTACTCTCAGATGCAACAGAAATTATTCGGATTCGTCAATCCGTTCGCGAGATATGGCAGTTTGGAGGTAAGAAACGGTTGAGAAACTCAACATTTTCGCAGTTCTGATGCTCGAAACGAATAACTAGAATGGCCTAGGGGGAAAGTACACATACCGTTGTTATCGGGCGAGTTTCTACTTTCAGATGCAATAGAAATTATTCGGATTCGTCAATCCGTTCACGAGATATGGCAGTTTGGAGGGAAGAAACGGTAGAGTCACTCAAAATTTTCGCAGTTCTGATTTTCGAAACGAATAACTAGCATGGCCTAGGGGAAAGGAACACATACCGTTGTAATCGCGCGAGTTTCTACTTTCAGATGCAACAGAAATTATTCGGATTCGTCAATCCGTTCGCGAGATATGGCAGTTTGGAGGTATGAAACGGTTGAGAAACTCAAAATTTTCGTAGTTTTGATGCTCGAAACGAATAACTAGAATGGCCTAGGGGAAAAGTACACATACCGTTGTAATCGGGCGAGTTTCTACTTTCAGATGAAACAGAAATTTTGCAGATTCGTCAATCCGTTCGCGAGATATGGCTGTTTGGATGTAAGAAACGGTTGAGAAACTCAAAATTTTCGCAGGTCTGATGCTCGAAACGAATAACTAGCATGGCCCAGGGGAAAAGTACACATACCGTTGTAATCGGGCGAGTTTCTACTTTCAGATGAAACAGAAATTTTGCAGATTCGTCAATCCGTTCGCGAGATATGGCTGTTTGGAGGTAAGAAACGGTTGAGAAACACAAAATTTTCGCAGGTCTGATGCTCGAAACGAATATCTAGAATGGCCTTGGGGAAAAGTACACATACCGTTAAAATCGGTCGAGTTTTTACTTTCAGATGCAACAGAAATTATTCGGATTCGTCAATCCGTTCGCGAGTTATGGCAGTTTGGATGTAAGAATCGGTTGAGAAACTCAACATTTTCGCAGTTCTGATGCTCGAAACGAATAAGTAGAATGGCCTAGGGGAAGAGTACACATACCGTTGTAACCGGGCGAGTTTCTACTTTCAGATGCAATAGAAATTTTGCGGATTCGTCAATCCATTCGCGAGATATGGCAGTTTGGAGGGAAGAAACGGTAGAGTCATTCAAAATTTTCGCAGTTCTGATGCTCGAAATGAAAAACTAGCATGGCCTAGGGGAAAGGTACACATACCGTTGTAATCGCGCGAGTTTCTACTTTCAGATGCAACAGAAATTATTCGGATTCGTCAATCCGTTCGAGAGATATGGCAGTTTGGATGTAAGAAACGGTTGAGAAACTCAATAATTTCGCAGTTCTGAAGCTCGAAACGAATAACTAGAATGGCGTAGGGGAAAAGTACATACACCTTTGTAATCGGGCGAGTTTCTACTTTCAGATGCAACAGAAATTTTGCGGATTCGTCAATCCGTTCGCGAGATATGGCAGTTTGGAGGGAAGAAACGGTTGAGAAACTCAAAATTTTCGCAGTTCTGATGCTCGAAACGAATATCTAGAATGGCCTTGGGGAAAAGTACACATACCGTTAAAATCGGTCGAGTTTTTACTTTCAGATGCAACAGAAATTATTCGGATTCGTCAATCCGTTCGCCAGATATGGCAGTTTGGAGGTAAGAAACGGTTGAGAAACTCAACATTTTCGCAGCTCTGATGCTCGAAACGAATAACTAGAATGGCCTAGGGGAAAAGTACACATACCGCTGTTATCGGGCGAGTTTCTACTTTCAGATGCAATAGAAATTTTGCGGATTCGTCAATCCGTTCGCGAGATATGGCAGTTTGGAGGGAAGAAACGGTAGAGTCACTCAAAATTTTCGCAGTTCTGATGCTCGAAACGAATAACTAGCATGGCCTAGGGGAAAGGTACACATACCGTTGTAATCGCGCGAGTTTCTACTTTGAGACCCAACAGAAATTATTAGAATTCGTCAATCCGTTCGCGAGATATGGCAGTTTGGAGGTATGAAACGGTTTAGAAACTCAAAATTTTCGCAGTTTTGATGCTCGAAACGAATAACTAGAATGGCCCAGGGGAAAAGTACACACACCGTTGTAATCGGGCGAGTTTCTACTTTCAGATGAAACAGAAATTTTGCAGATTCGTCAATCCGTTCGCGAGATATGGCTGTTTGGAGGTAAGAAACGGTTGAGAAACTCAAAATTTTCGCAGGTCTGATGCTCGAAACGAATAACTAGCATGGCCTAGGGGAAAAGTACACATACCGTTAAAATCGGTCGAGTTTTTACTTTCAGATGCAACAGAAATTATTCGGATTCGTCAATCCGTTCGAGAGATATGGCAATTTGGATGTAAGAAACGGTTGAGAAACTCAATAATTTCGCAGTTCTGAAGCTCGAAACGAATAACTAGAATGGCGTAGGGGAAAAGTACATACACCTTTGTAATCGGGCGAGTTTCTACTTTCAGATGCAACAGAAATTTTGCGGATTCGTCAATCCGTTCGCGAGATATGGCAGTTTGGAGGGAAGAAACGGTAGAGTCACACAAAATTTTCGCAGTTCTGATGCTCCAAACGAATAACTAGCATGGCCTAGGGGAAAGGTACACATACCGTTGTAATCGCGCGAGTTTCTACTTTCAGATCCAACAGAAATTATTAGAATTCGTCAATCCGTTCGCGAGATATGGCAGTTTGGATGTATGAAACGGTTGAGAAACTCAAAATTTTCGCAGTTTTGATGCTCGAAACGAATAACTAGAATGGCCTATGGGAAAAGTACACATACCGTTGTAATCGGGCGAGTTTCTACTTTCAGATGAAACAGAAATTTTGCGGATTCGTCTATCCGTTCGAGAGATACGGCTGTTTGGAGATAAGAAACGGTTGAGGAACTCAATACTTTTGCAGTTCTGATGCTCGAAACGAATAACTAGAATGGCCTAGGGGATAAGTACACATACCGTTGTAATCGCGCGAGTTTCTACTTTCAGATGCAACAGAAATTATTCGGATTCGTCAATCCGTTCGCGTGATATGGCAGTTTGGAGGTAAGAAACGGTTGAGAAACTCAACATTTTCGCAGTTCTGATGCTCGAAACGAATAACTTGAATGGCCTAGGGGAGGAGTACACATACCGTTGTGATCGGGCGAGTTTCTACTTTCAGATGCAATGGAAATTTTGCGGATTCGTCAATCCGTTCGCGAGATATGGCAGTTTGGAGGGAAGAAACGGTAGAGTCACTCAAAATTTTTGCAGTTTTGATTCTCGAAACGAATAACTAGAATGGCCTAGGGGAGAGGTACACATACCGTTAAAATCGGGCGAGTTTCTACTTTCAGATGCAACAGAAATTATTCGGATTCGTCAATCCGTTCGCGAGATATGGCGGTTTGGATGGAAGAAACGGTTGAGAAACTCATAAATATCGCAGTTCTGATGCTCGAAACGAATAACTAGAATGGCCTAGAGGAAAAGTACACATACCTTTGTAATCGGGCGAGTTTCTACCTTCAGATGCAACAGAAATTATTCTGATTCGTCAATCCGTTCGCGAGATATGGCAGTTTGGAGGTACGAAAGGTTTGAGAAACTCAACATTTTCGCAGTTCTGAAGCTCGAAACGAATAACTAGAATGGCCTAGGGGAAAAGAATACATACCGTTGTAATCGGGCGTGTTTCTACTTTCAGATGAAACAGAAATTTTGCGGATTCGTCTATGCGTTCGCGAGATATGGCAGTTTGGAGCGAAGAAACGGTTGAGGAACTCAAAATTTTCACAGTTCTGATGCTCGATACGAATAACTAGCATGGCCTAGGGAAAAGTACACATACCGTTGTAATCGGGCGAGTTTCTACTTTCAGATGCAACAGAAATTATTCGGATTCGTCAATCCGTTCGCGAGATATGGCAGTTTGGAGGTAAGAAACGCTTGAGAAACTCAACATTTTCGCAGTTCTGATGCTCGAAACGAATAACTAGAATGGCCTAGGGGAAAAGTACACATACCGTTGTAATCGCGCGAGTTTCTACTTTCAGATGCAACAGAAATTATTAGGATTCGTCAATCCGTTCGCGAGATATGGCAGTTTGGAGGTAAGAAACGGTTGAGAAACTCAATATTTTTGCAGTTCTGATCCTCGAAACGAATAACTAGTATGGCCTAGGGGAAAAGTACACATACCGTTGTAATCGGGCGAGTTTCTACTTTCAGATGAAACAGAAATCTTGCGGATTCGTCAATCCTTTCGCGAGATATGGCTGTTTGGAGGTAAGAAACGGTTGAGGAACTCAATATTCTTGCAGTTCTAATGCTCGAAACGAATAACTAGAATGGCCTAGGGGAAAAGTACACATACCGTTGCAATCGGGCGAGTTTCTACTTTCAGATGCAACAGAAATTATTCGGATTCGTCAATCCTTTCGCGAGATATGGCTGTTTGGAGGTAAGAAACGGTTGAGGAACTCAAAATTTCGCAGTTCTGACGCTCGAAACGAATAACTAGAATGGCCTAGGGGAAAAGTACACATACCGTTGTAATCGGGCGAGTTTCTACTTTCAGATGAAACAGAAATTTTGCGGATTCGTCTATCCGTTCGCGAGATATGGCTGTTTGGAGGTAAGAAACGGTTGAGGAACTCAATATTTTTGCAGTTCTGATGCTCGAAACGAATAACTAGAATGGCCTAGGGGAAAAGTACACATACCGTTAAATTCTGTCGAGTTTTTACTTTCAGATGCAACAGAAATTATTCGGATTCGTCAATCCGTTCGCGAGATATGGCAGTTTGGAGGTAAGAAACGGTTGAGAAACTCAACATTTTCGCAGTTCTGATGCTCGAAACGAATAACTAGAATGGCCTAGGGGAAGAGTACACATACCTTTGTAATCGGGCGAGTTTCCACTTCAGATGCAACAGAAATTTTGCAGATTCGTCAATCCGTTCGCGAGATATGGCAGTTTGGAGGGAAGAAACGGTTGAGAAACTCAATATTTTTGCAGTTCTGATGCTCGAAACGAATAACTAGAATGGCCTAGGGGAAAAGTACACATACCGTTGTAATCGGGCGAGTTTCTACTTTCAGATGAAACAGAAATTTTGAGGATTCGTCTATCCGTTCGCGAGATATGGCTGTTTGGAGGAAAGAAACGGTTGAGGAACTCAATATTTTTGCAGTTCTGATGCCCGAAACGAATAACTAGAATGGCCTAGGGGAAAAGTACACATACCGTTAAAATCGGGCGAGTTTTTACTTTCAGATGCAACAGAAATTATTCGGATTCGTCAATCCGTTCGCGAGATATGGCAGTTTGGAGGTAAGAAACGATTGAGAAACTCACATTTTCGCAGTTCTGATGCTCGAAACGAATAACTAGAATGGCCTAGGGGAAGAGTACACATACCGTTGTAATCGGGCGAGTTTCTACTTTCAGAAGCAATAGAAATTTTGCGGATTCGTCAATCCGTTCGCGAGATATGGCAGTTTGGAAGTAAGAAACGGTTGAGAAACTCAATATTTTCGCAGTTCTGAACCTCGAAACGAATAACTAGAATGGCGTAGGGGTAAAGTACAGATACCTTTGTAATCGGGCGAGTTTCTACTTTCAGATGCAACCAGAAATTATTCGGATTCGTCAATCCGTTCGCGAGATATGGCAATTTGGAAGTAAGAAACGGTTGAGAAACTCAATATTTTTGCAGTTCTGATCCTCGAAACGAATAACTAGAGTGTCCTAGGGGAAAAGTACACATACCGTTAAAATCGGGCGAGTTTCTACTTTCAGATGCAATAGAAATTTTGAGGATTCGTCAATCCGTTCGCGAGATATGGCAGTTTGGAGGGAAGAAACGGTAGAGCCACTCAAAATTTTCGCAGTTCTGATGCTCGAAACGAATAACTAGAATCGCCTAGGGGAAAAGTACACATACCGTTGTAATCGCGCGAGTTTCTACTTTCAGATGCAACAGAAATTATTCGGATTCGTCAATCCGTTCGAGAGATATGGCAGTTTCGAAGTAAGAAACGGTTGAGAAACTCAATATTTTCGCAGTTCTGAAACTCGAAAAGAATAACTAGAATGGCGTAGGGGAAAAGTACAGATACCTTTGTAATCGGGCGAGTTTCCAATTTCAGATGCAACAGAAATTTTGCGGATTCTTCAATCCGTTCGCGAGATATGGCAGTTTGGAGGGAAGTAACGGTTGAGAAACTCAAAATTTTCGCAGTTCTGAAGCTCGAAACGAATAACTAGAATGGCCTAGGGGAAAAGTACACATACCGTTGTAATCGGGCGAGTTTCTACTTTCAGACGCAATAGAAATTTTGCGGATTCGTCAATCCGTTCACGAGATATGGCAGTTTGGAGGGAAGAAACGGTAGAGCGACTCAAAATTTTCGCAGTTCTGACGCTCGAAACGAATAACTAGAATGGCCTAGGGGAAAAGTACACATACCGTTGCAATCGGGCGAGTTTCTACTTTCAGATGCAACAGAAATTATTCGGATTCGTCAATCCGTTCGCGAGATATGGCAGTTTGGAGGGAAGAAAGGGTAGAGTCACTCAAAATTTTCGCAGTTCTGACGCTCGAAACGAATAACTAGAATGGCCTAGGGGAAAGGTACAAATACCGTTGTAATCGCGCGAGTTTCTACTTTCAGATGCAACAGAAATTATTCGGATTCGTCAATCCGTTAGCGAGATATGGCAGTTTGGAGGGAAGAAACGGTAGAGCCACTCAAAATTTTCGCAGTTCTGATGCTCGAAATGAATAACTAGCATGGCCTAGGGGAAAGGTACACATACCGTTGTAATCGCGCGAGTTTCTACTTTCAGATGCAACAGAAATTATTCGGATTCGTCAATCCGTTCGAGAGATATGGCAGTTTCGAAGTAAGAAACGGTTGAGAAACTCAATATTTTCGCAGTTCTGAAACTCGAAAAGAATAACTAGAATGGCGTAGGGGAAAAGTACAGATACCTTTGTAATCGGGCGAGTTTCCACTTTCAGATGCAACAGAAATTTTGCAGATTCGTCAGTCCGTTCGCGAGATATGGCAGTTTGGAGGGAAGAAACGGTTGAGAAACTCAAAATTTTCGCAGTTCTGATGCTCGAAACGAATATCTAGTATGGCCTTGGGGAAAAGTACACATACCGTTGTAATCGCGCGAGTTTCTACTTTCAGATGCAACAGAAATTATTCGGATTCGTCAATCCGTTCGCGAGATATGGCAGTTTGGAAGTAAGAAACGGCTGAGAAACTCAATATTTTTGCAGTTCTGATGCTCGAAACGAATAACTAGAATGGCCTAGGGGAAAAGTACACATACCGTTGTTATCGGGCGAGTTTCTACTTTCAGATGCAACAGAAATTTTGCGGATTTGTCAATCCGTTCGCGAGATATGGCAGTTTGGAGGGAAGAAACGGTAGAGAAACTCAAAATTTTCGCAGTTCTGATGCTCGAAACGAATATCTAGAATGGCCTTGGGGAAAAGTACACATACTGTCATAATCGCGCGAGTTTCTACTTTCAGATGCAGCAGAAATTATTCGGATTCGTTAATCCGTTCGCGAGATATGGCAGTTTGGAGGGAAGAAACGGTAGGGCGACTCAAAATTTTCGCAGTTCTGATGCTCGAAATGAATAACTAGCATGGCCTAGGGGAAAGGTACACATACCGTTGTAATCGCGCGAGTTTCTACTTTCAGATGCAACAGAAATTATTCGGATTCGTCAATCCGTTCGAGAGATATGGCAGTTTGGAAGTAAGAAACGGTTGAGAAACTCAATATTTTCGCAGTTCTGAAGCTCGAAACGAATAACTAGAATGGCGTAGGGGAAAAGTACAGATACCTTTGTAATCGGGCGAGTTTCCAATTTCAGATGCAACAGAAATTTTGCGGATTCGTCAATCCGTTCGCGAGATATGGCAGTTTGGAGGGAAGTAACGGTTGAGAAACTCAAAATTTTCGCAGTTCTGAAGCTCGAAACGAATAACTAGAATGGCCTAGGGGAAAAGTACACATACCGTTGTAATCGGGCGAGTTTCTACTTTCAGACGCAATAGAAATTTTGCGGATTCGTCAATCCGTTCGCGAGATATGGCAGTTTGGAGGGAAGAAACGGTAGAGCGACTCAAAATTTTCGCAGTTCTGACGCTCGAAACGAATAACTAGAATGGCCTAGGGGAAAAGTACACATACCGTTGCAATCGGGCGAGTTTCTACTTTCAGATGCAACAGAAATTATTCGGATTCGTCAATCCGTTCGCGAGATATGGCAGTTTGGAGGGAAGAAAGGGTAGAGTCACTCAAAATTTTCGCAGTTCTGACGCTCGAAACGAATAACTAGAATGGCCTAGGGGAAAAGTACACATACCGTTGTTATCGGGCGAGTTTCTACTTTCAGATGCATTAGAAATTTTGCGGATTCGTCAATCCGTTCGCGAGATATGGCAGTTTGGAGGGAAGAAACGGTAGAGTCACTCAAAATTTTCGCAGTTCTGATGCTCGAAACGAATAACTAGCATGGCCTAGGGGAAAGGTACACATACCGTTGTAATCGCGCGAGTTTCTACTTTCAGATGCAACAGAAATTATTCGGATTCGTCAATCCGTTCGAGAGATATGGCAGTTTGGAAGTAAGAAACGGTTGAGAAACTCAATATTTTCGCAGTTCTGAAACTCGAAAAGAATAACTAGAATGGCGTAGGGGAAAAGTACAGATACCTTTGTAATCGGGCGAGTTTCCACTTTCAGATGCAACAGAAATTTTGCAGATTCGTCAGTCCGTTCGCGAGATATGGCAGTTTGGAGGGAAGAAACGGTTGAGAAACTCAAAATTTTCGCAGTTCTGATGCTCGAAACGAATATCTAGTATGGCCTTGGGGAAAAGTACACATACCGTTATAATCGCGCGAGTTTCTACTTTCAGATGCAACAGAAATTATTCGGATTCGTCAATCCGTTCGCGAGATATGGCAGTTTGGAAGTAAGAAACGGCTGAGAAACTCAATATTTTTGCAGTTCTGATGCTCGAAACGAATAACTAGAATGGCCTAGGGGAAAAGTACACATACCGTTGTTATCGGGCGAGTTTCTACTTTCAGATGCAACAGAAATTTTGCGGATTTGTCAATCCGTTCGCGAGATATGGCAGTTTGGAGGGAAGAAACGGTAGAGAAACTCAAAATTTTCGCAGTTCTGATGCTCGAAACGAATATCTAGAATGGCCTTGGGGAAAAGTACACATACTGTCATAATCGCGCGAGTTTCTACTTTCAGATGCAGCAGAAATTATTCGGATTCGTTAATCCGTTCGCGAGATATGGCAGTTTGGAGGGAAGAAACGGTAGGGCGACTCAAAATTTTCGCAGTTCTGATGCTCGAAATGAATAACTAGCATGGCCTAGGGGAAAGGTACACATACCGTTGTAATCGCGCGAGTTTCTACTTTCAGATGCAACAGAAATTATTCGGATTCGTCAATCCGTTCGAGAGATATGGCAGTTTGGAAGTAAGAAACGGTTGAGAAACTCAATATTTTCGCAGTTCTGAAGCTCGAAACGAATAACTAGAATGGCGTAGGGGAAAAGTACAGATACCTTTGTAATCGGGCGAGTTTCCAATTTCAGATGCAACAGAAATTTTGCGGATTCGTCAATCCGTTCGCGAGATATGGCAGTTTGGAGGGAAGTAACGGTTGAGAAACTCAACATTTTCGCAGTTCTGATGCTCGAAACGAATAACTTGAATGGCCTAGGGGAACAGTACACATACCGTTGTAATCGGGCGAGTTTCTACTTTCAGATGCAATAGAAATTTTGCGGATTCGTCAATCCGTTCGCGAGATATGGCAGTTTGGAGGGAAGAAACGGTAGAGCCACTCAAAATTTTCGCAGTTCTGATGCTCGAAATGAATAACTAGCATGGCCTAGGGGAAAGGTACACATACCGTTGTAATCGCGCGAGTTTCTACTTTCAGATGCAACAGAAATTATTCGGATTCGTCAATCCGTTCGAGAGATATGGCAGTTTCGAAGTAAGAAACGGTTGAGAAACTCAATATTTTCGCAGTTCTGAAACTCGAAAAGAATAACTAGAATGGCGTAGGGGAAAAGTACAGATACCTTTGTAATCGGGCTTGTTTCCACTTTCAGATGCAACAGAAATTTTGCAGATTCGTCAGTCCGTTCGCGAGATATGGCAGTTTGGAGGGAAGAAACGGTTGAGAAACTCAAAATTTTCGCAGTTCTGATGCTCGAAACGAATATCTAGTATGGCCTTGGGGAAAAGTACACATACCGTTATAATCGCGCGAGTTTCTACTTTCAGATGCAACAGAAATTATTCGGATTCGTCAATCCGTTCGCGAGATATGGCAGTTTGGAAGTAAGAAACGGTTGAGAAACTCAATATTTTTGCAGTTCTGATCCTCGAAACGAATAACTAGAATGGCCTAGGGGAAAAGTACACATACCGTTGTTATCGGGCGAGTTTCTACTTTCAGATGCAATAGAAATTTTGCGGATTCGTCAATCCGTTCGCGAGATATGGCAGTTTGGAAGTAAGAAACGGTTGAGAAACTCAATATTTTCGCAGTTCTGAACCTCGAAACGAATAACTAGAATAGCGTAGGGGTAAAGTACAGATACCTTTGTAATCGGGCGAGTTTCTACTTTCAGATGCAACAGAAATTATTCGGATTCGTCAATCCGTTCGCGAGATATGGCGGTTTGGATGGAAGAAACGGTTGAGAAACTCATAAATATCGCAGTTCTGATGCTCGAAACGAATAACTAGAATGGCCTAGAGGAAAAGTACACATACCTTTGTAATCGGGCGAGTTTCTACCTTCAGATGCAACAGAAATTATTCTGATTCGTCAATCCGTTCGCGAGATATGGCAGTTTGGAGGTACGAAAGGTTTGAGAAACTCAACATTTTCGCAGTTCTGAAGCTCGAAACGAATAACTAGAATGGCCTAGGGGAAAAGTATACATACCGTTGTAATCGGGCGTGTTTCTACTTTCAGATGAAACAGAAATTTTGCGGATTCGTCTATGCGTTCGCGAGATATGGCAGTTTGGAGCGAAGAAACGGTTGAGGAACTCAAAATTTTCACAGTTCTGATGCTCGATACGAATAACTAGCATGGCCTAGGGGAAAAGTACACATACCGTTGTAATCGGGCGAGTTTCTACTTTCAGATGCAACAGAAATTATTCGGATTCGTCAATCCGTTCGCGAGATATGGCAGTTTGGAGGTAAGAAACGCTTGAGAAACTCAACATTTTCGCAGTTCTGATGCTCGAAACGAATAACTAGAATGGCCTAGGGGAAAAGTACACATACAGTTGTAATCGGGCGAGTTTCTACGTTCAGATGAAACAGAAATTTTGCAGATTCGTCAATCCGTTCGCGAGATATGGCTGTTTGGAGGTAAGAGACGGTTGAGAAACCCAAAATTTTCGCAGGTCTGATGCTCGAAACGAATAACTAGCATGGCCTAGGGGAAAAGTACACATACCGTTAAAATCGGTCGAGTTTTTACTTTCAGATGCAACAGAAATTATTCGGATTCGTCAATCCGTTCGCGAGATATGGCAGTTTGGAGGTAAGAAACGGTTGAGAAACTCAACATTTTCGCAGTTCTGATGCTCGAAACGAATAACTAGAATGGCCTAGGGGAAAAGTACACATACCTTTGTAATCGGGCGAGTTTCTACTTTCAGAAGCAACAGAAATTAGTCGGATTCGTCAATCCGTTCGCGAGATATGGCGGTTTGGAGGGAAGAAACGGTTGAAAAACTCAAAATTTTCGCTGTTCTGATGCTCGAAACGAATAACTAGGATGGCCTAGGGGAAAGTACATATACCTTTGTAATCGGGCGAGTTTCTACTTTCAGATGCAACAGAAATTAGTCGGATTCGTCAATCCGTTCGAGAGATATGACAGTTTGGAAGTAAGAAACGGTTGAGAAACTCAATATTTTTGCAGTTCTGATGCTCGAAACGAATAACTAGAATGGCCTAGGGGAAAAGTACACATACCGTTAACTCGGGCGAGTTTTTACTTTCAGATGCAATAGAAATTATTCGGATTCGTCAATCCGTTCGCGAGATATGGCAGTTTGGATGTAAGGAACGGTTGAGAAACTCAACATTTTCGCAGTTCTGATGCTCGAAACGAATAACTAGAATGGCCTAGGGGAAAAGTACACATACAGTTGTAATCGGGCGAGTTTCTACTTTCAGATGAAACAGAAATTTTGCAGATTCGTCAATCCGTTCGCGAGATATGGCTGTTTGGAGGTAAGAAACGGTTGAGAAACCCAAAATTTTCGCAGGTCTGATGCTCGAAACGAATAACTAGCATGGCCTAGGGGAAAAGTACACATACCGTTAAAATCGGTCGAGTTTTTACTTTCAGATGCAACAGAAATTATTCGGATTCGTCAATCCGTTCGCGAGATATGGCAGTTTGGAGGTAAGAAACGGTTGAGAAACTCAACATTTTCGCAGTTCTGATGCTCGAAACGAATAACTAGAATGGCCTAGGGGAAAAGTACACATACCGTTGTTATCGGGCGAGTTTCTACTTTCAGATGCAATAGAAATTTTGCGGATTCGTCAACCCGTTCGCGAGATATGGCAGTTTGGAGGGAAGAAACGGTAGAGTCACTCAAAATTTTCGCAGTTCTGACGCTCGAAACGAATAACTAGAATGACCTAGGGGAAATGTACACATACCGTTGCAATCGGGCGAATTTCTACTTTCAGATGCAATAGAAATTATTCGGATTCGTCAATCCGTTCGCGAGATACGGCAGTTTGGAGGTATGAAACGGTTTAGAAACTCAAAATTTTCGCAGTTTTGATGCTCGAAACGAATAACTAGAATGGCCCAGGGGAAAAGTACACATACAGTTGTAATCGGGCGAGTTTCTACTTTCAGATGAAACAGAAATTTTGCAGATTCGTCAATACGTTCGCGAGATATGGCTGTTTGGAGGTAAGAAACGGTTGAGAAACCCAAAATTTTCGCAGGTCTGATGCTCGAAACGAATAACTAGCATGGCCTAGGGGAAAAGTACACATACCGTTAAAATCGGTCGAGTTTTTACTTTCAGATGCAACAGAAATTATTCGGATTCGTCAATCCGTTCGCGAGATATGGCAGTTTGGAGGTAAGAAACGGTTGAGAAACTCAACATTTTCGCAGTTCTGATGCTCGAAACGAATAACTAGAATGGCCTAGGGGAAAAGTACACATACCGTTGTTATCGGGCGAGTTTCTACTTTCAGATGCAATAGAAATTTTGCGGATTCGTCAACCCGTTCGCGAGATATGGCAGTTTGGAGGGAAGAAACGGTAGAGTCACTCAAAATTTTCGCAGTTCTGACGCTCGAAACGAATAACTAGAATGACCTAGGGGAAATGTACACATACCGTTGCAATCGGGCGAATTTCTACTTTCAGATGCAATAGAAATTATTCGGATTCGTCAATCCGTTCGCGAGATACGGCAGTTTGGAGGTATGAAACGGTTTAGAAACTCAAAATTTTCGCAGTTTTGATGCTCGAAACGAATAACTAGAATGGCCCAGGGGAAAAGTACACATACCGTTGTAATCGGGCGAGTTTCTACTTTCAGATGAAACAGAAATTTTGCAGATTCGTCAATCCGTTCGCGAGATATGGCTGTTTGGATGTAAGAAACGGTTGAGAAACTCAAAATTTTCGCAGGTCTGATGCTCGAAACGAATAACTAGCATGGCCTAGGGGACAAGTACACATACCGTTAAAATCGGTCGAGTTTTTACTTTCAGATGCAACAGAAATTATTCGGATTCGTCAATCCGTTCGAGAGATATGGCAATTTGGATGTAAGAAACGGTTGAGAAACTCAATAATTTCGCAGTTCTGAAGCTCGAAACGAATAACTAGAATGGCGTAGGGGAAAAGTACATACACCTTTGTAATCGGGCGAGTTTCTACTTTCAGATGCAACAGAAATTTTGCGGATTCGTCAATCCGTTCGCGAGATATGGCAGTTTGGAGGGAAGAAACGGTTGAGAAACTCAAAATTTTCGCAGTTCTGATGCTCGAAACGAATATCTAGAATGGCCTTTGGGAAAAGTACACATACCGTTAAAATCGGTCGAGTTTTTACTTTCAGATGCAACAGAAATTATTCGGATTCGTCAATCCGTTCGCCAGATATGGCAGTTTGGAGGTAAGAAACGGTTGAGAAACTCAACATTTTCGCAGCTCTGATGCTCGAAACGAATAACTAGAATGGCCTAGGGGAAAAGTACACATACCGCTGTTATCGGGCGAGTTTCTACTTTCAGATGCAATAGAAATTTTGCGGATTCGTCAATCCGTTCGCGAGATATGGCAGTTTGGAGGGAAGAAACGGTAGAGTCACTCAAAATTTTCGCAGTTCTGATGCTCGAAACGAATAACTAGCATGGCCTAGGGGAAAGGTACACATACCGTTGTAATCGCGCGAGGTTCTACTTTCAGATGCAACAGAAATTATTCGGATTCGTCAATCCGTTCGCGAGATATGGCAGTTTGGAGGTAAGAAACGGTTGAGAAACTCAATATTTTCGCAGTTCTGAAACTCGAAAAGAATAACTAGAATGGCGTAGGGGAAAAGTACAGATACCTTTGTAATCGGGCGAGTTTCCACTTTCAGATGCAACAGAATTTTTGCGGATTCTTCAGTCCGTTCGCGAGATATGGCAGTTTGGAGGGAAGAAACGGTTGAGAAACTCAAAATTTTCGCAGTTCTGATGCTCGAAACGAATATCTAGTATGGCCTTGGGGAAAAGTACACATACCGTTATAATCGCGCGAGTTTCTACTTTCAGATGCAACAGAAATTATTCGGATTCTTCAATCCGTTCGCGAGATATGGCAGTTTGGATGTAAGAAACGGTTGAGAAACTCAATATTTTTGCAGTTCTGATGCTCGAAACGAATAACTAGAATGGCCTAGGGGAACAGTACACATACCGTTAAAATCGGTCGAGTTTTTACTTTCAGATGCAACAGAAATTATTCGGATTCGTCAATCCGTTCGCCAGATATGGCAGTTTGGAGGTAAGAAACGGTTGAGAAACTCAACATTTTCGCAGCTCTGATGCTCGAAACGAATAACTAGAATGGCCTAGGGGAAAAGTACACATACCGTTGTTATCGGGCGAGATTCTACTTTCAGATGCAATAGAAATTTTGCGGATTCGTCAATCCGTTCGCGAGATATGGCAGTTTGGAGGGAAGAAACGGTAGAGTCACTCAAAATTTTCGCAGTTCTGATGCTCGAAACGAATAACTAGCATGGCCTAGGGGAAGGGTACACATACCGTTGTAATCGCGCGAGTTTCTACTTTCAGATGCAACAGAAATTATTAGGATTCGTCAATCCGTTCGCGAGATATGGCAGTTTGGAGGTAAGAAACGGTTGAGAAACTCAAAATTTTCGCAGTTTTGATGCTCGAAACGAATAACTAGAATGGCCTAGGGGAAAAGTACACATACCGTTGTAATCGGGCGAGTTTCTACTTTCAGATGAAACAGAAATTTTGCGGATTCGCCTATCCGTTCGAGAGATATGCCTGTTTGGGGATAAGAAACGGTTGAGGAACTCAATATTTTTGCAGTTCTGATGCTCGAAACGAATAACTAGAATGGCCTAGGGGAAAAGTACACATACCGTTGTAATCGCGCGAGTTTCTACTTTCAGATGCAACAGAAATTATTCGGATTCGTCAATCCGTTAGCGAGATATGGCAGTTTGGAAGTAAGAAACGGTTGAGAAACTCAATATTTTTGCAGTTCTGATGCTCGAAACGAAGAACTAGAATGGCCTAGGGGAAAAGCACACATACCGTTGTTATCGGGCGAGTTTCTACTTTCAGATGCAATAGAAATTTTGCGGATTCGTCAATCCGTTCGCGAGATATGGCAGTTTGGAGGGAAGAAACGGTAGAGTCACTCAAAATTTTTGCAGTTTTGATGCTCGAAACGAATAACTAGAATGGCCTAGGGGAGAAGTACACATACCGTTAAATTCTGTCGAGTTTTTACTTTCAGATGCAACAGAAATTATTCGGATTCGTCAATCCGTTCGCGAGATATGGCAGTTTGGAGGTAAGAAACGGTTGAGAAACTCAACATTTTCGCAGTTCTGATGCTCAAAACGAATAACTAGAATGGCCTAGGGGAAGAGTACACCTACCTTTGTAATCGGGCGAGTTTCCACTTTCAGATGCAACAGAAATTTTGCAGATTCGTCAATCCGTTCGCGAGATATGGCAGTTTGGAGGGAAGAAACGGTTGAGAAACTCAATATTTTTGCAGTTCTGATGCTCGGAACGAATAACTAGAATGGCCTAGGGGAACAGTACACATACCGTTGCAATCGGGCGAGTTTCTACTTTCAGATGCAACAGAAATTGTTAGGATTCGTCAATCCGTTCGCGAGATATGGCAGTTTGGAGGTATGAAACGGTTGAGAAACTCAAAATTTTCGCAGTTTTGATGCTCGAAACGAATAACTAGAATGGCCTAGGGGAAAAGTACACATACCGTTAAATTCTGTCGAGTTTTTACTTTCAGATGCAACAGAAATTATTCGGATTCGTCAATCCGTTCGCGAGATATGGCAGTTTGGAGGTAAGAAACGGTTGAGAAACTCAAAATTTTCGCAGTTCTGATGCTCGAAACGAATATCTAGAATGGCCTTGGGGAAAAGTACACATACCGTTAAAATCGGTCGAGTTTTTACTTTCAGATGCAACAGAAATTATTCGGATTCGTCAATCCGTTCGCCAGATATGGCAGTTTGGAGGTAAGAAACGGTTGAGAAACTCAACATTTTCGCAGCTCTGATGCTCGAAACGAATAACTAGAATGGTCTAGGGGAAAAGTACACATACCGTTGTTATCGGGCGAGTTTCTACTTTCAGATGCAATAGAAATTTTGCGGATTCGTCAATCCGTTCGCGAGATATGGCAGTTTGGAGGGAAGAAACGGTAGAGTCACTCAAAATTTTCGCAGTTCTGATGCTCGAAACGAATAACTAGCATGGCCTAGGGGAAAGGTACACATACCGTTGTAATCGCGCGAGTTTCTACTTGCAGATGCAACAGAAATTATTAGGATTCGTCAATCCGTTCGCGAGATATGGCAGTTTGGAGGTAAGAAACGGTTGAGAAACTCAAAATTTTCGCAGTTTTGATGCTCGAAACGAATAACTAGAATGGCCTAGGGGAAAAGTACACATACCGTTGTAATCGGGCGAGTTTCTACTTTCAGATGAAACAGAAATTTTGCGGATTCGTCTATCCGTTCGAGAGATATGCCTGTTTGGAGGTAAGAAACGGTTGAGAAACTCAACATTTTCGCAGTTCTGATGCTCGAAACGTATAACTTGAATGGCCTAGGGGAAGAGTACACATACCGTTGTAATCGGGCGTGTTTCTACTTTCAGATGCAATAGAAATTTTGCGGATTCGTCAATCCGTTCGCGAGATATGGCAGTTTGGAGGGAAGAAACGGTAGAGTCACTCAAAATTTTTGCAGTTTTGATGCTCGAAACGAATAACTAGAATGGCCTAGGGGAGAAGTACACATACCGTTAAATTCTGTCGAGTTTTTACTTTCAGATGCAACAGAAATTATTCGGATTCGTCAATCCGTTCGCGAGATATGGCAGTTTGGAGGTAAGAAACGGTTGAGAAACTCAACATTTTCGCAGTTCTGATGCTCAAAACGAATAACTAGAATGGCCTAGGGGAAGAGTACACATACCTTTGTAATCGGGCGAGTTTCCACTTTCAGATGCAACAGAAACTTTGCAGATTCGTCAATCCGTTCGCGAGATATGGCAGTTTGGAGGGAAGAAACGGTTGAGAAACTCAATATTTTTGCAGTTCTGATGCTCGAAACGAATAACTAGAATGGCCTAGGGGAACAGTACACATACCGTTGCAATCGGGCGAGTTTCTACTTTCAGATGCAACAGAAATTGTTAGGATTCGTCAATCCGTTCGCGAGATATGGCAGTTTGGAGGTATGAAATGGTTGAGAAACTCAAAATTTTCGCAGTTTTGTTGCTCGAAACGAATAACTAGAATGGCCTAGGGGAAAAGTACACATACCGTTAAAATCGGTCGAGTTTTTACTTTCAGATGCAACAGAAATTATTCGGATTCGTCAATCCGTTCGCCAGATATGGCAGTTTGGAGGTAAGAAACGGTTGAGAAACTCAACATTTTCGCAGCTCTCATGCTCGAAACGAATAACTAGAAAGGCCTAGGGGAAAAGTACACATACCGTTGTTATCGGGCGAGTTTCTACTTTCAGATGCAATAGAAATTTTGCGGATTCGTCAATCCGTTCGCGAGATATGGCAGTTTGGAGGGAAGAAACGGTAGAGTCACTCAAAATTTTCGCAGTTCTGATGCTCGAAACGAATAACTAGAATGCCCTAGGGGAGAAGTACACATACCGTTAAATTCTGTCGAGTTTTTACTTTCAGATGCAACAGAAATTATTCGGATTCGTCAATCCGTTCGCGAGATATGGCAGTTTGGAGGTAAGAAACGGTTGAGAAACTCAACATTTTCGCAGTTCTGATGCTCGAAACGAATAACTTGAATGGCCTAGGGGAAGAGTACACATACCGTTGTAATCGGGCGAGTTTCTACTTTCAGATGCAATAGAAATTTTGAGGATTCGTCAATCCGTTCGCGAGATATGGCAGTTTGGAGGGAAGAAACGGTAGAGCCACTCAAAATTTTCGCAGTTCTGATGCTCGAAATGAATAACTAGCATGGCCTAGGGGAAAGGTACAAATACCGTTGTAATCGCGCGAGTTTCTACTTTCAGATGCAACAGAAATTATTCGGATTCGTCAATCCGTTAGCGAGATATGGCAGTTTGGAAGTAAGAAACGGTTGAGAAACTCAATATTTTTGCAGTTCTGATGCTCGAAACGAATAACTAGAATGGCCTAGGGGAAAAGTACACATACCGTTGTTATCGGGCGAGTTTCTACTTTCAGATGCAATAGAAATTTTGCGGATTCGTCAATCCGTTCGCGAGATATGGCAGTTTGGAGGGAAGAAACGGTAGAGTCACTCAAAATTTTTGCAGTTTTGATGCTCGAAACGAATAACTAGAATGGCCTAGGGGAGAAGTACACATACCGTTAAATTCTGTCGAGTTTTTACTTTCAGATGCAACAGAAATTATTCGGATTCGTCTATCCGTTCGCGAGATATGGCAGTTTGGAAGTAAGAAACGGTTGAGAAACTCAATATTTTCGCAGTTCTGAACCTCGAAACGAATAACTAGAATGGCGTAGGGGTAAAGTACAGATACCTTTGTAATCGGGCGAGTTTCTAGTTTCAGATGCAACAGAAGTTATTCGGATTCGTCTATCCGTTCGCGAGATATGGCTGTTTGGAGGTAAGAAACGGTTGAGGAACTCAATATTTTTGCAGTTCTGATCCTCGAAACGAATAACTAGAGTGGCCTAGGGGAAAAGTACAGATACCTTTGTAATCGGGCGAGTTTCCGCTTTCAGATGCAACAGAAATTTTGCAGATTCGTCAGTCCGTTCGCGAGATATGGCAGTTTGGAGGGAAGAAACGGTTGAGAAACTCAAAATTTTCGCAGTTCTGATGCTCGAAACGAATATATAGTATGGCCTTGGGGAAAGGTACACATACCGTTATAATCGCGCGAGTTTCTACTTTCAGATGCAACAGAAATTATTCGGATTCGTCAATCCGTTCGCGAGATATGGCAGTTTGGAAGTAAGAAACGGTTGAGAAACTCAATATTTTTGCAGTTCTGATCCTCGAAACGAATAACTAGAATGGCCTAGGGGAGAAGTACACATACCGTTAAATTCTGTCGAGTTTTTACTTTCAGATGCAACAGAAATTATTCGGATTCGTCTATCCGTTCGCGAGATATGGCAGTTTGGAGGTAAGAAACGGTTGAGAAACTCAAAATTTTCGCAGTTCTGATGCTCGAAACGAATATATAGTATGGCCTTGGGGAAAGGTACACATACCGTTATAATCGCGCGAGTTTCTACTTTCAGATGAAACAGAAATTTTGCGGATTCGTCTATCCGTTCGAGAGATATGCCTGTTTGGGGATAAGAAACGGTTGAGGAACTCAATATTTTTGCAGTTCTGATGCTCGAAACGAATAACTAGAATGGCCTAGGGGAAAAGTACACATACCGTTGTAATCGCGCGAGTTTCTACTTTCGGATGCAACAGAAATTATTCGGATTCGTCAATCCGTTAGCGAGATATGGCAGTTTGGAAGTAAGAAACGGTTGAGAAACTCAATATTTTTGCAGTTCTGATGCTCGAAACGAAGAACTAGAATGGCCTAGGGGAAAAGCACACATACCGTTGTTATCGGGCGAGTTTCTACTTTCAGATGCAATAGAAATTTTGCGGATTCGTCAATCCGTTCGCGAGTTATGGCAGTTTGGAGGGAAGAAACGGTAGAGTCACTCAAAATTTTTGCAGTTTTGATGCTCGAAACGAATAACTAGGATGGCCTAGGGGAGAAGTACACATACCGTTAAATTCTGTCGAGTTTTTACTTTCAGATGCAACAGAAATTATTCGGATTCGTCAATCCGTTCGCGAGATATGGCAGTTTGGAGGTAAGAAACGGTTGAGAAACTCAACATTTTCGCAGTTCTGATGCTCAAAACGAATAACTAGAATGGCCTAGGGGAAGAGTACACATACCTTTGTAATCGGGCGAGTTTCCACTTTCAGATGCAACAGAAATTTTGCAGATTCGTCAATCCGTTCGCGAGATATGGCAGTTTGGAGGTATGAAACGGTTGAGAAACTCAAAATTTTCGCAGTTTTGATGCTCGAAACGAATAACTAGAATGGCCTAGGGGAAAAGTACACATACCGTTAAATTCTGTCGAGTTTTTACTTTCAGATGCAACAGAAATTATTCGGATTCGTCAATCCGTTCGCGAGATATGGCAGTTTGGAGGTAAGAAACGGTTGAGAAACTCAAAATTTTCGCAGTTCTGATGCTCGAAACGAATATCTAGAATGGCCTTGGGGAAAAGTACACATACCGTTAAAATCGGTCGAGTTTTTACTTTCAGATGCAACAGAAATTATTCGGATTCGTCAATCCGTTCGCCAGATATGGCAGTTTGGAGGTAAGAAACGGTTGAGAAACTCAACATTTTCGCAGCTCTGATGCTCGAAACGAATAACTAGAATGGTCTAGGGGAAAAGTACACATACCGTTGTTATCGGGCGAGTTTCTACTTTCAGATGCAATAGAAATTTTGCGGATTCGTCAATCCGTTCGCGAGATATGGCAGTTTGGAGGGAAGAAACGGTAGAGTCACTCAAAATTTTCGCAGTTCTGATGCTCGAAACGAATAACTAGCATGGCCTAGGGGAAAGGTACACATACCGTTGTAATCGCGCGAGTTTCTACTTGCAGATGCAACAGAAATTATTAGGATTCGTCAATCCGTTCGCGAGATATGGCAGTTTGGAGGTAAGAAACGGTTGAGAAACTCAAAATTTTCGCAGTTTTGATGCTCGAAACGAATAACTAGAATGGCCTAGGGGAAAAGTACACATACCGTTGTAATCGGGCGAGTTTCTACTTTCAGATGAAACAGAAATTTTGCGGATTCGTCTATCCGTTCGAGAGATATGCCTGTTTGGAGATAAGAAACGGTTGAGGAACTCAATATTTTTGCAGTTCTGATGCTCGAAACGAATAACTAGAATGGCCTAGGGGAAAAGTACACATACCGTTAAAATCGGTCGAGTTTTTACTTTCAGATGCAACAGAAATTATTCGGATTCGTCAATCCGTTCGCGAGATATGGCAGTTTGGAGGTAAGAAACGGTTGAGAAACTCAACATTTTCGCAGTACTGATGCTCGAAACGTATAACTTGAATGGCCTAGGGGAAGAGTACACATACCGTTGTAATCGGGCGTGTTTCTACTTTCAGATGCAATAGAAATTTTGCGGATTCGTCAATCCGTTCGCGAGATATGGCAGTTTGGAGGGAAGAAACGGTAGAGTCACTCAAAATTTTTGCAGTTTTGATGCTCGAAACGAATAACTAGAATGGCCTAGGGGAGAAGTACACATACCGTTAAATTCTGTCGAGTTTTTACTTTCAGATGCAACAGAAATTATTCGGATTCGTCAATCCGTTCGCGAGATATGGCAGTTTGGAGGTAAGAAACGGTTGAGAAACTCAACATTTTCGCAGTTCTGATGCTCAAAACGAATAACTAGAATGGCCTAGGGGAAGAGTACACACACCTTTGTAATCGGGCGAGTTTCCACTTTCAGATGCAACAGAAATTTTGCAGATTCGTCAATCCGTTCGCGAGATATGGCAGTTTGGAGGGAAGAAACGGTTGAGAAACTCAATATTTTTGCAGTTCTGATGCTCGGAACGAATAACTAGAATGGCCTAGGGGAACAGTACACATACCGTTGCAATCGGGCGAGTTTCTACTTTCAGATGCAACAGAAATTGTTAGGATTCGTCAATCCGTTCGCGAGATATGGCAGTTTGGAGGTATGAAACGGTTGAGAAACTCAAAATTTTGGCAGTTTTGATGCTCGAAACGAATAACTAGAATGGCCTAGGGGAAAAGTACACATACCGTTAAAATCGGTCGAGTTTTTACTTTCAGATGCAACAGAAATTATTCGGATTCGTCAATCCGTTCGCGAGATATGGCAGTTTGGAGGTAAGAAACGGTTGAGAAACTCAACATTTTCGCAGTACTGATGCTCGAAACGTATAACTTGAATGGCCTAGGGGAAGAGTACACATACCGTTGTAATCGGGCGTGTTTCTACTTTCAGATGCAATAGAAATTTTGCGGATTCGTCAATCCGTTCGCGAGATATGGCAGTTTGGAGGGAAGAAACGGTAGAGTCACTCAAAATTTTTGCAGTTTTGATGCTCGAAACGAATAACTAGAATGGCCTAGGGGAGAAGTACACATACCGTTAAATTCTGTCGAGTTTTTACTTTCAGATGCAACAGAAATTATTCGGATTCGTCAATCCGTTCGCGAGATATGGCAGTTTGGAGGTAAGAAACGGTTGAGAAACTCAACATTTTCGCAGTTCTGATGCTCAAAACGAATAACTAGAATGGCCTAGGGGAAGAGTACACATACCTTTGTAATCGGGCGAGTTTCCACTTTCAGATGCAACAGAAATTTTGCAGATTCGTCAATCCGTTCGCGAGATATGGCAGTTTGGAGGGAAGAAACGGTTGAGAAACTCAATATTTTTGCAGTTCTGATGCTCGGAACGAATAACTAGAATGGCCTAGGGGAACAGTACACATACCGTTGCAATCGGGCGAGTTTCTACTTTCAGATGCAACAGAAATTGTTAGGATTCGTCAATCCGTTCGCGAGATATGGCAGTTTGGAGGTATGAAACGGTTGAGAAACTCAAAATTTTCGCAGTTTTGATGCTCGAAACGAATAACTAGAATGGCCTAGGGGAAAAGTACACATACCGTTAAATTCTGTCGAGTTTTTACTTTCAGATGCAACAGAAATTATTCGGATTCGTCAATCCGTTCGCGAGATATGGCAGTTTGGAGGTAAGAAACGGTTGAGAAACTCAAAATTTTCGCAGTTCTGATGCTCGAAACGAATATCTAGAATGGCCTTGGGGAAAAGTACACATACCGTTAAAATCGGTCGAGTTTTTACTTTCAGATGCAACAGAAATTATTCGGATTCGTCAATCCGTTCGCCAGATATGGCAGTTTGGAGGTAAGAAACGGTTGAGAAACTCAACATTTTCGCAGCTCTGATGCTCGAAACGAATAACTAGAATGGTCTAGGGGAAAAGTACACATACCGTTGTTATCGGGCGAGTTTCTACTTTCAGATGCAATAGAAATTTTGCGGATTCGTCAATCCGTTCGCGAGATATGGCAGTTTGGAGGGAAGAAACGGTAGAGTCACTCAAAATTTTCGCAGTTCTGATGCTCGAAACGAATAACTAGCATGGCCTAGGGGAAAGGTACACATACCGTTGTAATCGCGCGAGTTTCTACTTGCAGATGCAACAGAAATTATTAGGATTCGTCAATCCGTTCGCGAGATATGGCAGTTTGGAGGTAAGAAACGGTTGAGAAACTCAAAATTTTCGCAGTTTTGATGCTCGAAACGAATAACTAGAATGGCCTAGGGGAAAAGTACACATACCGTTGTAATCGGGCGAGTTTCTACTTTCAGATGAAACACAAATTTTGCGGATTCGTCTATCCGTTCGAGAGATATGCCTGTTTGGAGATAAGAAACGGTTGAGGAACTCAATATTTTTGCAGTTCTGATGCTCGAAACGAATAACTAGAATGGCCTAGGGGAAAAGTACACATACCGTTAAAATCGGTCGAGTTTTTACTTTCAGATGCAACAGAAATTATTCGGATTCGTCAATCCGTTCGCGAGATATGGCAGTTTGGAGGTAAGAAACGGTTGAGAAACTCAACATTTTCGCAGTTCTGATGCTCAAAACGAATAACTAGAATGGCCTAGGGGAAGAGTACACATACCTTTGTAATCGGGCGAGTTTCCACTTTCAGATGCAACAGAAACTTTGCAGATTCGTCAATCCGTTCGCGAGATATGGCAGTTTGGAGGGAAGAAACGGTTGAGAAACTCAATATTTTTGCAGTTCTGATGCTCGAAACGAATAACTAGAATGGCCTAGGGGAACAGTACACATACCGTTGCAATCGGGCGAGTTTCTACTTTCAGATGCAACAGAAATTGTTAGGATTCGTCAATCCGTTCGCGAGATATGGCAGTTTGGAGGTATGAAATGGTTGAGAAACTCAAAATTTTCGCAGTTTTGATGCTCGAAACGAATAACTAGAATGGCCTAGGGGAAAAGTACACATACCGTTAAAATCGGTCGAGTTTTTACTTTCAGATGCAACAGAAATTATTCGGATTCGTCAATCCGTTCGCCAGATATGGCAGTTTGGAGGTAAGAAACGGTTGAGAAACTCAACATTTTCGCAGCTCTGATGCTCGAAACGAATAACTAGAATGGTCTAGGGGAAAAGTACACATACCGTTGTTATCGGGCGAGTTTCTACTTTCAGATGCAATAGAAATTTTGCGGATTCGTCAATCCGTTCGCGAGATATGGCAGTTTGGAGGGAAGAAACGGTAGAGTCACTCAAAATTTTCGCAGTTCTGATGCTCGAAACGAATAACTAGAATGGCCTAGGGGAGAAGTACACATACCGTTAAATTCTGTCGAGTTTTTACTTTCAGATGCAACAGAAATTATTCGGATTCGTCAATCCGTTCGCGAGATATGGCAGTTTGGATGTAAGAAACGGTTGAGAAACTCAACATTTTCGCAGTTCTGATGCTCGAAACGAATAACTTGAATGGCCTAGGGGAAGAGTACACATACCGTTGTCATCGGGCGAGTTTCTACTTTCAGATGCAATAGAAATTTTGAGGATTCGTCAATCCGTTCGCGAGATATGGCAGTTTGGAGGGAACAAACGGTAGAGCCACTCAAAATTTTCGCAGTTCTGATGCTCGAAATGAATAACTAGCATGGCCTAGGGGAAAGGTACAAATACCGTTGTAATCGCGCGAGTTTCTACTTTCAGATGCAACAGAAATTATTCGGATTCGTCAATCCGTTAGCGAGATATGGCAGTTTGGAAGTAAGAAACGGTTGAGAAACTCAATATTTTTGCAGTTCTGATGCTCGAAACGAATAACTAGAATGGCCTAGGGGAAAAGTACACATACCGTTGTTATCGGGCGAGTTTCTACTTTCAGATGCAATAGAAATTTTGCGGATTCGTCAATCCGTTCGCGAGATATGGCAGTTTGGATGGAAGAAACGGTAGAGTCACTCAAAATTTTTGCAGTTTTGATGCTCGAAACGAATAACTAGAATGGCCTAGGGGAGAAGTACACATACCGTTAAATTCTGTCGAGTTTTTACTTTCAGATGCAACAGAAATTATTCGGATTCGTCAATCCGTTCGCGAGATATGGCAGTTTGGAGGTAAGAAACGGTTGAGAAACTCAACATTTTCGCAGTTCTGATGCTCGAAACGAATAACTAGAATGGCCTAGGGGAAAAGTACACATACCGTTGTAATCGGGCGAGTTTCTACTTTCAGATGAAACAGAAATTTTGCGGATTCGTCTATCCGTTCGCGAGATATGGCTGTTTGGAGGTAAGAAACGGTTGAGGAACTCAATATTTTTGCAGTTCTGATGCTCGAAACGAATAACTAGAATGGCCTAGGGGAAAAGTACACATACCGTTAAATTCTGTCGAGTTTTTACTTTCAGATGCAACAGAAATTATTCGGATTCGTCAATCCGTTCGCGAGATATGGCAGTTTGGAGGTAAGAAACGGTTGAGAAACTCAACATTTTCGCAGTTCTGATGCTCGAAACGAATATCTAGAATGGCCTTGGGGAAAAGTACACATACCGTTAAAATCGGTCGAGTTTTTACTTTCAGATGCAACAGAAATTATTCGGATTCGTCAATCCGTTCGCCAGATATGGCAGTTTGGAGGTAAGAAACGGTTGAGAAACTCAACATTTTCGCAGCTCTGATGCTCGAAACGAATAACTAGAATGGTCTAGGGGAAAAGTACACATACCGTTGTTATCGGGCGAGTTTCTACTTTCAGATGCAATAGAAATTTTGCGGATTCGTCAATCCGTTCGCGAGATATGGCAGTTTGGAGGGAAGAAACGGTAGAGTCACTCAAAATTTTCGCAGTTCTGATGCTCGAAACGAATAACTAGAATGGCCTAGGGGAGAAGTACACATACCGTTAAATTCTGTCGAGTTTTTACTTTCAGATGCAACAGAAATTATTCGGATTCGTCAATCCGTTCGCGAGATATGGCAGTTTGGATGTAAGAAACGGTTGAGAAACTCAACATTTTCGCAGTTCTGATGCTCGAAACGAATAACTTGAATGGCCTAGGGGAAGAGTACACATACCGTTGTAATCGGGCGAGTTTCTACTTTCAGATGCAATAGAAATTTTGAGGATTCGTCAATCCGTTCGCGAGATATGGCAGTTTGGAGGGAACAAACGGTAGAGCCACTCAAAATTTTCGCAGTTCTGATGCTCGAAATGAATAACTAGCATGGCCTAGGGGAAAGGTACAAATACCGTTGTAATCGCGCGAGTTTCTACTTTCAGATGCAACAGAAATTATTCGGATTCGTCAATCCGTTAGCGAGATATGGCAGTTTGGAAGTAAGAAACGGTTGAGAAACTCAATATTTTTGCAGTTCTGATGCTCGAAACGAATAACTAGAATGGCCTAGGGGAAAAGTACACATACCGTTGTTATCGGGCGAGTTTCTACTTTCAGATGCAATAGAAATTTTGCGGATTCGTCAATCCGTTCGCGAGATATGGCAGTTTGGATGGAAGAAACGGTAGAGTCACTCAAAATTTTTGCAGTTTTGATGCTCGAAACGAATAACTAGAATGGCCTAGGGGAGAAGTACACATACCGTTAAATTCTGTCGAGTTTTTACTTTCAGATGCAACAGAAATTATTCGGATTCGTCAATCCGTTCGCGAGATATGGCAGTTTGGAGGTAAGAAACGGTTGAGAAACTCAACATTTTCGCAGTTCTGATGCTCGAAACGAATAACTAGAATGGCCTAGGGGAAAAGTACACATACCGTTGTAATCGGGCGAGTTTCTACTTTCAGATGAAACAGAAATTTTGCGGATTCGTCTATCCGTTCGCGAGATATGGCTGTTTGGAGGTAAGAAACGGTTGAGGAACTCAATATTTTTGCAGTTCTGATGCTCGAAACGAATAACTAGAATGGCCTAGGGGAAAAGTACACATACCGTTAAATTCTGTCGAGTTTTTACTTTCAGATGCAACAGAAATTATTCGGATTCGTCAATCCGTTCGCGAGATATGGCAGTTTGGAGGTAAGAAACGGTTGAGAAACTGAACATTTTCGCAGTTCTGATGCTCGAAACGAATAACTAGAATGGCCTAGGGGAAGAGTACACATATCTTTGTAATCGGGCGAGTTTCCACTTTCAGATGCAACAGAAATTTTGCAGATTCGTCAATCCGTTCGCGAGATATGGCAGTTTGGAGGGAAGAAACGGTTGAGAAACTCAAAATTTTCGCAGTTCTGATGCTCGAAACGAATATCTAGAATGGCCTTGGGGAAAAGTACACATACCGTTATAATCACGCGAGTTTCTACTTTCAGATGCAACAGAAATTATTCGGATTCGTCAATCCGTTCGCGAGATATGGCAGTTTGGAAGTAAGAAAAGGTTGAGAATCTCAATATTTTTGCAGTTCTGATGCTCGAAACGAATAACTAGAATGGCCTAGGGGAAAAGTACAAATACCGTTGTAATCGGGCGAGTTTCTACTTTCAGATGAAACAGAAATTTTGCGGATTCGTCTATCCGTTCGCGAGATATGGCTGTTTGGAGGTAAGAAACGGTTGAGGAACTCAATATTTTTGCAGTTCTGATGCCCGAAACGAATAACTAGAATGGCCTAGGGGAAAAGTACACATACCGTTAAAATCGGGCGAGTTTTTACTTTCAGATGCAACAGAAATTATTCGGATTCGTCAATCCGTTCGCGAGATATGGCAGTTTGGAGGTAAGAAACGGTTGAGAAACTCAACATTTTCGCAGTTCTGATGCTCGAAACGAATAACTAGAATGGCCTAGGGGAAGAGTACACATACCGTTGTAATCGGGCGAGTTTCTACTTTCAGAAGCAATAGAAATTTTGCGGATTCGTCAATCCGTTCGCGAGATATGGCAGTTTGGAAGTAAGAAACGGTTGAGAAACTCAATATTTTCGCAGTTCTGAACCTCGAAACGAATAACTAGAATGGCGTAGGGGTAAAGTACAGATACCTTTGTAATCGGGCGAGTTTCTAGTTTCAGATGCAACAGAAATTATTCGGATTCGTCAATCCGTTCGCGTGATATGGCAGTTTGGAAGTAAGAAACGGTTGAGAAACTCAATATTTTTGCAGTTCTGATCCTCGAAACGAATAACTAGAGTGGCCTAGGGGAAAAGTACAGATACCTTTGTAATCGGGCGAGTTTCCGCTTTCAGATGCAACAGAAATTTTGCAGATTCGTCAGTCCGTTCGCGAGATATGGCAGTTTGGAGGGAAGAAACGGTTGAGAAACTGAAAATTTTCGCAGTTCTGATGCTCGAAACGAATATCTAGTATGGCCTTGGGGAAAAGTACACATACCGTTATAATCGCGCGAGTTTCTACTTTCAGATGCAACAGAAATTATTCGGATTCGTAAATCCGTTCGCGAGATATGGCAGTTTGGAAGTAAGAAACGGTTGAGAAACTCAATATTTTTGCAGTTCTGATCCTCGAAACGAATAACTAGAATGGCCTAGGGGAAAAGTACACATACCGTTAAAATCGGGCGAGTTTTTACTTTCCGATGCAACAGAAATTATTCGGATTCGTCAATCCGTTCGCAAGATATGGCAGTTTGGAAGTAAGAAACGGCTGAGAAACTCAATATTTTTGCAGTTCTGATGCTCGAAACGAATAACTAGAATGGCCTAGTGGAAAAGTACACATACCGTTGTTATCGGGCGAGTTTCTACTTTCAGATGCAATAGAAATTTTGCGGATTCGTCAATCCGTTCGCGAGATATGGCAGTTTGGAGGGAAGAAACGGTAGAGTCACTCAAAATTTTTGCCGTTTTGATGCTCGAAACGAATAACTAGAATGGCCTAGGGGAAAAGTACACATACCGTTGTAATCGGGCGAGTTTCTACTTTCAGATGAAACAGAAATCTTGCGGATTCGTCTATCCGTTCGCGAGATATGGCTGTTTGGAGGTAAGAAACGGTTGAGGAACTCAATATTTTTGCAGTTCTGATGCTCGAAACGAATAACTAGAATGGCCTAGGGGAAAAGTACACATACCGTTAAATTCTGTCGAGTTTTTACTTTCAGATGCAACAGAAATTATTCGGATTCGTCAATCCGTTCGCGAGATATGGCAGTTTGGAGGTAAGAAACGGTTGAGAAACTCAACATTTTCGCAGTTCTGATGCTCGAAACGAATAACTAGAATAGCCTAGGGGAAGAGTACACATACCTTTGTAATCGGGCGAGTTTCCACTTTCAGATGCAACAGAAATTTTGCAGATTCGTCAATCCGTTCGCGAGATATGGCAGTTTGGAGGGAAGAAACGGTTGAGAAACTCAAAATTTTCGCAGTTCTGATGCTCGAAACGAATATCTAGAATGGCCTTGGGGAAAAGTACACATACCGTTATAATCGCGCGAGTTTCTACCTTCAGATGCAACAGAAATTATTCGGATTCGTCAATCCGTTCGCGAGATATGGCAGTTTGGAAATAAGAAACGGTTGAGAAACTCAATATTTTTGCAGTTCTGATGCTCGAAACGAATAACTAGAATGGCCTAGGGGAAAAGTACACATACCGTTGTAATCGGGCGAGTTTCTACTTTCAGATGAAACAGAAATTTTGCGGATTCGTCTATCCGTTCGCGAGATATGGCTGTTTGGAGGTAAGAAACGGTTGAGGAACTCAATATTTTTGCAGTTCTGATGCCCGAAACGAATAACTAGAATGGCCTAGGGGAAAAGTACACATACCGTTAAAATCGGGCGAGTTTTTACTTTCAGATGCAACAGAAATTTTGCGGATTCGTCAATCCGTTCGCGAGATATGGCAGTTTGGAAGTAAGAAACGGTTGAGAAACTCAATATTTTCGCAGTTCTGAACCTCGAAACGAATAACTAGAATGGCGTAGGGGTAAAGTACAGATACCTTTGTAATCGGGCGAGTTTCTAGTTTCAGATGCAACAGAAATTATTCGGATTCGTCAATCCGTTCGCGTGATATGGCAGTTTGGAAGTAAGAAACGGTTGAGAAACTCAATATTTTTGCAGTTCTGATCCTCGAAACGAATAACTAGAGTGGCCTAGGGGAAAAGTACAGATACCTTTGTAATCGGGCGAGTTTCCGCTTTCAGATGCAACAGAAATTTTGCAGATTCGTCAGTCCGTTCGCGAGATATGGCAGTTTGGAGGGAAGAAACGGTTGAGAAACTGAAAATTTTCGCAGTTCTGATGCTCGAAACGAATATCTAGTATGGCCTTGGGGAAAAGTACACATACCGTTATAATCGCGCGAGTTTCTACTTTCAGATGCAACAGAAATTATTCGGATTCGTCAATCCGTTCGCGAGATATGGCAGTTTGGAAGTAAGAAACGGTTGAGAAACTCAATATTTTTGCAGTTCTGATCCTCGAAACGAATAACTAGAATGGCCTAGGGGAAAAGTACACATACCGTTAAAATCGGGCGAGTTTTTACTTTCCGATGCAACAGAAATTATTCGGATTCGTCAATCCGTTCGCAAGATATGGCAGTTTGGAAGTAAGAAACGGCTGAGAAACTCAATATTTTTGCAGTTCTGATGCTCGAAACGAATAACTAGAATGGCCTAGTGGAAAAGTACACATACCGTTGTTATCGGGCGAGTTTCTACTTTCAGATGCAATAGAAATTTTGCGGATTCGTCAATCCGTTCGCGAGATATGGCAGTTTGGAGGGAAGAAACGGTAGAGTCACTCAAAATTTTTGCCGTTTTGATGCTCGAAACGAATAACTAGAATGGCCTAGGGGAAAAGTACACATACCGTTGTAATCGGGCGAGTTTCTACTTTCAGATGAAACAGAAATCTTGCGGATTCGTCTATCCGTTCGCGAGATATGGCTGTTTGGAGGTAAGAAACGGTTGAGGAACTCAATATTTTTGCAGTTCTGATGCTCGAAACGAATAACTAGAATGGCCTAGGGGAAAAGTACACATACCGTTAAATTCTGTCGAGTTTTTACTTTCAGATGCAACAGAAATTATTCGGATTCGTCAATCCGTTCGCGAGATATGGCAGTTTGGAGGTAAGAAACGGTTGAGAAACTCAACATTTTCGCAGTTCTGATGCTCGAAACGAATAACTAGAATAGCCTAGGGGAAGAGTACACATACCGTTGTAATCGGGCGAGTTTCTACTTTCAGATGAAACAGAAATTTTGCGGATTCGTCTATCCGTTCGCGAGATATGGCTGTTTGGAGGTAAGAAACGGTTGAGGAACTCAATATTTTTGCAGTTCTGATGCCCGAAACGAATAACTAGAATGGCCTAGGGGAAAAGTACACATACCGTTAAAATCGGGCGAGTTTTTACTTTCAGATGCAACAGAAATTTTGCGGATTCGTCAATCCGTTCGCGAGATATGGCAGTTTGGAAGTAAGAAACGGTTGAGAAACTCAATATTTTCGCAGTTCTGAACCTCGAAACGAATAACTAGAATGGCGTAGGGGTAAAGTACAGATACCTTTGTAATCGGGCGAGTTTCTAATTTCAGAAGCAACAGAAATTAGTCGGATTCGTCAATCCGTTCGCGAGATATGGCGGTTTGGAGGGAAGAAACGGTTGAAAAACTCAAAATTTTCGCTGTTCTGATGCTCGAAACGAATAACTAGGATGGCCTAGGGGAAAGTACATATACCTTTGTAAGCGGGCGAGATTCTACTTTCAGATGCAACAGAAATTAGTCGGATTCGTCAATCCGTTCGAGAGATATGACAGTTTGGAAGTAAGAAACGGTTGAGAAACTCAATATTTTTGCAGTTCTGATGCTCGAAACGAATAACTAGAATGGCCTAGGGGAAAAGTACACATACCGTTAACTCGGGCGAGTTTTTACTTTCAGATGCAATAGAAATTATTCGGATTCGTCAATCCGTTCGAGAGATATGGCAGTTTGGAAGTAAGAAACGGTTGAGAAACTCAATATTTTCGCCGTTCTGAAGCTCGAAACGAATAACTAGAATGGCGTAGGGGTAAAGTACAGATACCTTTGTAATCGGGCGAGTTTCTACTTTCAGATGCAATAGAAATTTTGCGGATTCGTCAATCCGTTCGCGAGATATGGCAGTTTGGAGGGAAGAAACGGTAGAGTCACTCAAAATTTTCGCAGTTCTGACGCTCGAAACGAATAACTAGAATGGCCTAGGGGAAAAGTACACATACCGTTGCAATCGGGCGAGTTTCTACTTTCAGATGCAATAGAAATTTTGCGGGTTCGTCAATCCGTTCGCGAGATATTGCAGTTTGGAGGGAAGAAACGGTAGAGTCACTCAAAATTTTCGCAGTTCTGATGCTCGAAACGAATAACTAGCATGGCCTAGGGGAAAGGTACTCATACCGTTGCAATCGGGCGAGTTTCTACTTTCAGATGCAACAGAAATTATTCGGATTCGTCAATCCGTTCGAGAGATATTGCGGTTTGGAGGGAAGAAACGGTTGAGAAACTCATAAATTTCGCAGTTCTGATGCTCGAAACGAATAACTAGAATGGCCTTGGGGAAAAGTACACATACCTTTGTAATCGGGCGAGTTTCTACTTTCTGATGCAACAGAAATTAGTCGGATTCGTCAATCCGTTCGCGAGATATGGCAGTTTGGAAGTAAGAAACGGTTGAGAAACTCAATATTTTTGCAGTTCTGATGCTCGAAACGAATAACTAGAATGGCCTAGGGGAAAAGTACACATACCGTTGTAATCGCGCGAGTTTCTACTTTCAGATGCAACAGAAATTATTCGGATTCGTCAATCCGTTCGAGAGATATGGCAGTTTGGAAGTAAGAAACGGTTGAGAAACTCAATATTTTTGCAGTTCTGATCCTCGAAACGAATAACTAGAATGGCCTAGGGGAAAAGTACACATACCGTTAAAATCGGGCGAGTTTTTACTTTCAGATGCAACAGAAATTATTCGGATTCGTCAATCCGTTCGCGAGATATGGCAGTTTGGAGGTAAGAAACGGTTGAGAAACTCAAAATTTTCGCAGTTCTGATGCTCGAAACGAATAACTAGAATGGCCTAGGGGAAGAGTACACATACCGTTGTAATCGCGCGAGTTTCGACTTTCAGATGCAACAGGAATTTTGCGGATAAGTCAATCCGTTCGCGAGATATGGCGGTTTGGAGGGAAGAAACGGTTGAGAAACTCTTAAATTTCGCAGTTCTGATGCTCGAAACGAATAACTAGAAAGGCCTAGGGGAAAAGTACACATACCTTTGTAATCGGGCGAGTTTCTACTTTCAGATGCAACAGAAATTAGTCGGATTCGTCAATCCGTTCGCGAGATATGGCGGTTTAGAGGGAAGAAACGGTTGAAAAACTCAAAATTTTCGGTGTTCAGATGCTCGAAACGAATAACTAGGATGGCCTAGGGGAAAAGTACATATACCTTTGTAATCGGGCGAGTTTCTACTTTCAGATGCAACAGAAATTAGTCGGATTCGTCAATCCGTTCCAGAGATATGGCAGTTTGGAAGTAGGAAACGCTTGAGAAACTCAATATTTTTGCAGTTCTGATGCTCGAAACGAATAACTAGAATGGCCTAGGGGAAAAGTACACATACCGTTGTAATCGGGCGAGTTTCTACTTTCAGATGAAACAGAAATTTTGCGGATTCGTCTATCCGTTCGAGAGATATGGCTGTTTGGACATAAGAAACGGTTGAGGAACTCAATATTTTTGCAGTTCTGATGCTCGAAACGAATAACTAGAATGGCCTAGGGGAATAGAACACATACCGTTAAATTCTGTCGAGTTTTTACTTTCAGATGCAACAGAAATTATTCGGATTCGTCAATCCGTTCGCGAGATATAGCAGTTTGGAGGTAAGAAACGGTTGAGAAACTCAACATTTTCGCAGTTCTGATGCTCGAAACGAATAACTAGAATTGCCTAGGGGAAGAGTACACATACCGTTCTAATCGGGCGAGTTTCTACTTTCAGATGCAATAGAAATTTTGCGGATTCGTCAATCCGTTCGCGAGATATGGCAGTTTGGAGGGAAGAAACGGTAGAGCCACTCAAAATTTTCGCAGTTCTGATGCTCGAAACGAATAACTAGCATGGCCTAGGGGAAAGGTACTCATACCGTTGCAATCGGGCGAGTTTCTACTTTCAGATGCAACAGAAATTATTCGGATTCGTCAATCCGTTCGAGAGATATTGCGGTTTGGAGGGAAGAAACGGTTGAGAAACTCATAAATTTCGCAGTTCTGATGCTCGAAACGAATAACTAGAATGGCCTTGGGGAAAAGTACACATACCTTTGTAATCGGGCGAGTTTCTACTTTCTGATGCAACAGAAATTAGTCGGATTCGTCAATCCGTTCGCGAGATATGGCAGTTTGGAAGTAAGAAACGGTTGAGAAACTCAATATTTTTGCAGTTCTGATGCTCGAAACGAATAACTAGAATGGCCTAGGGGAAAAGTACACATACCGTTGTAATCGCGCGAGTTTCTACTTTCAGATGCAACAGAAATTATTCGGATTCGTCAATCCGTTCGAGAGATATGGCAGTTTGGAAGTAAGAAACGGTTGAGAAACTCAATATTTTTGCAGTTCTGATCCTCGAAACGAATAACTAGAATGGCCTAGGGGAAAAGTACACATACCGTTAAAATCGGGCGAGTTTTTACTTTCAGATGCAACAGAAATTATTCGGATTCGTCAATCCGTTCGCGAGATATGGCAGTTTGGAGGTAAGAAACGGTTGAGAAACTCAAAATTTTCGCAGTTCTGATGCTCGAAACGAATAACTAGAATGGCCTAGGGGAAGAGTACACATACCGTTGTAATCGCGCGAGTTTCGACTTTCAGATGCAACAGGAATTTTGCGGATAAGTCAATCCGTTCGCGAGATATGGCGGTTTGGAGGGAAGAAACGGTTGAGAAACTCTTAAATTTCGCAGTTCTGATGCTCGAAACGAATAACTAGAAAGGCCTAGGGGAAAAGTACACATACCTTTGTAATCGGGCGAGTTTCTACTTTCAGATGCAACAGAAATTAGTCGGATTCGTCAATCCGTTCGCGAGATATGGCGGTTTGGAGGGAAGAAACGGTTGAAAAACTCAAAATTTTCGGTGTTCAGATGCTCGAAACGAATAACTAGGATGGCCTAGGGGAAAAGTACATATACCTTTGTAATCGGGCGAGTTTCTACTTTCAGATGCAACAGAAATTAGTCGGATTCGTCAATCCGTTCCAGAGATATGGCAGTTTGGAAGTAGGAAACGCTTGAGAAACTCAATATTTTTGCAGTTCTGATGCTCGAAACGAATAACTAGAATGGCCTAGGGGAAAAGTACACATACCGTTGTAATCGGGCGAGTTTCTACTTTCAGATGAAACAGAAATTTTGCGGATTCGTCTATCCGTTCGAGAGATATGGCTGTTTGGACATAAGAAACGGTTGAGGAACTCAATATTTTTGCAGTTCTGATGCTCGAAACGAATAACTAGAATGGCCTAGGGGAATAGAACACATACCGTTAAATTCTGTCGAGTTTTTACTTTCAGATGCAACAGAAATTATTCGGATTCGTCAATCCGTTCGCGAGATATAGCAGTTTGGAGGTAAGAAACGGTTGAGAAACTCAACATTTTCGCAGTTCTGATGCTCGAAACGAATAACTAGAATTGCCTAGGGGAAGAGTACACATACCGTTCTAATCGGGCGAGTTTCTACTTTCAGATGCAATAGAAATTTTGCGGATTCGTCAATCCGTTCGCGAGATATGGCAGTTTGGAGGGAAGAAACGGTAGAGCCACTCAAAATTTTCGCAGTTCTGATGCTCGAAATGAATAACTAGCATGGCCTAGGGGAAATGTACACATACCGTTGTAATCGCGCGAGTTTCTACTTTCAGATGCAACAGAAATTATTCGGATTCGTCAATCCGTTCGTGAGATATGGCAGTTTGGAAGTAAGAAACGGTTGAGAAACTCAATATTTTCGCAGTTCTGAAGCTCGAAACGAATAACTAGAATAGCGTAGGGGAAAAGTACAGATACCTTTGTAATCGGATGAGTTTCCACTTTCAGATGCAACAGAAATTTTGCGGATTCGTCAATCCGTTCGCGAGATATGGCAGTTTGGAGGGAAGAAACGGTTGAGAAACTCAAAATTTTCGCAGTTCTGATGCTCGAAACGAATATCTAGAATGGCCTTGGGGAAAAGTACACATACTGTCATAATCGCGCGAGTTTCTACTTTCAGATGCAGCAGAAATTATTCGGATTCGTTAATCCGTTCGCGAGATATGGCAGTTTGGAGGGAAGAAACGGTAGAGCGACTCAAAATTTTCGCAGTTCTGATGCTCGAAATGAATAACCAGCATGGCCTAGGGGAAAGGTACACATACCGTTGTAATCGCGCGAGTTTCTCCTTTCAGATGCAACAGAAATTATTCGGATTCGTCAATCCGTTCGAGAGATATGGCAGTTTGGAAGTAAGAAACGGTTGAGAAACTCAATATTTTCGCAGTTCTGAAGCTCGAAACGAATAACTAGAATGGCGTAGGGGAAAAGTACAGATACCTTTGTAATCGGGCGAGTTTCCAATTTCAGGTGCAACAGAAATTTTGCGGATTCGTCAATCCGTTCGCGAGATATGGCAGTTTGGAGGGAAGTAACGGTTGAGAAACTCAAAATTTTCGCAGTTCTGAAGCTCGAAACGAATAACTAGAATGGCCTAGGGGAAAAGTACACATACCGTTGTAATCGGGCGAGTTTCTACTTTCAGACGCAATAGAAATTTTGCGGATTCGTCAATCCATTCGCGAGATATGGCAGTTTGGAGGGAAGAAACGGTAGAGCGACTCAAAATTTTCCCAGTTCTGATGCTCGAAATGAATAACTAGCATGGCCTAGGGGAAAAGTACACATACCGTTGTAATCGCGCGAGTTTCTACTTTCAGATGCAACAGAAATTATTCGGATTCGTCAATCCGTTCGCGAGATATGGCAGTTTGGAAGTAAGAAACGGTTGAGAAACTCAAAATTTTCGCAGTTCTGACGCTCGAAACGAATAACTAGAATGGCCTAGGGGAAAAGTACACATACCGTTGCAATCGGGCGAGTTTCTACTTTCAGATGCAACAGAAATTATTCGGATTCGTCAATCCGTTCGCGAGATATGGCAGTTTGGAGGGAAGAAAGGGTAGAGTCACTCAAAATTTTCGCAGTTCTGACGCTCGAAACGAATAACTAGAATGGCCTAGGGGAAAAGTACACATACCGTTGTTATCGGGAGAGTTTCTACTTTCAGATGCATTAGAAATTTTGCGGATTCGTCAATCCGTTCGCGAGATATGGCAGTTTGGAGGGAAGAAACGGTAGAGTCACTCAAAATTTTCGCAGTTCTGACGCTCGAAACGAATAACTAGAATGGCCTAGGGGAAAAGTACACATACCATTGCAATCGGGCGAGTTTCTACTTTCAGATGCAATAGAAATTTTGCGGATTCGTCGATCCGTTCGCGAGATATGGCAGTTTGGAGGGAAGAAACGGTAGAGTCACTCAAAATTTTCGCAGTTCTGATGCTCGAAACGAATAACTAGCATGGCCTAGGGGAAAGGTACACATACCGTTGTAATCGCGCGAGTTTCTCCTTTCAGATGCAACAGAAATTATTCGGATTCGTCAATCCGTTCGAGAGATATGGCAGTTTGGAAGTAAGAAACGGTTGAGAAACTCAATATTTTCGCAGTTCTGAAGCTCGAAACGAATAACTAGAATGGCGTAGGGGAAAAGTACAGATACCTTTGTAATCGGGCGAGTTTCCAATTTCAGATGCAACAGAAATTTTGCGGATTCGTCAATCCGTTCGCGAGATATGGCAGTTTGGAGGGAAGTAACGGTTGAGAAACTCAAAATTTTCGCAGTTCTGAAGCTCGAAACGAATAACTAGAATGGCCTAGGGGAAAAGTACACATACCGTTGTAATCGGGCGAGTTTCTACTTTCAGACGCAATAGAAATTTTGCGGATTCGTCAATCCGTTCGCGAGATATGGCAGTTTGGAGGGAAGAAACGGTAGAGCGACTCAAAATTTTCGCAGTTCTGATGCTCGAAATGAATAACTAGCATGGCCTAGGGGAAAAGTACACATACCGTTGTAATCGCGCGAGTTTCTACTTTCAGATGCAACAGAAATTATTCGGATTCGTCAATCCGTTCGCGAGATATGGCAGTTTGGAAGTAAGAAACGGTTGAGAAACTCAAAATTTTCGCAGTTCTGACGCTCGAAACGAATAACTAGAATGGCCTAGGGGAAAAGTACACATACCGTTGCAATCGGGCGAGTTTCTACTTTCAGATGCAACAGAAATTATTCGGATTCGTCAATCCGTTCGCGAGATATGGCAGTTTGGAGGGAAGAAAGGGTAGAGTCACTCAAAATTTTCGCAGTTCTGACGCTCGAAACGAATAACTAGAATGGCCTAGGGGAAAAGTACACATACCGTTGTTATCGGGCGAGTTTCTACTTTCAGATGCATTAGAAATTTTGCGGATTCGTCAATCCGTTCGCGAGATATGGCAGTTTGGAGGGAAGAAACGGTAGAGTCACTCAAAATTTTCGCAGTTCTGACGCTCGAAACGAATAACTAGAATGGCCTAGGGGAAAAGTACACATACCGTTGCAATCGGGCGAGTTTCTACTTTCAGATGCAATAGAAATTTTGCGGATTCGTCGATCCGTTCGCGAGATATGGCAGTTTGGAGGGAAGAAACGGTAGAGTCACTCAAAATTTTCGCAGTTCTGATGCTCGAAACGAATAACTAGCATGGCCTAGGGGAAACGTACACATACCGTTGTAATCGCGCGAGTTTCTACTTTCAGATGCAACAGAAATTATTCGGATTCGTCAATCCGTTCGAGAGATATGGCAGTTTGGAAGTAAGAAACGGTTGAGAAACTCAATATTTTCGCAGTTCTGAAGATCGAAACGAATAACTAGAATGGCGTAGGGGAAAAGTACAGATACCTTTGTAATCGGGCGAGTTTCCAATTTCAGATGCAACAGAAATTTTGCGGATTCGTCAATCCGTTCGCGAGATATGGCAGTTTGGAGGGAAGAAACGGTTGAGAAACTCAAAATTTTCGCAGTTCTGATGCTCGAAACGAATATCTAGAATGGCCTTGGGGAAAAGTACACATACCGTCATAATCGCGCGAGTTTCTACTTTCAGATGAAACAGAAATTTTGCGGATTCGTCAATCCGTTCGCGAGATATGGCAGTTTGGAGGGAAGAAACGGTTGAGAAACTCAAAATTTTCGCAGTTCTGATGCTCGAAACGAATATCTAGAATGGCCTTGGGGAAAAGTACACATACCGTCATAATCGCGCGAGTTTCTACTTTCAGATGAAACAGAAATTTTGCGGATTCGTCAATCCGTTCGCGAGATATGGCAGTTTGGAGGGAAGAAACGGTTGAAAAACTCAAAATTTTCGCTGTTCAGATGCTCGAAACGAATAACTAGGATGGCCTAGGGGAAAAGTACATATACCTTTGTAATCGGGCGAGTTTCTACTTTCAGATGCAACAGAAATTAGTCGGATTCGTCAATCCGTTCGAGAGATATGGCAGTTTGGAAGTAGGAAACGCTTGAGAAACTCAATATTTTTGCAGTTCTGATGCTCGAAACGAATAACTAGAATGGCCTAGGGGAAAAGTCCACATACCGTTGTTATCGGGCGAGTTTCTACTTTCAGATGCATTAGAAATTTTGCGGATTCGTCAATCCGTTCGCGAGATATGGCAGTTTGGAGGGAAGAAACGGTAGAGTCACTCAAAATTTTCGCAGTTCTGACGCTCGAAACGAATAACAAGAATGGCCTAGGGGAGAAGTACACATACCGTTGCAATCGGGCGAGTTTCTACTTTCAGATGCAATAGAAATTTTGCGGATTCGTCGATCCGTTCGCGAGATATGGCAGTTTGGAGGGAAGAAACGGTAGAGTCACTCAAAATTTTCGCAGTTCTGATGCTCGAAACGAATAACTAGCATGGCCTAGGGGAAAGGAACACATACCGTTGTAATCGCGCGAGTTTCTACTTTCAGATGCAACAGAAATTATTAGGATTCGTCAATCTGTTCGCGAGATATGGCAGTTTGGAAGTAAGAAACGGTTGAGAAACTCAATATTTTTGCAGTTCTGATGCTCGAAACGAATAACTAGAATGGCCTAGGGGAATAGAACACATACCGTTAAATTCTGTCGAGTTTTTACTTTCAGATGCAACAGAAATTATTCGGATTCGTCAATCCGTTCGCGAGATATGGCAGTTTGGAGGTAAGAAACGGTTGAGAAACTCAACATTTTCGCAGTTCTGATGCTCGAAACGAATAACTAGAATTGCCTAGGGGAAGAGTACACATACCGTTCTAATCGGGCGAGTTTCTACTTTCAGATGCAATAGAAATTTTGCGGATTCGTCAATCCGTTCGCGAGATATGGCAGTTTGGAGGGAAGAAACGGTAGAGCCACTCAAAATTTTCGCAGTTCTGATGCTCGAAATGAATAACTAGCATGGCCTAGGGGAAAGGTACACATACCGTTGTAATCGCGCGAGTTTCTACTTTCAGATGCAACAGAAATTATTCGGATTCGTCAATCCGTTCGTGAGATATGGCAGTTTGGAAGTAAGAAACGGTTGAGAAACTCAATATTTTCGCAGTTCTGAAGCTCGAAACGAATAACTAGAATAGCGTAGGGGAAAAGTACAGATACCTTTGTAATCGGGCGAGTTTCCAATTTCAGATGCAACAGAAATTTTGCGGATTCGTCAATCCGTTCGCGAGATATGGCAGTTTGGAGGGAAGTAACGGTTGAGAAACTCAAAATTTTCGCAGTTCTGAAGCTCGAAACGAATAACTAGAATGGCCTAGGGGAAAAGTACACATACCGTTGTAATCGGGCGAGTTTCTACTTTCAGACGCAATAGAAATTTTGCGGATTCGTCAATCCGTTCGCGAGATATGGCAGTTTGGAGGGAAGAAACGGTAGAGCGACTCAAAATTTTCGCAGTTCTGATGCTCGAAATGAATAACTAGCATGGCCTAGGGGAAAAGTACACATACCGTTGTAATCGCGCGAGTTTCTACTTTCAGATGCAACAGAAATTATTCGGATTCGTCAATCCGTTCGCGAGATATGGCAGTTTGGAAGTAAGAAACGGTTGAGAAACTCAAAATTTTCGCAGTTCTGACGCTCGAAACGAATAACTAGAATGGCCTAGGGGAAAAGTACACATACCGTTGCAATCGGGCGAGTTTCTACTTTCAGATGCAACAGAAATTATTCGGATTCGTCAATCCGTTCGCGAGATATGGCAGTTTGGAGGGAAGAAAGGGTAGAGTCACTCAAAATTTTCGCAGTTCTGACGCTCGAAACGAATAACTAGAATGGCCTAGGGGAAAAGTACACATACCGTTGTTATCGGGCGAGTTTCTACTTTCAGATGCATTAGAAATTTTGCGGATTCGTCAATCCGTTCGCGAGATATGGCAGTTTGGAGGGAAGAAACGGTAGAGTCACTCAAAATTTTCGCAGTTCTGACGCTCGAAACGAATAACTAGAATGGCCTAGGGGAAAAGTACACATACCGTTGCAATCGGGCGAGTTTCTACTTTCAGATGCAATAGAAATTTTGCGGATTCGTCGATCCGTTCGCGAGATATGGCAGTTTGGAGGGAAGAAACGGTAGAGTCACTCAAAATTTTCGCAGTTCTGATGCTCGAAACGAATAACTAGCATGGCCTAGGGGAAAGGTACACATACCGTTGTAATCGCGCGAGTTTCTACTTTCAGATGCAACAGAAATTATTCGGATTCGTCAATCCGTTCGAGAGATATGGCAGTTTGGAAGTAAGAAACGGTTGAGAAACTCAATATTTTCGCAGTTCTGAAGCTCGAAACGAATAACTAGAATGGCGTAGGGGAAAAGTACAGATACCTTTGTAATCGGGCGAGTTTCCAATTTCAGATGCAACAGAAATTTTGCGGATTCGTCAATCCGTTCGCGAGATATGGCAGTTTGGAGGGAAGAAACGGTTGAGAAACTCAAAATTTTCGCAGTTCTGAAGCTCGAAACGAATAACTAGAATGGCGTAGGGGTAAAGTACAGATACCTTTGTAATCGGGCGAGTTTCTACTTTCAGATGCAACAGAAATTATTCGGATTCGTCAATCCGTTCGCGAGATATGGCAGATTGGAAGTAAGAAACGGTTGAGAAACTCAATATTTTCGCAGTTCTGAAGCTCGAAACGAATAACTAGAATGGCGTAGGGGTAAAGTACAGATACCTTTGTAATCGGGCGAGTTTCCAATTTCAGATGCAACAGAAATTTTGCGGATTCGTCGATCCGTTCGCGAGATATGGCAGTTTGGAAGTAAGAAACGGTTGAGAAACTCAAAATTTTCGCAGTTCTGACGCTCGAAACGAATAACTAGAATGGCCTAGGGGAAAAGTACACATACCGTTGTTATCGGGCGAGTTTCTACTTTCAGATGCATTAGAAATCTTGCGGATTCGTCAATCCGTTCGCGAGATATGGCAGTTTGGAGGGAAGAAACGGTAGAGTCACTCAAAATTTTCGCAGTTCTGACGCTCGAAACGAATAACTAGAATGGCCTAGGGGAAAAGTACACATACCGTTGCAATCGGGCGAGTTTCTACTTTCAGATGCAATAGAAATTTTGCGGATTCGTCGATCCGTTCGCGAGATATGGCAGTTTGGAGGGAAGAAACGGTAGAGTCACTAAAAATTTTCGCAGTTCTGATGCTCGAAACGAATAACTATCATGGCCTAGGGGAAAGTACATATACCTTTGTAATCGGGCGAGTTTCTACTTTCAGATGCAACAGAAATTAGTCGGATTCGTCAATCCGTTCGAGAGATATGGCAGTTTGGAAGTAAGAAACGGTTGAGAAACTCAATATTTTTGCAGTTCTGATGCTCGAAACGAATAACTAGAATGGCCTAGGGGAAAAGTACACATACCGTTAACTCGGGCGAGTTTTTACTTTTAGATGCAATAGAAATTATTCGGATTCGTCAATCCGTTCGCGAGATATGGCAGTTTGGATGTAAGGAACGGTTGAGAAACTCAACATTTTCGCAGTTCTGATGCTCGAAACGAATAACTAGAATGGCCTAGGGGAAAAGTACACATACCGTTGTTATCGGGCGAGTTTCTACTTTCAGATGCAATAGAAATTTTGGGGATTCGTCAATCCGTTCGCGAGATATGGCAGTTTGGAGGGAAGAAACGGTAGAGTCACTCAAAATTTTCGCAGTTCTGACGCTCGCAACGAATAACTAGAATGGCCTAGGGGAAAAGTACACATACCGTTGCAATCGGGCGAGTTTCTACTTTCAGATGCAACAGAAATTATTCGGATTCGTCAATCCGTTCGCGAGATATGGCAGTTTGGAGGTATGAAACGGTTGAGATACTCAAAATTTTCGCAGTTTTGATGCTCGAAACGAATAACTAGAATGGCCTAGGGGAAAAGTACACATACCGTTGTAATCGCGCGAGTTTCTACTTTCAGATGCAACAGAAATTCGTCGGATTCGTCAATCCGTTCGCGAGATACGGCGGTTTGGAGGGAAGAAACGGTAGAGTCACTCAAAATTTTCGCAGTTCTGATGCTCGAAACGAATAACTAGCATGGCCTAGGGGAAAGGAACACATACCGTTGTAATCGCGCGAGTTTCTACTTTCAGATGCAACAGAAATTATTAGGATTCGTCAATCTGTTCGCGAGATATGGCAGTTTGGAAGTAAGAAACGGTTGAGAAACTCAAAATTTTCGCAGTTTTGATGCTCGAAACGAATAACTAGAATGGCCTAGGGGAAAAGTACACATACCGTTGTAATCGGGCGAGTTTCTACCTTCAGATGAAACAGAAATTTTGCGGATTCGTCTATCCGTTCGCGAGATATGGCTGTTTTGAGGTAAGAAACGGTTGAGGAACTCAATATTTTCGCAGTTCTGAAGCTCGAAACGAATAACTAGAATGGCGTAGGGGAAAAGTACACATACCGTTGTAATCGGGCGAGTTTCTACTTTCAGATGAAACAGAAATTTTGCGGATTCGTCTATCCGTTCGAGAGATATGGCTGTTTGGACATAAGAAACGGTTGAGGAACTCAATATTTTTGCAGTTCTGATGCTCGAAACGAATAACTAGAATGGCCTAGGGGAATAGAACACATACCGTTAAATTCTGTCGAGTTTTTACTTTCAGATGCAACAGAAATTATTCGGATTCGTCAACCCGTTCGCGAGATATGGCAGTTTGGAGGTAAGAAACGGTTGAGAAACTCAACATTTTCGCAGTTCTGATGCTCGAAACGAATAACTAGAATGGCCTAGGGGAAGAGTACACATACCGTTCTAATCGGGCGAGTTTCTGCTTTCAGATGCAACAGAAATTTTGCGGATTCGTCAATCCGTTCGCGAGATATGGCAGTTTGGAGGGAAGAAACGGTTGAGAAACTCAAAATTTTCGCAGTTCTGATGCTCGAAACGAATATCTAGGATGGCCTTGGGGAAAAGTACACATACCGTTATAATCGCGCGTGTTTCTACTTTCAGATGCAACAGAAATTATTCGGATTCGTCAATCCGTTCGCGAGATATGGCAGTTTGGAAGTAAGAAACGGTTGAGAAACTCAATATTTTTGCAGTTCTGATGCTCGAAACGAATAACTAGAATGGCCTAGGGGAAAAGTACACATACAGTTAAAATCGGGCGAGTCTTTACTTTCAGATGCAACAGAAATTATTCGGATTCGTCAATCCGTTCGCGAGATATGGCAGTTTGGAGGTAAGGAACGGTTGAGAAACTCAACATTTGGCAGTTCTGATGCTCGAAACGAATAACTAGAATGGCCTAGGGTAAAAGTACACATACCGTTGTAATCGGGCGAGTTTCTACCTTCAGATGAAATAGAAATTTTGCGGATTCGTCTATCCGTTCGCGAGATATGGCTGTTTTGAGGTAAGAAACGGTTGAGGAACTCAATATTTTCGCAGTTCTGAAGCTCGAAACGAATAACTAGAATGGCGTAGGGGAAACGTACACATACCGTTGTAATCGGGCGAGTTTCTACTTTCAGATGCAACAGAAATTATTCGGATTCGTCAATCCGTTCGAGAGATATGGCAGTTTGGAAGTAAGAAACGGTTGAGAAACTCAATATTTTCGCAGTTCTGAAGCTCGAAACGAATAACTAGAATGGCGTAGGGGTAAAGTACAGATACCTTTGTAATCGGGCGAGTTTCCACTTTCAGATGCAACAGAAATTATTCGGATTCGTCAATCCGTTCGCGAGATATGGCAGATTGGAAGTAAGAAACGGTTGAGAAACTCAATATTTTTGCAGTTCTGATCCTCGAAACGAATAACTAGAATGGCCTAGGGGAAAAGTACACATACCGTTAAAATCGGGCGAGTTTTTACTTTCAGATGCAACAGAAATTATTCGGATTCGTCAATCCGTTCGCGAGATGTGGCAGTTTGGAAGTAAGAAACGGTTGAGAAACTCAATATTTTTGCAGTTCTGATCCTCGAAACGAATAACTAGAATGGCCTAGGGGAAAAGTACACATACCGTTAAAATCGGGCGAGTTTTTACTTTCAGATGCAACAGAAATTCGTCGGATTCGTCAATCCGTTCGCGAGATATGGCGGTTTGGAGGGAAGAAACGGTTGAAAAACTCAAAATTTACGCTGTTCAGATGCTCGAAACGAATAACTAGGATGGCCTAGGGGAAAAGTACATATACCTTTGTAATCGGGCGAGTTTCTACTTTCAGATGCAACAGAAATTAGTCGGATTCGTCAATCCGTTCGAGAGATATGGCAGTTTGGAAGTAGGAAACGCTTGAGAAACTCAATATTTTTGCAGTTCTGATGCTCGAAACGAATAACTAGAATGGCCTAGGGGAAAAGTACACATACCGTTGTTATCGGGCGAGTTTCTACTTTCAGATGCATTAGAAATTTTGCGGATTCGTCAATCCGTTCGCGAGATATGGCAGTTTGGAGGGAAGAAACGGTAGAGTCACTCAAAATTTTCGCAGTTCTGACGCTCGAAACGAATAACTAGAATGGCCTAGGGGAAAAGTACACATACCGTTGCAATTGGGCGAGTTTCTACTTTCAGATGCAATAGAAATTTTGCGGATTCGTCGATCCGTTCGCGAGATATGGCAGTTTGGAGGGAAGAAACGGTAGAGTCACTCAAAATTTTCGCAGTTCTGATGCTCGAAACGAATAACTAGCATGGCCTAGGGGAAAGGAACACATACCGTTGTAATCGCGCGAGTTTCTACTTTCAGATGCAACAGAAATTATTAGGATTCGTCAATCTGTTCGCGAGATATGGCAGTTTGGAAGTAAGAAACGGTTGAGAAACTCAAAATTTTCGCAGTTTTGATGCTCGAAACGAATAACTAGAATGGCCTAGGGGAAAAGTACACATACCGTTGTAATCGGGCGAGTTTCTACTTTCAGATGAAACAGAAATTTTGCGGATTCGTCTATCCGTTCGAGAGATATGGCTGTTTGGACATAAGAAACGGTTGAGGAACTCAATATTTTTGCAGTTCTGATGCTCGAAACGAATAACTAGAATGGCCTAGGGGAATAGAACACATACCGTTAAATTCTGTCGAGTTTTTACTTTCAGATGCAACAGAAATTATTCGGATTCGTCAACCCGTTCGCGAGATATGGCAGTTTGGAGGTAAGAAACGGTTGAGAAACTCAACATTTTCGCAGTTCTGATGCTCGAAACGAATAACTAGAATGGCGTAGGGGAAAAGTACACATACCGTTGTAATCGGGCGAGTTTCTAATTTCAGATGCAACAGAAATTATTCGGATTCGTCAATCCGTTCGAGAGATATGGCAGTTTGGATGTAAGAAACGGTTGAGAAACTCAATATTTTCGCAGTTCTGAAGCTCGAAACGAATAACTAGAATGGCGTAGGGGAAAAGTACAGATACCTTTGTAATCGGGCGAGTTTCCAATTTCAGATGCAACAGAAATTTTTCGGATTCGTCAATCCGTTCGCGAGATATGGCAGTTTGGAGGGAAGAAACGGTTGAGAAACTCAAAATTTTCGCAGTTCTGATGCTCGAAACGAATATCTAGAATGGCCTAGGGGAAAAGTACACATACCGTTAAAATCGGGCGAGTTTTTACTTTCAGATGCAACAGAAATTATTCGGATTCGTCAATCCGTTCGCGAGATATGGCAGGTTGGAAGTAAGAAACGGTTGAGAAACTCAATATTTTTGCAGTTCTGATCCTCGAAACGAATAACTAGAATGGCCTAGGGGAAGAGTACACATACCGTTCTAATCGGGCGAGTTTCTACTTTCAGATGCAATAGAAATTTTGCGGATTCGTCAATCTGTTCGCGAGATATGGCAGTTTGGAGGGAAGAAACGGTAGAGCCACTCAAAATTTTCGCAGTTCTGATGCTCGAAATGAATAACTAGCATGGCCTAGGGGAAAGGTACACATACCGTTGTAATCGCGCGAGTTTCTACTTTCAGATGCAACAGAAATTATTCGGATTCGTCAATCCGTTCGTGAGATATGGCAGTTTGGAAGTAAGAAACGGTTGAGAAACTCAATATTTTCGCAGTTCTGAAGCTCGAAACGAATAACTAGAATAGCGTAGGGGAAAAGTACAGATACCTTTGTAATCGGGCGAGTTTCCACTTTCAGATGCAACAGAAATTTTGCGGATTCGTCAATCCGTTCGCGAGATATGGCAGTTTGGAGGGAAGGAACGGTTGAGAAACTCAACATTTTGCAGTTCTGATGCTCGAAACGAATAACTAGAATGGCCTAGGGGAAAAGTACACATACCGTTGTAATCGGGCGAGTTTCTACCTTCAGATGAAACAGAAATTTTGCGGATTCGTCTATCCGTTCGCGAGATATGGCTGTTTGGAGGTAAGAAACGGTTGAGGAACTCAATATTTTCGCAGTTCTGAAGCTCGAAGCGAATAACTAGAATGGCGTAGGGGAAAAGTACACATACCGTTGTAATCGGGCGAGTTTCTACTTTCAGATGCAACAGAAATTATTCAGATTCGTCAATCCGTTCGAGAGATATGGCAGTTTGGAAGTAAGAAACGGTTGAGAAACTCAATATTTTCGCAGTTCTGAAGCTCGAAACGAATAACTAGAATGGCGTAGGGGAAAAGTACAGATACCTTTGTAATCGGGCGAGTTTCCAATTTCAGATGCAACAGAAATTTTTCGGATTCGTCAATCCGTTCGCGAGATATGGCAGTTTGGAGGGAAGAAACGGTTGAGAAACTCAAAATTTTCGCAGTTCTGATGCTCGAAACGAATATCTAGAATGGCCTAGGGGAAAAGTACACATACCGTTAAAATCGGGCGAGTTTTTACTTTCAGATGCAACAGAAATTATTCGGATTCGTCAATCCGTTCGCGAGATATGGCAGTTTGGAGGTAAGGAACGGTTGAGAAACTCAACATTTTGCAGTTCTGATGCTCGAAACGAATAACTAGAATGGCCTAGGGGAAAAGTACACATACCGTTGTAATCGGGCGAGTTTCTACTTTCAGATGAAACAGAAATTTTGCGGATTCGTCTATCCGTTCGCGAGATATGGCTGTTTGGAGGTAAGAAACGGTTGAGGAACTCAATATTTTTGCAGTTCTGATGCTCGAAACGAATAACTAGAATGGCCTAGGGGAAAAGTACACATACCGTTAAAATCGGGCGAGTTTTTACTTTCAGATGCAACAGAAATTATTCGGATTCGTCAATCCGTTCGCGAGATATGGCAGTTTGGAAGTAAGAAACGGTTGAGAAACTCAATATTTTTGCAGTTCTGATCCTCGAAACGAATAACTAGAATGGCCTAGGGGAAAAGTACACATACCGTTAAAATCGGGCGAGTTTTTACTTTCCGATGCAACAGAAATTATTCGGATTCGTCAATCCGTTCGCGAGATATGGCAGTTTGGAAGTAAGTAACGGTTGAGAAACTCAATATTTTTGCAGTTCTGATGCTCGAAACGAATAACTAGAATGGCCTAGGGGAAAAGTACACATACCGTTAAAATCGGGCGAGTTTTTACTTTCAGATGCAACAGAAATTATTCGGATTCGTCTATCCGTTCGCGAGATATGGCTGTTTGGAGGTAAGAAACGGTTGAGGAACTCAATATTTTTGCAGTTCTGATGCTCGAAACGAATAACTAGAATGGCCTAGGGGAAAAGTACACATACCGTTAAAATCGGGCGAGTTTTTACTTTCAGATGCAACAGAAATTATTCGGATTCGTCAATCCGTTCGAGAGATATGGCAGTTTGGAAGTAAGAAACGGTTGAGAAACTCAATATTTTCGCAGTTCTGAAGCTCGAAACGAATAACTAGAATGGCATAGGGGAATAGTACAGATACCTTTGTAATCGGGCGAGTTTCCAATTTCAGATGCAACAGAAATTTTGCGGATTCGTCAATCCGTTCGCGAGATATGGCAGTTTGGAGGGAAGAAACGGTAGAGAAACTCAAAATTTTCGCAGTTCTGGTGCTCGAAACGAATATCTAGAATGGCCTTGGGGAGAAGTACACATACCGTCTTAATCGCGCGAGTTTCTACTTTCAGATGCAGCAGAAATTATTCGGATTCGTTAATCCGTTCGCGAGATATGGCAGTTTGGAGGGAAGAAACGGTTGAGCGACTCAAAATTTTCGCAGTTCTGATGCTCGAAATGAATAACTAGCATGGCCTAGGGGAAAGGTACACATACCGTTGTAATCGCGCGAGTTTCTACTTTCAGATGCAACAGAAATTATTCGGATTCGTCAATCCGTTCGAGAGATATGGCAGTTTGGAAGTAAGAAACGGTTGAGAAACTCAATATTTTCGCAGTTCTGAAGCTCGAAACGAATAACTAGAATGGCGTAGGGGAAAAGTACAGATACCTTTGTAATCGGGCGAGTTTCCAATTTCAGATGCAACAGAAATTTTGCGGATTCGTCAATCCGTTCGCGAGATATGGCAGTTTGGAGGGAAGTAACGGTTGAGAAACTCAAAATTTTCGCAGTTCTGAAGCTCGAAACGAATAACTAGAATGGCCTAGGGGAAAAGTACACATACCGTTGTAATCGGGCGAGTTTCTACTTTCAGACGCAATAGAAATTTTGCGGATTCGTCAATCCGTTCGCGAGATATGGCAGTTTGGAAGTAAGAAACGGTTGAGAAACTCAATATTTTCGCAGTTCTGAAGCTCGAAACGAATAACTAGAATGGCCTAGGGGAAAAGTAAACATACCTTTGTAATCGGGCGAGTTTCTACCTTCAGATGCAACAGAAATTATTCTGATTCGTCAATCCGTTCGCGAGATATGGCAGTTTGGAGGTACGAAAGGTTTGAGAAACTCAACATTTTCGCAGTTCTGAAGCTCGAAACGAATAACTAGAATGGCCTAGGGGAAAAGTAAACATACCGTTGTAATCGGGCGTGTTTCTACTTTCAGATGAAACAGAAATTTTGCGGATTCGTCTATGCGTTCGCGAGATATGGCAGTTTGGAGCGAAGAAACGGTTGAGGAACTCAAAATTTTCACAGTTCTGATGCTCGAAACGAATAACTAGCATGGCCTAGGGGAAAAGTACACATACCGTTGTAATCGGGCGAGTTTCTACTTTCAGATGCAACAGAAATTATTCGGATTCGTCAATCCGTTCGCGAGATATGGCAGTTTGGAGGTAAGAAACGCTTGAGAAACACAAAATTTTCGCAGTACTGATGCTTGAAACGAATAACTAGAATGACCTAGGGGAAAAGAACACATACCGTTGTAATTGGGCGAGTTTCTACTTTCAGATGCAACAGAAATTTTTCGAATTCGTCAATCTGTTCGCGAGATATGGCAGTTTGGAGGTAAGAAACGCTTGAGAAACTCAAAATTTTCGCAGTTCTGATGCTCGAAACGAATAACTAGAATGGACTAGGGGAAAAGTACACATACCGTTGTAATCGGGCGAGTTTCTACTTTCAGATGCAACAGAAATTTTGCGGATTCGTCTATCCGTTCGGAGATATGGCAGTTTGGATGTAAGAAACGCTTGAGAAACTCAAAATTTTCGCAGTTCTGATGCTCGAAACGAGTAACTAGAATGGCCCAGGGGAAAAGCACACATACCGTTGTAATCTGGCGAGTTTCTACTTTCAGATGCAGCCGAAATTTTTCGGATTCGTCAATCCGTTCGTGAGATATGGCAGTTTGGAGGTAAGAAACGCTTGAGAAACTCAAAATTTTCGCAGTTCTGATGCTCGAATCGAATAACTAGAATGGCCTAGGGGAAAAGTACACATACCGTTGTAATCGGGCGAGTTTCTACTTTCAGATGCAACAGAAATTTTGCGGATTCGTCTATGCGTTCGCGAGATATGGCAGTTTGGAGGTAAGAAACGCTTGAGAAGCTCAAAATTTTCGCAGATCTGATGCTCGAAACGAATAACTGGAATGGCCCGGGGGAAAAGTACACATACCGTTGTAATCGGGCGAGTTTCTACTTTCAGATGCAACAGAAATTTTTCGGATTCGTCAATCCGTTCGCGTGATATGGCAGTTTGGAAGTAAGAAACGCTTGAGGAACTCAAAATTTTCGCTGTTCTGATGCTCGAAACGAATAACTAGAATGGGCTAGGGGAAAAGTACACATACCGTTTAATTCGGGCGAGTTTCTACATTCAGATGCAACAGAAATTTTTCGGATTCGTCAATCCGTTCGCGAGATATGGCAGTTTGGAGGTAAGAAACGCTTGAGAAACACAAAATTTTCGCAGTACTGATGCTTGAAACGAATAACTAGAATGACCTAGGGGAAAGTACACATACCGTTGTAATTGGGCGAGTTTCTACTTTCAAATGCAACAGAAATTTTTTGAATTCGTCAATCTGTTCACGAGATATGGCAGTTTGGAGGTAAGAAACGCTTGAGAAACTCAAAATTTTCGCAGTTCTGATGCTCGAAACGAATAACTAGAATGGACTAGGGGAAAAGTACACATACCGTTGTAATCGGGCGAGTTTCTACTTTCAGATGCAACAGAAATTTTTCGGATTCGACAATCCGTTCGTGAGATATGGCAGTTTGGAGGTAAGAAACGCTTGAGAAACTCAAAATTTTCGCAGTTCTGATGCTCGAATCGAATAACTAGAATGGCCTAGGGGAAAAGTACACATACCGTTGTAATCGGGCGAGTTTCCACATTCAGATGCATCAGAAATGTTGCGGAATCGTCAATCCGTTCGCGAGATATGGCAGTTTGGAGGTAAGAAACGCTTGAGAAACTCAAAACTTTCGCAGTTCTGATGCTCGAAACGAATAACTAGAATGGCCTAGGGGAAAAGTACACATACAGTTGTAATCGGGCGAGTTTCTACATTCAGATGCAACAGAAATTTTGCGGATTCGTCTATCCGTTCGGAGATATGGCAGTTTGGATGTAAGAAACGCTTGAGAAACTCAAAATTTTCGCAGATCTGATGCTCGAAACGAATAACTGGAATGGCCCGGGGGAAAAGTACACATACCGTTGTAATCGAGCGAGTTTCTACTTTCAGATGCAACAGAAATTTTTCGGATTCGTCAATCCGTTCGCGTGATATGGCAGTTTGGAAGTAAGAAACGCTTGAGGAACTCAAAATTTTCGCTGTTCTGATGCTCGAAACGAATAACTAGAATGGGCTAGGGGAAAAGTACACATACCGTTTAATTCGGGCGAGTTTCTACATTCAGATGCAACAGAAATTTTTCGGATTCGTCAATCCGTTCGCGAGATATGGCAGTTTGGAGGTAAGAAACGCTTGAGAAACACAAAATTTTCGCAGTACTGATGCTTGAAACGAATAACTAGAATGACCTAGGGGAAAGTACACATACCGTTGTAATTGGGCGAGTTTCTACTTTCAAATGCAACAGAAATTTTTTGAATTCGTCAATCTGTTCGCGAGATATGGCAGTTTGGAGGTAAGAAACGCTTGAGAAACTCAAAATTTTCGCAGTTCTGATGCTCGAAACGAATAACTAGAATGGACTAGGGGAAAAGTACACATACCGTTGTAATCGGGCGAGTTACTACTTTCAGATGCAACAGAAATTTTTCGGATTCGACAATCCGTTCGTGAGATATGGCAGTTTGGAGGTAAGAAACGCTTGAGAAACTCAAAATTCTCGCAGTTCTGATGCTCGAATCGAATAACTAGAATGGCCTAGGGGAAAAGTACACATACCGTTGTAATCGGGCGAGTTTCCACATTCAGATGCATCAGAAATGTTGCGGAATCGTCAATCCGTTCGCGAGATATGGCAGTTTGGAGGTAAGAAACGCTTGAGAAACTCAAAACTTTCGCAGTTCTGATGCTCGAAACGAATAACTAGAATGGCCTAGGGGAAAAGTACACATACAGTTGTAATCGGGCGAGTTTCTACATTCAGATGCAACAGAAATTTTGCGGATTCGTCTATCCGTTCGGAGATATGGCAGTTTGGATGTAAGAAACGCTTGAGAAACTCAAAATTTTCGCAGTTCTGATGCTCGAAACGAGTAACTAGAATGGCCTAGGGGAAAAGCACACATACCGTTGTAATCGGGCGAGTTTCTACTTTCAGATGCAGCCGAAATTTTTCGGATTCGTCAATCCGTTTGCGAGATATGGCAGTTTGGAGGTAAGAAACGCTTGAGAAACTCAAAATTTTCGCAGTTCTTATGCTCGAATCGAATAACTAGAATGGCCTAGGGGAAAAGTACACATACCGTTGTAATCGGGCGAGTTTCTACTTTCAGATGCAACTGAAATTTTGCGGATTCGTCTATGCGTTCGCGAGATATGGCAGTTTGGAGGTAAGAAACGCTTGAGAAACTCAAAAGTTTCGCAGTTCTGATGCTCGAAACGAATAACTAGAATGGCCTACGGGATAAGTACACATACAGTTGTAATCGGGCAAGTTTCTTTTTCAGATGCAACAGAAATTTTTCGGATTCGTCAATCCGTTCGCGAGATATGGCAGTTTGGAGGTAAGAAACGCTTGAGAAACTCAAAATTTTCGCAGATCTGATGCTCGAAACGAATAACTGGAATGGCCCGGGGGAAAAGTACACATACCGTTGTAATCGGGCGAGTTTCTACTTTCAGATGCAACAGAAATTATTCGGATTCGTCAATCCGTTCGCGAGATATGGCAGTTTGGAAGTAAGAAACGGTTGAGAAACTCAATATTTTTGCAGTTCTGATCCTCGAAACGAATAACTAGAATGGCCTAGGGGAAAAGTACACATACCGTTAAAATCGGGCGAGTTTTTACTTTCCGATGCAACAGAAATTATTCGGATTCGTCAATCCGTTCGCGAGATATGGCAGTTTGGAAGTAAGTAACGGTTGAGAAACTCAATATTTTTGCAGTTCTGATGCTCGAAACGAATAACTAGAATGGCCTAGGGGAAAAGTACACATACCGTTAAAATCGGGCGAGTTTTTACTTTCAGATGCAACAGAAATTATTCGGATTCGTCTATCCGTTCGCGAGATATGGCTGTTTGGAGGTAAGAAACGGTTGAGGAACTCAATATTTTTGCAGTTCTGATGCTCGAAACGAATAACTAGAATGGCCTAGGGGAAAAGTACACATACCGTTAAAATCGGGCGAGTTTTTACTTTCAGATGCAACAGAAATTATTCGGATTCGTCAATCCGTTCGAGAGATATGGCAGTTTGGAAGTAAGAAACGGTTGAGAAACTCAATATTTTCGCAGTTCTGAAGCTCGAAACGAATAACTAGAATGGCATAGGGGAATAGTACAGATACCTTTGTAATCGGGCGAGTTTCCAATTTCAGATGCAACAGAAATTTTGCGGATTCGTCAATCCGTTCGCGAGATATGGCAGTTTGGAGGGAAGAAACGGTAGAGAAACTCAAAATTTTCGCAGTTCTGGTGCTCGAAACGAATATCTAGAATGGCCTTGGGGAGAAGTACACATACCGTCTTAATCGCGCGAGTTTCTACTTTCAGATGCAGCAGAAATTATTCGGATTCGTTAATCCGTTCGCGAGATATGGCAGTTTGGAGGGAAGAAACGGTTGAGCGACTCAAAATTTTCGCAGTTCTGATGCTCGAAATGAATAACTAGCATGGCCTAGGGGAAAGGTACACATACCGTTGTAATCGCGCGAGTTTCTACTTTCAGATGCAACAGAAATTATTCGGATTCGTCAATCCGTTCGAGAGATATGGCAGTTTGGAAGTAAGAAACGGTTGAGAAACTCAATATTTTCGCAGTTCTGAAGCTCGAAACGAATAACTAGAATGGCGTAGGGGAAAAGTACAGATACCTTTGTAATCGGGCGAGTTTCCAATTTCAGATGCAACAGAAATTTTGCGGATTCGTCAATCCGTTCGCGAGATATGGCAGTTTGGAGGGAAGTAACGGTTGAGAAACTCAAAATTTTCGCAGTTCTGAAGCTCGAAACGAATAACTAGAATGGCCTAGGGGAAAAGTACACATACCGTTGTAATCGGGCGAGTTTCTACTTTCAGACGCAATAGAAATTTTGCGGATTCGTCAATCCGTTCGCGAGATATGGCAGTTTGGAAGTAAGAAACGGTTGAGAAACTCAATATTTTCGCAGTTCTGAAGCTCGAAACGAATAACTAGAATGGCCTAGGGGAAAAGTAAACATACCTTTGTAATCGGGCGAGTTTCTACCTTCAGATGCAACAGAAATTATTCTGATTCGTCAATCCGTTCGCGAGATATGGCAGTTTGGAGGTACGAAAGGTTTGAGAAACTCAACATTTTCGCGGTTCTGAAGCTCGAAACGAATAACTAGAATGGCCTAGGGAAAAAGTAAACATACCGTTGTAATCGGGCGTGTTTCTACTTTCAGATGAAACAGAAATTTTGCGGATTCGTCTATGCGTTCGCGAGATATGGCAGTTTGGAGGTAAGAAACGCTTGAGAAACTCAAAATTTATGCAGTTCTGATGCTCGAAACGAATAACTAGAATGGCCTAGGGGAAAAGTACAAATACAGTTGTAATTGGGCGAGTTTCTACTTTCAGATGCAACAGAAGTTTTCAGGATTCGTCAATCCGTTCGCGAGATATGGCAGAGTTGGTGGTACGAAACGCTTGAGAAACTCAAAGTTTTCGCAGTTCTGATGCTCGAAACAAATAACTAGAATGGCCTAGGGAAAAGAACACATACCGTTGTAATCGGGCGAGTTTCTACTTTCAGGTGCAACAGAAATTTTGCGGATTCGTCAATCCGTTCGCGAGATATGGCAGTTTGGAGGTAAGAAACGCTTGAGAAACTCGAAATTTTCGCAGTTCTGATGCTCGAGACGAATAACTAGAATGGCCTAGGGGAAAAGTACACATACCGTTGTAATCGGGCGAGTTTCTACTTTCAGATGCAACAGAAATTTTTCGGATTCGTCAATCCGTTCGCGAGATATGGCAGAGTTGGAGGTACGAAACGCTTGAGAAACTCAAAGTTTTCGCAGTTCTGATGCTCGAAACAAATAACTAGAATTGCCTAGGGGAAAAGAACACATACCGTTGTAATCGGGCGAGTTTCTACTTTCAGATGCAACAGAAATTTTGCGGATTCGTCAATCCGTTCGCGAGATATGGCAGTTTGGATGTAAGAAACTCTTCAGAAACTCAAAATTTTCGCAGTTCTGATGCTCGACACGAATAACTAGAATGACCTAGGGGAAAAGTACAAATACATTTGTAATTGGGCGAGTTTCTACTTTCAGATGCAACAGAAATTTTGCGGATTCGTCAATCCGTTCGCGAGATATGGCAGTTTGGAGGTAAGAAACGCTTGAGAGACTCAAAATTTTCGCAGTTCTGATGCTCGAAACGAATAACAAGAATGGCCTAAGGGAAAGGTACACATACAGCTATAATCGGGCGAATTTCTTTTTCAGAAGCAACAGAAATTTTGCGGATTCGTCAATCCGTTCGCGAGATATGGCAGTTTGGATGTAAGAAACGCTTGAGAAACTCAAAATTTTCGCAGTTCTTATGCTCGAATCGAATAACTAGAATGGCCTAGGGGAAAAGTACACATACCGTTGTAATCGGGCGAGTTTCTACTTTCAGATGCAACTGAAATTTTGCGGATTCGTCTATGCGTTCGCGAGATATGGCAGTTTGGAGGTAAGAAACGCTTGAGAAACTCAAAAGTTTCGCAGTTCTGATGCTCGAAACGAATAACTAGAATGGCCTACGGGATAAGTACACATACAGTTGTAATCGGGCAAGTTTCTTTTTCAGATGCAACAGAAATTTTTCGGATTCGTCAATCCGTTCGTGAGATATGGCAGTTTGGAGGTAAGAAACGCTTGAGAAACTCAAAATTTTCGCAGATCTGATGCTCGAAACGAATAACTGGAATGGCCCGGGGGAAAAGTACACATACCGTTGTAATCGGGCGAGTTTCTACTTTCAGATGCAACAGAAATTATTCGGATTCGTCAATCCGTTCGCGAGATATGGCAGTTTGGAAGTAAGAAACGGTTGAGAAACTCAATATTTTTGCAGTTCTGATCCTCGAAACGAATAACTAGAATGGCCTAGGGGAAAAGTACACATACCGTTAAAATCGGGCGAGTTTTTACTTTCCGATGCAACAGAAATTATTCGGATTCGTCAATCCGTTCGCGAGATATGGCAGTTTGGAAGTAAGTAACGGTTGAGAAACTCAATATTTTTGCAGTTCTGATGCTCGAAACGAATAACTAGAATGGCCTGGGGGAAAAGTACACATACCGTTAAAATCGGGCGAGTTTTTACTTTCAGATGCAACAGAAATTATTCGGATTCGTCTATCCGTTCGCGAGATATGGCTGTTTGGAGGTAAGAAACGGTTGAGGAACTCAATATTTTTGCAGTTCTGATGCTCGAAACGAATAACTAGAATGGCCTAGGGGAAAAGTACACATACCGTTAAAATCGGGCGAGTTTTTACTTTCAGATGCAACAGAAATTATTCGGATTCGTCAATCCGTTCGAGAGATATGGCAGTTTGGAAGTAAGAAACGGTTGAGAAACTCAATATTTTCGCAGTTCTGAAGCTCGAAACGAATAACTAGAATGGCATAGGGGAATAGTACAGATACCTTTGTAATCGGGCGAGTTTCCAATTTCAGATGCAACAGAAATTTTGCGGATTCGTCAATCCGTTCGCGAGATATGGCAGTTTGGAGGGAAGAAACGGTAGAGAAACTCAAAATTTTCGCAGTTCTGGTGCTCGAAACGAATATCTAGAATGGCCTTGGGGAGAAGTACACATACCGTCTTAATCGCGCGAGTTTCTACTTTCAGATGCAGCAGAAATTATTCGGATTCGTTAATCCGTTCGCGAGATATGGCAGTTTGGAGGGAAGAAACGGTTGAGCGACTCAAAATTTTCGCAGTTCTGATGCTCGAAATGAATAACTAGCATGGCCTAGGGGAAAGGTACACATACCGTTGTAATCGCGCGAGTTTCTACTTTCAGATGCAACAGAAATTATTCGGATTCGTCAATCCGTTCGAGAGATATGGCAGTTTGGAAGTAAGAAACGGTTGAGAAACTCAATATTTTCGCAGTTCTGAAGCTCGAAACGAATAACTAGAATGGCGTAGGGGAAAAGTACAGATACCTTTGTAATCGGGCGAGTTTCCAATTTCAGATGCAACAGAAATTTTGCGGATTCGTCAATCCGTTCGCGAGATATGGCAGTTTGGAGGGAAGTAACGGTTGAGAAACTCAAAATTTTCGCAGTTCTGAAGCTCGAAACGAATAACTAGAATGGCCTAGGGGAAAAGTACACATACCGTTGTAATCGGGCGAGTTTCTACTTTCAGACGCAATAGAAATTTTGCGGATTCGTCAATCCGTTCGCGAGATATGGCAGTTTGGAAGTAAGAAACGGTTGAGAAACTCAATATTTTCGCAGTTCTGAAGCCCGAAACGAATAACTAGAATGGCCTAGGGGAAAAGTAAACATACCTTTGTAATCGGGCGAGTTTCTACCTTCAGATGCAACAGAAATTATTCTGATTCGTCAATCCGTTCGCGAGATATGGCAGTTTGAAGGTACGAAAGGTTTGAGAAACTCAACATTTTCGCGGTTCTGAAGCTCGAAACGAATAACTAGAATGGCCTAGGGAAAAAGTAAACATACCGTTGTAATCGGGCGTGTTTCTACTTTCAGATGAAACAGAAATTTTGCGGATTCGTCTATGCGTTCGCGAGATATGGCAGTTTGGAGCGAAGAAACGGTTGAGGAACTCAAAATTTTCACAGTTCTGATGCTCGAAACGAATAACTAGCATGGCCTAGGGGAAAAGTACACATACCGTTGTAATCGGGCGAGTTTCTACTTTCAGATACAACAGAAATTATTCGGATTCGTCAATCCGTTCGCGAGATATGGCAGTTTGGAGGTAAGAAACGCTTGAGAAACACAAAATTTTCGCAGTACTGATGCTTGAAACGAATAACTAGAATGACCTAGGGGAAAAGAACTCATACCGTTGTAATTGGGCGAGTTTCTACTTTCAGATGCAACAGAAATTTTTCGAATTCGTCAATCTGTTCGCGAGATATGGCAGTTTGGAGGTAAGAAACGCTTGAGAAACTCAAAATTTTCGCAGTTCTGATGCTCGAAACGAATAACTAGAATGGACTAGGGGAGAAGTACACATACCGTTGTAATCGGGCGAGTTTCTACTTTCAGATGCAACAGAAATTTTGCGGATTCGTCTATCCGTTCGGAGATATGGCAGTTTGGATGTAAGAAACGCTTGAGAAACTCAAAATTTTCGCAGTTCTGATGCTCGAAACGAGTAACTAGAATGGCCTAGGGGAAAAGCACACATACCGTTGTAATCTGGCGAGTTTCTACTTTCAGATGCAGCCGAAATTTTTCGGATTCGTCAATCCGTTCGTGAGATATGGCAGTTTGGAGGTAAGAAACGCTTGAGAAACTCAAAATTTTCGCAGTTCTGATGCTCGAATCGAATAACTAGAATGGCCTAGGGGAAAAGTACACATACCGTTGTAATCGGGCGAGTTTCTACTTTCAGATGCAACAGAAATTTTGCGGATTCGTCTATGCGTTCGCGAGATATGGCAGTTTGGAGGTAAGAAACGCTTGAGAAGCTCAAAATTTTCGCAGATCTGATGCTCGAAACGAATAACTGGAATGGCCCGGGGGAAAAGTACACATACCGTTGTAATCGGGCGAGTTTCTACTTTCAGATGCAACAGAAGTTTTTCGGATTCGTCAATCCGTTCGCGTGATATGGCAGTTTGGAAGTAAGAAACGCTTGAGGAACTCAAAATTTTCACTGTTCTGATGCTCGAAACGAATAACTAGAATGGGCTAGGGGAAAAGTACACATACCGTTTAATTCGGGCGAGTTTCTACATTCAGATGCAACAGAAATTTTTCGGATTCGTCAATCCGTTCGCGAGATATGGCAGTTTGGAGGTAAGAAACGCTTGAGAAACACAAAATTTTCGCAGTACTGATGCTTGAAACGAATAACTAGAATGACCTAGGGGAAAAGTACACATACCGTTGTAATTGGGCGAGTTTCTACTTTCAAATGCAACAGAAATTTTTTGAATTCGTCAATCTGTTCGCGAGATATGGCAGTTTGGAGGTAAGAAACGCTTGAGAAACTCAAAATTTTCGCAGTTCTGATGCTCGAAACGAATAACTAGAATGGACTAGGGGAAAAGTACACATACCGTTGTAATCGGGCGAGTTTCTACTTTCAGATGCAACAGAAATTTTTCGGATTCGACAATCCGTTCGTGAGATATGGCAGTTTGGAGGTAAGAAACGCTTGAGAAACTCAAAATTTTCGCAGTTCTGATGCTCGAAATGAATAACTAGCATGGCCTAGGGGAAAGGTACACATACCGTTGTAATCGCGCGAGTTTCTACTTTCAGATGCAACAGAAATTATTCGGATTCGTCAATCCGTTCGAGAGATATGGCAGTTTGGAAGTAAGAAACGGTTGAGAAACTCAATATTTTCGCAGTTCTGAAGCTCGAAACGAATAACTAGAATGGCGTAGGGGAAAAGTACAGATACCTTTGTAATCGGGCGAGTTTCCAATTTCAGATGCAACAGAAATTTTGCGGATTCGTCAATCCGTTCGCGAGATATGGCAGTTTGGAGGGAAGTAACGGTTGAGAAACTCAAAATTTTCGCAGTTCTGAAGCTCGAAACGAATAACTAGAATGGGCTAGGGGAAAAGTACACATACCGTTGTAATCGGGCGAGTTTCTACTTTCAGACGCAATAGAAATTTTGCGGATTCGTCAATCCGTTCGCGAGATATGGCAGTTTGGAAGTAAGAAACGGTTGAGAAACTCAATATTTTCGCAGTTCTGAAGCTCGAAACGAATAACTAGAATGGCCTAGGGGAAAAGTAAACATACCTTTGTAATCGGGCGAGTTTCTACCTTCAGATGCAACAGAAATTATTCTGATTCGTCAATCCGTTCGCGAGATATGGCAGTTTGGAGGTACGAAAGGTTTGAGAAACTCAACATTTTCGCAGTTCTGAAGCTCGAAACGAATAACTAGAATGGCCTAGGGGAAAAGTAAACATACCGTTGTAATCGGGCGTGTTTCTACTTTCAGATGAAACAGAAATTTTGCGGATTCGTCTATGCGTTCGCGAGATATGGCAGTTTGGAGCGAAGAAACGGTTGAGGAACTCAAAATTTTCACAGTTCTGATGCTCGAAACGAATAACTAGCATGGCCTAGGGGAAAAGTACACATACCGTTGTAATCGGGCGAGTTTCTACTTTCAGATGCAACAGAAATTATTCGGATTCGTCAATCCGTTCGCGAGATATGGCAGTTTGGAGGTAAGAAACGCTTGAGAAACACAAAATTTTCGCAGTACTGATGCTTGAAACGAATAACTAGAATGACCTAGGGGAAAAGAACACATACCGTTGTAATTGGGCGAGTTTCTACTTTCAGATGCAACAGAAATTTTTCGAATTCGTCAATCTGTTCGCGAGATATGGCAGTTTGGAGGTAAGAAACGCTTGAGAAACTCAAAATTTTCGCAGTTCTGATGCTCGAAACGAATAACTAGAATGGACTAGGGGAAAAGTACACATACCGTTGTAATCGGGCGAGTTTCTACTTTCAGATGCAACAGAAATTTTGCGGATTCGTCTATCCGTTCGGAGATATGGCAGTTTGGATGTAAGAAACGCTTGAGAAACTCAAAATTTTCGCAGTTCTGATGCTCGAAATGAGTAACTAGAATGGCCTAGGGGAAAAGCACACATACCGTTGTAATCGGGCGAGTTTCTACTTTCAGATGCAACAGAAATTTTGCTGATTCGTCTATGCGTTCGCGAGATATGGCAGTTTGGAGGTAAGAAACGCTTGAGAAGCTCAAAATTTTCGCAGATCTGATGCTCGAAACGAATAACTGGAATGGCCCGGGGGAAAAGTACACATACCGTTGTAATCGGGCGAGTTTCTACTTTCAGATGCAACAGAAATTTTTCGGATTCGTCAATCCGTTCGCGTGATATGGCAGTTTGGAAGTAAGAAACGCTTGAGGAACTCAAAATTTTCGCTGTTCTGATGCTCGAAACGAATAACTAGAATGGGCTAGGGGAAAAGTACACATACCGTTTAATTCGGGCGAGTTTCTACATTCAGATGCAACAGAAATTTTTCGGATTCGTCAATCCGTTCGCGAGATATGGCAGTTTGGAGGTAAGAAACGCTTGAGAAACTCAAAATTTTCGCAGTTCTGATGCTCGAAACGAATAACTAGAATGGACTAGGGGAAAAGTACACATACCGTTGTAATCGGGCGAGTTTCTACTTTCAGATGCAACAGAAATTTTCGGATTCGACAATCCGTTCGTGAGATATGGCAGTTTGGAGGTAAGAAACGCTTGAGAAACTCAAAATTTTCGCAGTTCTGATGCTCGAATCGAATAACTAGAATGGCCTAGGGGAAAAGTACACATACCGTTGTAATCGGGCGAGTTTCCACATTCAGATGCATCAGAAATGTTGCGGAATCGTCAATCCGTTCGCGAGATATGGCAGTTTGGAGGTAAGAAACGCTTGAGAAACTCAAAACTTTCGCAGTTCTGATGCTCGAAACGAATAACTAGAATGGCCTAGGGGAAAAGTACACATACAGTTGTAATCGGGCGAGTTTCTACATTCAGATGCAACAGAAATTTTGCGGATTCGTCTATCCGTTCGGAGATATGGCAGTTTGGATGTAAGAAACGCTTGAGAAACTCAAAATTTTCGCAGTTCTGATGCTCGAAACGAGTAACTAGAATGGCCTAGGGGAAAAGCACACATACCGTTGTAATCGGGCGAGTTTCTACTTTCAGATGCAGCCGAAATTTTTCGGATTCGTCAATCCGTTTGCGAGATATGGCAGTTTGGAGGTAAGAAACGCTTGAGAAACTCAAAATTTTCGCAGTTCTTATGCTCGAATCGAATAACTAGAATGGCCTAGGGGAAAAGTACACATACCGTTGTAATCGGGCGAGTTTCTACTTTCAGATGCAACTGAAATTTTGCGGATTCGTCTATGCGTTCGCGAGATATGGCAGTTTGGAGGTAAGAAACGCTTGAGAAACTCAAAAGTTTCGCAGTTCTGATGCTCGAAACGAATAACTAGAATGGCCTACGGGATAAGTACACATACAGTTGTAATCGGGCAAGTTTCTTTTTCAGATGCAACAGAAATTTTTCGGATTCGTCAATCCGTTCGCGAGATATGGCAGTTTGGAGGTAAGAAACGCTTGAGAAACTCAAAATTTTCGCAGATCTGATGCTCGAAACGAATAACTGGAATGGCCCGGGGGAAAAGTACACATACCGTTGTAATCGGGCGAGTTTCTACTTTCAGATGCAACAGAAATTTTTCGGATTCGACAATCCGTTCGCGTGATATGGCAGTTTGGAGGTAAGAAACGCTTGAGGAACTCAAAATTTTCGCTGTTCTGATGCTCGAAACGAATAACTAGAATGGGCTAGGGGAAAAGTACACATACCGTTTAAATCGGGCGAGTTTCTACATTCAGATGCAACAGAAATTTTTCGGATTCGTCAATCCGTTCGCGAGATATGGCAGTTTGGAGGTAAGAAACGCTTGAGAAACTCAAAATTTATGCAGTTCTGATGCTCGAAACGAATAACTAGAATGGCCTAGGGGAAAAGTACAAATACAGTTGTAATTGGGCGAGTTTCTACTTTCAGATGCAACAGAAGTTTTCAGGATTCGTCAATCCGTTCGCGAGATATGGCAGAGTTGGTGGTACGAAACGCTTGAGAAACTCAAAGTTTTCGCAGTTCTGATGCTCGAAACAAATAACTAGAATGGCCTAGGGGAAAAGAACACATACCGTTGTAATCGGGCGAGTTTCTACTTTCAGGTGCAACAGAAATTTTGCGGATTCGTCAATCCGTTCGCGAGATATGGCAGTTTGGAGGTAAGAAACGCTTGAGAAACTCAAAATTTTCGCAGTTCTGATGCTCGAAACGAATAACAAGAATGGCCTAGGGGAAAAGTACACATACAGCTGTAATCGGGCGAATTTCTTTGTCAGAAGCAACAGAAATGTTGCGGAATATTCAATCCGTTCGCGAGATATGGCAGTTTGGAGGTAAGAAACGCTTGAGAAACTCGAAATTTTCGCAGTTCTGATGCTCGAAACGAATAACTAGAATGGCCTAGGGGAAAAGTACTCATACCGTTGTAATCGGGCGAGTTTCTACTTTCAGATGCAACAGAAATTTTTCGGATTCGTCAATCCGTTCGCGAGATATGGCAGAGTGGGGGTACGAAACGCTTGAGAAACTCAAAGTTTTCGCAGTTCTGATGCTCGAAACAAATAACTAGAATTGCCTAGGGGAAAAGAACACATACCGTTGTAATCGGGCGAGTTTCTACTTTCAGATGCAACAGAAATTTTGCGGATTCGTCAATCCGTTCGCGAGATATGGCAGTTTGGATGTAAGAAACGCTTCAGAAACTCAAAATTTTCGCAGTTCTAATGCTCGACACGAATAACTAGAATGACCTAGGGGAAAAGTACATATACATTTGTAATTGGGCGAGTTTCTAATTTCAGATGCAACAGAAATTTTGCGGATTCGTCAATCCGTTCGCGAGATATGGCAGTTTGGAGGTAAGAAACGCTTGAGAAACTCAAAATTTATGCAGTTCTGATGCTCGAAACGAATAACTAGAATGGCCTAGGGGAAAAGTACAAATACAGTTGTAATTGGGCGAGTTTCTACTTTCAGATGCAACAGAAGTTTTCAGGATTCGTCAATCCGTTCGCGAGATATGGCAGAGTTGGTGGTACGAAACGCTTGAGAAACACAAAGTTTTCGCAGTTCTGATGCTCGAAACAAATAACTAGAATGGCCTAGGGGAAAAGAACACATACCGTTGTAATCGGGCGAGTTTCTACTTTCAGGTGCAACAGAAATTTTGCGGATTCGTCAATCCGTTCGCGAGATATGGCAGTTTGGAGGTAAGAAACGCTTGAGAAACTCAAAATTTTCGCAGTTCTGATGCTCGAAACGAATAACAAGAATGGCCTAGGGGAAAAGTACACATACAGCTGTAATCGGGCGAATTTCTTTGTCAGAAGCAACAGAAATGTTGCGGAATATTCAATCCGTTCGCGAGATATGGCAGTTTGGAGGTAAGAAACGCTTGAGAAACTCGAAATTTTCGCAGTTCTGATGCTCGAAACGAATAACTAGAATGGCCTAGGGGAAAAGTACACATACCGTTGTAATCGGGCGAGTTTCTACTTTCAGATGCAACAGAAATTTTTCGGATTCGTCAATCCGTTCGCGAGATATGGCAGAGTTGGAGGTACGAAACGCTTGAGAAACTCAAAGTTTTCGCAGTTCTGATAATCGAAACAAATAACTAGAATTGCCTAGGGGAAAAGAACACATACCGTTGTAATCGGGCGAGTTTCTACTTTCAGATGCAACAGAAATTTTGCGGATTCGTCAATCCGTTCGCGAGATATGGCAGTTTGGATGTAAGAAACGCTTCAGAAACTCAAAATTTTCGCAGTTCTGATGCTCGACACGAATAACTAGAATGACCTAGGGGAAAAGTACAAATACATTTGTAATTGGGCGAGTTTCTACTTTCAGATGCAACAGAAATTTTGCGGATTCGTCAATCCGTTCGCGAGATATGGCAGTTTGGAGGTAAGAAACGCTTGAGAGACTCAAAATTTTCGCAGTTCTGATGCTCGAAGCGAATAACAAGAATGGCCTAAGGGAAAAGTACACATACAGCTATAATCGTGCGAATTTCTTTTTCAGAAGCAACAGAAATTTTGCGGATTCGTCAATCCGTTCGCGAGATATGGCAGTTTGGATGTAAGAAACGCTTGAGAAACTCAAAATTTTCGCAGTTCTTATGCTCGAATCGAATAACTAGAATGGCCTAGGGGAAAAGTACACATACCGTTGTAATCGGGCGAGTTTCTACTTTCAGATGCAACTGAAATTTTGCGGATTCGTCTATGCGTTCGCGAGATATGGCAGTTTGGAGGTAAGAAACGCTTGAGAAACTCAAAAGTTTCGCAGTTCTGATGCTCGAAACGAATAACTAGAATGGCCTACGGGATAAGTACACATACAGTTGTAATCGGGCAAGTTTCTTTTTCAGATGCAACAGAAATTTTTCGGATTCGTCAATCCGTTCGCGAGATATGGCAGTTTGGAGGTAAGAAACGCTTGAGAAACTCAAAATTTTCGCAGATCTGATGCTCGAAACGAATAACTGGAATGGCCCGGGGGAAAAGTACACATACCGTTGTAATCGGGCGAGTTTCTACTTTCAGATGCAACAGAAATTTTTCGGATTCGACAATCCGTTCGCGTGATATGGCAGTTTGGAGGTAAGAAACGCTTGAGGAACTCAAAATTTTCGCTGTTCTGATGCTCGAAACGAATAACTAGAATGGGCTAGGGGAAAAGTACACATACCGTTTAAATCGGGCGAGTTTCTACATTCAGATGCAACAGAAATTTTTCGGATTCGTCAATCCGTTCGCGAGATATGGCAGAGTTGGTGGTACGAAACGCTTGAGAAACTCAAAGTTTTCGCAGTTCTGATGCTCGAAACAAATAACTAGAATGGCCTAGGGGAAAAGAACACATACCGTTGTAATCGGGCGAGTTTCTACTTTCAGATGCAACAGAAATTTTGCGGATTCGTCAATCCGTTCGCGAGATATGACAGTTTGGAGGTAAGAAACGCTTGAGAAACTCAAAATTTTCGCAGTTCTGATGCTCGAAACGAATAACTAGAATGGCCTAGGGGAAAAGTACACATACAGTTGTAATCGGGCGAGTTTCTACATTCAGATGCAACAGAAATTTTGCGGATTCGTCTATCCGTTCGGAGATATGGCAGTTTGGATGTAAGAAACGCTTGAGAAACTCAAAATTTTCGCAGTTCTGATGCTCGAAACGAGTAACTAGAATGGCCTAGGGGAAAAGCACACATACCGTTGTAATCGGGCGAGTTTCTACTTTCAGATGCAGCCGAAATTTTTCGGATTCGTCAATCCGTTTGCGAGATATGGCAATTTGGAGGTAAGAAACGCTTGAGAAACTCAAAATTTTCGCAGTTCTTATGCTCGAATCGAATAACTAGAATGGCCTAGGGGAAAAGTACACATACCGTTGTAATCGGGCGAGTTTCTACTTTCAGATGCAACTGAAATTTTGCGGATTCGTCTATGCGTTCGCGAGATATGGCAGTTTGGAGGTAAGAAACGCTTGAGAAACTCAAAAGTTTCGCAGTTCTGATGCTCGAAACGAATAACTAGAATGGCCTACGGGATAAGTACACATACAGTTGTAATCGGGCAAGTTTCTTTTTCAGATGCAACAGAAATTTTTCGGATTCGTCAATCCGTTCGCGAGATATGGCAGTTTGGAGGTAAGAAACGCTTGAGAAACTCAAAATTTTCGCAGATCTGATGCTCGAAACGAATAACTGGAATGGCCCGGGGGAAAAGTACACATACCGTTGTAATCGGGCGAGTTTCTACTTTCAGATGCAACAGAAATTTTTCGGATTCGACAATCCGTTCGCGTGATATGGCAGTTTGGAGGTAAGAAACGCTTGAGGAACTCAAAATTTTCGCTGTTCTGATGCTCGAAACGAATAACTAGAATGGGCTAGGGGAATAGAACACATACCGTTTAAATCGGGCGAGTTTCTACATTCAGATGCAACAGAAATTTTTCGGATTCGTCAATCCGTTCGCGAGATATGGCAGTTTGGAGGTAAGAAGCGCTTGAGAAACTCAAAATTTATGCAGTTATGATGCTCGAAACGAATAACTAGAATGGCCTAGGGGAAAAGTACAAATACAGTTGTAATTGGGCGAGTTTCTACTTTCAGATGCAACAGAAGTTTTCAGGATTCGTCAATCCGTTCGCGAGATATGGCAGAGTTGGTGGTACGAAACGCTTGAGAAACTCAAAGTTTTCGCAGTTCTGATGCTCGAAACAAATAACTAGAATGGCCTAGGGAAAAGAACACATACCGTTGTAATCGGGCGAGTTTCTACTTTCAGATGCAGCCGAAATTTTTCGGATTCGTCAATCCGTTTGCGAGATATGGCAGTTTGGAGGTAAGAAACGCTTGAGAAACTCAAAATTTTCGCAGTTCTCATGCTCGAATCGAATAACTAGAATGGCCTAGGGGAAAAGTACACATACCGTTGTAATCGGGCGAGTTTCTACTTTCAGATGCAACTGAAATTTTGCGGATTCGTCTATGCGTTCGCGAGATATGGCAGTTTGGAGGTAAGAAACGCTTGAGAAACTCAAAATTTTCGCAGTTCTGATGCTCGAAACGAATAACTAGAATGGCCTAGGGGAAAAGTACACATACAGTTGTAATCGGGCGAGTTTCTACATACAGATGCAACAGAAATTTTGCGGATTCGTCTATCCGTTCGGAGATATGGCAGTTTGGATGTAAGAAACGCTTGAGAAACTCAAAATTTTCGCAGTTCTGATGCTCGAAACGAGTAACTAGAATGGCCTAGGGGAAAAGCACACATACCGTTGTAATCGGGCGAGTTTCTACTTTCAGATGCAGCCGAAATTTTTCGGATTCGTCAATCCGTTTGCGAGATATGGCAGTTTGGAGGTAAGAAACGCTTGAGAAACTCAAAAGTTTCGCAGTTCTGATGCTCGAAACGAATAACTAGAATGGCCTACGGGATAAGTACACATACAGTTGTAATCGGGCAAGTTTCTTTTTCAGATGCAACAGAAATTTTTCGGATTCGTCAATCCGTTCGCGAGATATGGCAGTTTGGAGGTAAGAAACGCTTGAGAAACTCAAAATTTTCGCAGATCTGATGCTCGAAACGAATAACTGGAATGGCCCGGGGGAAAAGTACACATACCGTTGTAATCGGGCGAGTTTCTACTTTCAGATGCAACAGAAATTTTTCGGATTCGACAATCCGTTCGCGTGATATGGCAGTTTGGAGGTAAGAAACGCTTGAGGAACTCAAAATTTTCGCTGTTCTGATGCTCGAAACGAATAACTAGAATGGGCTAGGGGAAAAGTACACATACCGTTTAAATCGGGCGAGTTTCTACATTCAGATGCAACAGAAATTTTTCGGATTCGTCATTCCGTTCGCGAGATATGGCAGAGTTGGTGGTACGAAACGCTTGAGAAACTCAAAGTTTTCGCAGTTCTGATGCTCGAAACAAATAACTAGAATGGCCTAGGGGAAAAGAACACATACCGTTGTAATCGGGCGAGTTTCTACTTTCAGATGCAACAGAAACTTTGCGGATTCGTCAATCCGTTCGCGAGATATGACAGTTTGGAGGTAAGAAACGCTTGAGAAACTCAAAATTTTCGCAGTTCTGATGCTCGAAACGAATAACTAGAATGGCCTAGGGGAAAAGTACACATACAGTTGTAATCGGGCGAGTTTCTACATTCAGATGCAACAGAAATTTTGCGGATTCGTCTATCCGTTCGGAGATATGGCAGTTTGGATGTAAGAAACGCTTGAGAAACTCAAAATTTTCGCAGTTCTGATGCTCGAAACGAGTAACTAGAATGGCCTAGGGGAAAAGCACACATACCGTTGTAATCGGGCGAGTTTCTACTTTCAGATGCAGCCGAAATTTTTCGGATTCGTCAATCCGTTTGCGAGATATGGCAGTTTGGAGGTAAGAAAGCTTGAGAAACTCAAAATTTTCGCAGGTTCTTATGCTCGAATCGAATAACTAGAATGGCCTAGGGGAAAAGTACACATACCGTTGTAATCGGGCGAGTTTCTACTTCAGATGCAACTGAAATTTTGCGGATTCGTCTATGCGTTCGCGAGATATGGCAGTTTGGAGGTAAGAAACGCTTGAGAAACTCAAAGTTTCGCAGTTCTGATGCTCGAAACGAATAACTAGAATGGCCTACGGGATAAGTACACATACAGTTGTAATCGGGCAAGTTTCTTTTTCAGATGCAACAGAAATTTTTCGGATTCGTCAATCCGTTCGCGAGATATGGCAGTTTGGAGGTAAGAAACGCTTGAGAAACTCAAATTTTCGCAGATCTGATGCTCGAAACGAATAACTGGAATGGCCCGGGGGAAAAGTACACATACCGTTGTAATCGGGCGAGTTTCTACTTTCAGATGCAACAGAAATTTTTCGGATTCGACAATCCCGTTCGCGTGATATGGCAGTTTGGAGGTAAGAAACGCTTGAGGACTCAAAATTTTCGCTGTTCTGATGCTCGAAACGAATAACTAGAATGGGCTAGGGGAAAAGTACACATACCGTTTAAATCGGGCGAGTTTCTACATTCAGATGCAACAGAAATTTTTCGGATTCGTCAATCCGTTCGCGAGATATGGCAGTTTGGAGGTAAGAAACGCTTGAGAAACTCAAAATTTATGCAGTTCTGATGCTCGAAACGAATAACTAGAATGGCCTAGGGGAAAAGTACAAATACAGTTGTAATTGGGCGAGTTTCTACTTTCAGATGCAACAGAAGTTTTCAGGATTCGTCAATCCGTTCGCGAGATATGGCAGAGTTGGTGGTACGAAACGCTTGAGAAACTCAAAGTTTTCGCAGTTCTGATGCTCGAAACAAATAACTAGAATGGCCTAGGGGAAAAGAACACATACCGTTGTAATCGGGCGAGTTTCTACTTCAGATGCAGCCGAAATTTTTCGGATTCGTCAATCCGTTTGCGAGATATGGCAGTTTGGAGGTAAGAAACGCTTGAGAACACTCAAAATTTTCGCAGTTCTCATGCTCGAATCGAATAACTAGAATGGCCTAGGGGAAAAGTACACATACCGTTGTAATCGGGCGAGTTTCTACTTTCAGATGCAACTGAAATTTTGCGGATTCGTCTATGCGTTCGCGAGATATGGCAGTTTGGAGGTAAGAAACGCTTGAGAAACTCAAAATTTTCGCAGTTCTGATGCTCGAAACGAATAACTAGAATGGCCTAGGGGAAAGTACACATACAGTTGTAATCGGGCGAGTTTCTACATACAGATGCAACAGAAATTTTGCGGATTCGTCTATCCGTCGGAGATATGGCAGTTTGGATGTAAGAGACGCTTGAGAAACTCAAAATTTTCGCAGTTCTGATGCTCGAAACGAGTAACTAGAATGGCCTAGGGGAAAAGCACACATACCGTTGTAATCCGGGCGAGTTTTCTACTTTCAGATGCAGCCGAAATTTTTCGGATTCGTCAATCCGTTTGCGAGATATGGCAGTTTGGAGGTAAGAAAACGCTTGAGAAACTCAAAATTTTCGCAGTTCTTATGCTCGAATCGAATAACTAGAATGGCCTAGGGGAAAAGTACACATACCGTTGTAATCGGGCGAGTTTCTACTTTCAGATGCAACTGAAATTTTGCGGATTCGTCTAATGCGTTCGCGAGATATGGCAGTTTGGATGTAAGAAACGCTTGAGAAACTCAAAAGTTTCGCAGTTCTGGTGCTCGAAACAAATAACTAGAATGGCCTACGGGATAAGTACACATACAGTTGTAATCGGGCAAGTTTCTTTTTCAGATGCAACAGAAATTTTTCGGATTCGTCAATCCGTTCGCGAGATATGGCAGTTTGGAGGTAAGAAACGCTTGAGAAACTCAAAATTTTCGCAGATCTGATGCTCGAAACGAATAACTGGAATGGCCCGGGGGAAAAGTACACATACCGTTGTAATCGGGCGAGTTTCTACTTTCAGATGCAACAGAAATTTTTCGGATTCGACAATCCGTTCGCGTGATATGGCAGTTTGGAGGTAAGAAACGCTTGAGGAACTCAAAATTTTCGCTGTTCTGATGCTCGAAACGAATAACTAGAATGGGCTAGGGGAAAAGTACACATACCGTTTAAATCGGGCGAGTTTCTACATTCAGATGCAACAGAAATTTTTCGGATTCGTCAATCCGTTCGCGAGATATGGCAGTTTGGAGGTAAGAAACGCTTGAGAAACTCAAAATTTATGCAGTTCTGATGCTCGAAACGAATAACTAGAATGGCCTAGGGGAAAAGTACAAATACAGTTGTAATTGGGCGAGTTTCTACTTTCAGATGCAACAGAAGTTTTCAGGATTCGTCAATCCGTTCGCGAGATATGGCAGAGTTGGTGGTACGAAACGCTTGAGAAACTCAAAGTTTTCGCAGTTCTGATGCTCGAAACAAATAACTAGAATGGCCTAGGGGAAAAGAACACATACCGTTGTAATCGGGCGAGTTTCTACTTTCAGGTGCAACAGAAATTTTGCGGATTCGTCAATCCGTTCGCGAGATATGGCAGTTTGGAGGTAAGAAACGCTTGAGAAACTCAAAATTTTCGCAGTTCTGATGCTCGAAACGAATAACAAGAATGGCCTAGGGGAAAAGTACACATACAGCTGTAATCGGGCGAATTTCTTTGTCAGAAGCAACAGAAATGTTGCGGAATATTCAATCCGTTCGCGAGATATGGCAGTTTGGAGGTAACAAACGCTTGAGAAACTCGAAATTTTCGCAGTTCTGATGCTCGAAACGAATAACTAGAATGGCCTAGGGGAAAAGTACACATACCGTTGTAATCGGGCGAGTTTCTACTTTCAGATGCAACAGAAATTTTTCGGATTCGTCAATCCGTTCGCGAGATATGGCAGAGTTGGAGGTACGAAACGCTTGAGAAACTCAAAGTTTTCGCAGTTCTGATGCTCGAAACAAATAACTAGAATTGCCTAGGGGAAAAGAACACATACCGTTGTAATCGGGCGAGTTTCTACTTTCAGATGCAACAGAAATTTTGCGGATTCGTCAATCCGTTCGCGAGATATGGCAGTTTGGATGTAAGAAACGCTTCAGAAGCTCAAAATTTTCGCAGTTCTGATGCTCGACACGAATAACTAGAATGACCTAGGGGAAAAGTACAAATACATTTGTAATTGGGCGAGTTTCTACTTTCAGATGCAACAGAAATTTTGCGGATTCGTCAATCCGTTCGCGAGATATGGCAGTTTGGAGGTAAGAAACGCTTGAGAGACTCAAAATTTTCGCAGTTCTGATGCTCGAAACGAATAACAAGAATGGCCTAAGGGAAAAGTACACATACAGCTATAATCGGGCGAATTTCTTTTTCAGAAGCAACAGAAATGTTGCGGAATCGTCAATCCGTTCGCGAGATATGGCAGTTTGGAGGTAAGAAACGCTTGAGAAACTCAAAATTTTCGCAGGTCTGATGCTCGAAACGAATTACAAGAATGGCCTAAGGGAAAGGTACACATACAGCTATAATCGGGCGAATTTCTTTTTCAGAAGCAGCAGAAATGTTGCGGAATCGTCAATCCGTTCGCGAGATATGGCAGTTTGGAGGTAAGAAACGCTTGAGAAACTCGAAATTTTCGCAGTTCTGATGCTCGAAACGAATAACTAGAATGGCCTAGGGGAAAAGTACACTTACCGTTGTAATCGGGCGAGTTTCTTCTTTCAGATGCAACAGAAATTTTGCGGATTCGTCAATCCGTTCGCGAGATATGGCAGTTTGTTGGTAAGTAACGCTTGAGAAACAAAAAATTTTCGCAGTTCTGATGCTCGAAACGAATAACTAGAATGGACTAGGGGAAAAGTACACATACAGTTGTAATCGGGCGAGTTTCTACTTTCAGATGCAACAGAAATTTTGCGGATTCGTCAATCCGTTCGCGAGATATGGCAGTTTGGAGGTAAGAAACGCTTGAGAAACTCAAAATTTTCGCAGTTCTGATGCTCGAATCGAATAACTAGAATGGCCTAGGGGAAAAGTACACATACCGTTGTAATCGGGCGAGTTTCCACATTCAGACGCATCAGAAATGTTGCGGAATCGTCAATCCGTTCGCGAGATATGGCAGTTTGGAGGTAAGAAACGCTTGAGAAACTCAAAACTTTCGCAGTTCTGATGCTCGAAACGAATAACTAGAAAGGCCTAGGGGAAAAGTACACATACAGTTGTAATCGGGCGAGTTTCTACTTTCAGATGCAACAGAAATTTTGCGGATTCGTCTATCCGTTCGGAGATATGCCAGTTTGGATGTAAGAAACGCTTGAGAAACTCAAAATTTTCGCAGTTCTGATGCTCGAAACGAGTAACTAGAATGGCCTAGGGGAAAAGCACACATACCGTTGTAATCGGGCGAGTTTCTACTTTCAGATGCAGCCGAAATTTTTCGGATTCGTCAATCCGTTTGCGAGATATGGCAGTTTGGAGTTAAGAAACGCTTGAGAAACTCAAAATTTTCGCAGTTCTTATGCTCGAATCGAATAACTAGAATGGCCTAGGGGAAAAGTACACATACCGTTGTAATCGGGCGAGTTTCTACTTTCAGGTGCAACAGAAATTTTGCGGATTCGTCAATCCGTTCGCGAGATATGGCAGTTTGGAGGTAAGAAACGCTTGAGAAACTCAAAATTTTCGCAGTTCTGATGCTCGAAACAAATAACTAGAATGGCCTAGGGGAAAAGTACACTTACCGTTGTAATCGGGCGAGTTTCTTCTTTCAGATGCAACAGAAATTTTGCGGATTCGTCAATCCGTTCGCGAGATATGGCAGTTTGTTGGTAAGTAACGCTTGAGAAACAAAAAATTTTCGCAGTTCTGATGCTCGAAACGAATAACTAGAATGGACTAGGGGAAAAGTACACATACAGTTGTAATCGGGCGAGTTTCTACTTTCAGATGCAACAGAAATTTTGCGGATTCGTCAATCCGTTCGCGAGATATGGCAGTTTGGAGGTAAGAAACGCTTGAGAAACTCAAAATTTTCGCAGTTCTGATGCTCGAATCGAATAACTAGAATGGCCTAGGGGAAAAGTACACATACCGTTGTAATCGGGCGAGTTTCCACATTCAGACGCATCAGAAATGTTGCGGAATCGTCAATCCGTTCGCGAGATATGGCAGTTTGGAGGTAAGAAACGCTTGAGAAACTCAAAACTTTCGCAGTTCTGATGCTCGAAACGAATAACTAGAAAGGCCTAGGGGAAAAGTACACATACAGTTGTAATCGGGCGAGTTTCTACTTTCAGATGCAACAGAAATTTTGCGGATTCGTCTATCCGTTCGGAGATATGCCAGTTTGGATGTAAGAAACGCTTGAGAAACTCAAAATTTTCGCAGTTCTGATGCTCGAAACGAGTAACTAGAATGGCCTAGGGGAAAAGCACACATACCGTTGTAATCGGGCGAGTTTCTACTTTCAGATGCAGCCGAAATTTTTCGGATTCGTCAATCCGTTTGCGAGATATGGCAGTTTGGAGTTAAGAAACGCTTGAGAAACTCAAAATTTTCGCAGTTCTTATGCTCGAATCGAATAACTAGAATGGCCTAGGGGAAAAGTACACATACCGTTGTAATCGGGCGAGTTTCTACTTTCAGGTGCAACAGAAATTTTGCGGATTCGTCAATCCGTTCGCGAGATATGGCAGTTTGGAGGTAAGAAACGCTTGAGAAACTCAAAATTTTCGCAGTTCTGATGCTCGAAACAAATAACTAGAATTGCCTAGGGGAAAAGAACACATACCGTTGTAATCGGGCGAGTTTCTACTTTCAGATGCAACAGAAATTTTGCGGATTCGTCAATCCGTTCGCGAGATATGGCAGAGTTGGAGGTACGAAACGCTTGAGAAACTCGAAATTTTCGCAGTTCTGATGCTCGAAACGAATAACTAGAATGGCCTAGGGGAAAAGTACACATACCGTTGTAATCGGGCGAGTTTCTACTTTCAGATGCAACAGAAATTTTTCGGATTCGTCAATCCGTTCGCGAGATATGGCAGAGTTGGAGGTACGAAACGCTTGAGAAACTCAAAGTTTTCGCAGTTCTGATGCTCGAAACAAATAACTAGAATTGCCTAGGGGAAAAGAACACATACCGTTGTAATCGGGCGAGTTTCTACTTTCAGATGCAACAGAAATTTTGCGGATTCGTCAATCCGTTCGCGAGATATGGCAGTTTGGATGTAAGAAACGCTTCAGAAACTCAAAATTTTCGCAGTTCTGATGCTCGACACGAATAACTAGAATGGCCTAGGGGAAAAGTACAATACATTTGTAATTGGGCGAGTTTCTACTTTCAGATGCAACAGAAATTTTGCGGATTCGTCAATCCGTTCGCGAGATATGGCAGTTTGGAGGTAAGAAACGTTTGAGAGACTCAAAATTTTCGCAGTTCTGATGGTCCAAACGAATAACAAGAATGGCCTAAGGGAAAAGTACACATACAGCTATAATCGGGCGAATTTCTTTTTCAGAAGCAACAGAAATGTTGCGGAATCGTCAATCCGTTCGCGAGATATGGCAGTTTGGAGGTAAGAAACGCTTGAGAAACTCAAAATTTTCGCAGTTCTGATGCTCGAAACGAATAACAAGGATGGCCTAAGGAAAAGTACACATACAGCTATAATCGGGCGAATTTCTTTTTCAGAAGCAACAGAAATGTTGCGGATTCGTCAATCCGTTCGCGAGATATGGCAGTTTGTTGGTAAGTAACGCTTGAGAAACAAAAAATTTTCGCAGTTCTGATGCTCGAAACGAATAACTAGAATCGCCTAGGGGAAAAGTACACATACAGTTGTAATCGGGCGAGTTTCTACTTTCAGATGCAACAGAAATTTTGCGGATTCGTCAATCCGTTCGCGAGATATGGCAGTTTGGAGGTAAGAAACGCTTGAGAAACTCAAAATTTTCGCAGTTCTGATGCTCGAAACGAATAACTAGAATGGCCTAGGGGAAAAGTACACATACCGTTGTAATCGGGCGAGTTTCCACATGCAGATGCAAAAGAAATTTTTCGGATTCGTCAATCCGTTCGCGAGATATGGCAGTTTGGAGGTGAGAAACGCTTCAGAAACTCAAAATTTTCGCAGTTCTGATGCTCGACACGAATAACTAGAATGACCTAGGGGAAAAGTACAAATACATTTGTAATTGGGCGAGTTTCTACTTTCAGATGCAACAGAAATTTTGCGGATTCGTCAATCCGTTCGCGAGATATGGCAGTTTGGAGGTAAGAAACGCTTGAGAGACACAAAATTTTCGCAGTTCTGATGCTCGAAACGAATAACAAGAATGGCCTAAGGGAAAAGTACACATACAGCTATAATCGGGCGAATTTCTTTTTCAGAAGCAACAGAAATGTTGCGGAATCGTCAATCCGTTCGCGAGGTATGGCAGTTTGGAGGTAAGAAACGCTTGAGAAACTCAAAATTTTCGCAGTTCTGATGCTCGAATCGAATAACAAGAATGGCCTAAGGGAAAAGTACACATACAGCTATAATCGGGCGAATTTCTTTTTCAGAAGCAACAGAAATGTTGCGGAATCGTCAATCCGTTCGCGAGATATGGCAGTGTGTTGGTAAGTAACGCTTGAGAAACAAAAAATTTTCGCAGTTCTGATGCTCGAAACGAATAACTAGAATGGACTAGGGGAAAAGTACACATACAGTTGTAATCGGGCGAGTTTCTACTTTCAGATGCAACAGAAATTTTGCGGATTCGTCAATCCGTTCGCGAGATATGGCAGTTTGGAGGTAAGAAACGCTTGAGAAACTCAAAATTTTCGCAGTTCTGATGCTCGAATCGAATAACTAGAATGGCCTAGGGGAAAAGTACACATACCGTTGTAATCGGGCGAGTTTCCACATTCAGATGCATCAGAAATGTTGCGGAATCGTCAATCCGTTCGCGAGATATGGCAGTTTGGAGGTAAGAAACGCTTGAGAAACTCAAAACTTTCGCAGTTCTGATGCTCGAAACGAGTAACTAGAATGGCCTAGGGGAAAAGCACACATACCGTTGTAATCGGGCGAGTTTCTACTTTCAGATGCAACAGAAATTTTTCGGATTCGTCAATCTGTTCGCGAGATATGGCAGAGTTGGAGGTACGAAACGCTTGAGAAACTCAAAGTTTTCGCAGTTCTGATGCTCGAAACAAATAACCAGAATTGCCTAGGGGAAAAGAACACATACCGTTGTAATCGGGCGAGTTTCTACTTTCAGATGCAACAGAAATTTTGCGGATTCGTCAATCCGTTCGCGAGATATGGCAGTTTGGATGTAAGAAACGCTTCAGAAACTCAAAATTTTCGCAGTTCTGATGCTCGACACGAATAACTAGAATGGCCTAGGGGAAAAGTACAATACATTTGTAATTGGGCGAGTTTCTACTTTCAGATGCAACAGAAATTTTGCGGATTCGTCAATCCGTTCGCGAGATATGGCAGTTTGGAGGTAAGAAACGTTTGAGAGACTCAAAATTTTCGCAGTTCTGATGGTCCAAACGAATAACAAGAATGGCCTAAGGGAAAAGTACACTTACCGTTGTAATCGGGCGAGTTTCTTCTTTCAGATGCAACAGAAATTTTGCGGATTCGTCAATCCGTTCGCGAGATATGGCAGTTTGTTGGTAAGTAACGCTTGAGAAACAAAAAATTTTCGCAGTTCTGATGCTCGAAACGAATAACTAGAATGGCCTAGGGGAAAAGTACACATACAGTTGTAATCGGGCGAGTTTCTACTTTCAGATGCAACTGAAATTTTGCGGATTCGTCTATGCGTTCGCGAGATATGGCAGTTTGGAGGTAAGAAACGCTTGAGAAACTCAAAATTTTCGCAGTTCTGATGCTCGAAACGAATAACTAGAATGGCCTAGGGGAAAAGTACACATACCGTTGTAATCGGGCGAGTTTCCACATTCAGATGCAAAAGAAATTTTTCGGATTCGTCAATCCGTTCGCGAGATATGGCAGTTTGGAGGTAAGAAACGCTTGAGAAACACAAAATTTTCGCAGTTCTGATGCTCGAAACGAATAACTAGAACGGCCTAGGGGTAAAGTGCACATACCGTTGTAATCGGGCGAGTTTCTACTTTCAGATGCAACAGAAATGTTGCGGATTCGTCAATCCGTTCGCGAGATATGGCAGTTTGGAGGTAAGAAACGCTTGAGAAACTCAAAATTTTCGCTGTTCTGATGCTCGAAACGAATAACTAGAATGGGCTAGGGGAAAAGTACACATACCGTTTAATTCGGGCGAGTTTCTACATTCAGATGCAACAGAAATTTTTCGGATTCGTCAATCCGTTCGCGAGATATGGCAGTTTGGAGGTAAGAAACGCTTGAGAAACACAAAATTTTCGCAGTACTGATGCTTGAAACGAATAACTAGAATGACCTAGGGGAAAAGTACACATACCGTTGTAATTGGGCGAGTTTCTACTTTCAAATGCAACAGAAATTTTTTGAATTCGTCAATCTGTTCGCGAGATATGGCAGTTTGGAGGTAAGAAACGCTTGAGAAACTCAAAATTTTCGCAGTTCTGATGCTCGAAACGAATAACTAGAATGGACTAGGGGAAAAGTACACATACCGTTGTAATCGGGCGAGTTCTTCTTTCAGATGCAACAGAAATTTTTCGGATGCGTCAATCCGTTCGTGAGATATGGCAGTTTGGAGGTAAGAAACGCTTGAGAAACTCAAAATTTTCGCAGTTCTGATGCTCGAATCGAATAACTAGAATGGCCTAGGGGAAGAGTACACATACCGTTGTAATCGGGCGAGTTTCCACATTCAGATGCATCAGAAATGTTGCGGAATCGTCAATCCGTTCGCGAGATATGGCAGTTTGGAGGTAAGAAACGCTTGAGAAACTCAAAACTTTCGCAGTTCTGATGCTCGAATCGAATAACTAGAATGGCCTAGGGGAAAAGTACACATACCGTTGTAATCGGGCGAGTTTCTACTTTCAGATGCAACAGAAATTTTGCGGATTCGTCTATGCGTTCGCGAGATATGGCAGTTTGGAGGTAAGAAACGCTTGAGAAACTCAAAAGTTTCGCAGTTCTGATGCTCGAAACGAATAACTAGAATGGCCTACGGGATAAGTACACATACAGTTGTAATCGGGCAAGTTTCTTTTTCAGATGCAACAGAAATTTTTCGGATTCGTCAATCCGTTCGCGAGATATGGCAGTTTGGAGGTAAGAAACGCTTGAGAAACTCAAAATTTTCGCAGATCTGATGCTCGAAACGAATAACTGGAATGGCCCGGGGGAAAAGTACACATACCGTTGTAATCGGGCGAGTTTCTACTTTCAGATGCAACAGAAATTTTGCGGATTCGTCTATGCGTTCGCGAGATATGGCAGTTTGGAGGTAAGAAACGCTTGAGAAACTCAAAATTTTCGCAGTTCTGATGCTCGAAACGAATAACTAGAATGGCCTAGGGGAAAAGTACACATACCGTTGTAATCGGGCGAGTTTCCACATTCAGATGCAAAAGAAATTTTTCGGATTCGTCAATCCGTTCGCGAGATATGGCAGTTTGGAGGTAAGAAACGCTTGAGAAACACAAAATTTTCGCAGTTCTGATGCTCGAAACGAATAACTAGAACGGCCTAGGGGTAAAGTGCACATACCGTTGTAATCGGGCGAGTTTCTACTTTCAGATGCAACAGAAATGTTGCGGATTCGTCAATCCGTTCGCGAGATATGGCAGTTTGGAGGTAAGAAACGCTTGAGAAACTCAAAATTTTCGCTGTTCTGATGCTCGAAACGAATAACTAGAATGGGCTAGGGGAAAAGTACACATACCGTTTAATTCGGGCGAGTTTCTACATTCAGATGCAACAGAAATTTTTCGGATTCGTCAATCCGTTCGCGAGATATGGCAGTTTGGAGGTAAGAAACGCTTGAGAAACACAAAATTTTCGCAGTACTGATGCTTGAAACGAATAACTAGAATGACCTAGGGGAAAAGTACACATACCGTTGTAATTGGGCGAGTTTCTACTTTCAAATGCAACAGAAATTTTTTGAATTCGTCAATCTGTTCGCGAGATATGGCAGTTTGGAGGTAAGAAACGCTTGAGAAACTCAAAATTTTCGCAGTTCTGATGCTCGATACGAATAAATAGAATGGACTAGGGGAAAAGTACACATACCGTTGTAATCGGGCGAGTTCTTCTTTCAGATGCAACAGAAATTTTTCGGATTCGTCAATCCGTTCGTGAGATATGGCAGTTTGGAGGTAAGAAACGCTTGAGAAACTCAAAATTTTCGCAGTTCTGATGCTCGAATCGAATAACTAGAATGGCCTAGGGGAAGAGTACACATACCGTTGTAATCGGGCGAGTTTCCACATTCAGATGCATCAGAAATGTTGCGGAATCGTCAATCCGTTCGCGAGATATGGCAGTTTGGAGGTAAGAAACGCTTGAGAAACTCAAAACTTTCGCAGTTCAGATGCTCGAATCGAATAACTAGAATGGCCTAGGGGAAAAGTACACATACCGTTGTAATCGGGCGAGTTTCTACTTTCAGATGCAACAGAAATTTTGCGGATTCGTCTATGCGTTCGCGAGATATGGCAGTTTGGAGGTAAGAAATGCTTGAGAAACTCAAAAGTTTCGCAGTTCTGATGCTCGAAACGAATAACTAGAATGGCCTACGGGATAAGTACACATACAGTTGTAATCGGGCAAGTTTCTTTTTCAGATGCAACAGAAATTTTTCGGATTCGTCAATCCGTTCGCGAGATATGGCAGTTTGGAGGTAAGAAACGCTTGAGAAACTCAAAATTTTCGCAGATCTGATGCTCGAAACGAATAACTGGAATGGCCCGGGGGAAAAGTACACATACCGTTGTAATCGGGCGAGTTTCTACTTTCAGATGCAACAGAAATTTTGCGGATTCGTCTATGCGTTCGCGAGATATGGCAGTTTGGAGGTAAGAAACGCTTGAGAAACTCAAAATTTTCGCAGTTCTGATGCTCGAAACGAATAACTAGAATGGCCTAGGGGAAAAGTACACATACCGTTGTAATCGGGCGAGTTTCCACATTCAGATGCAAAAGAAATTTTTCGGATTCGTCAATCCGTTCGCGAGATATGGCAGTTTGGAGGTAAGAAACGCTTGAGAAACACAAAATTTTCGCAGTTCTGATGCTCGAAACGAATAACTAGAACGGCCTAGGGGTAAAGTGCACTATACCGTTGTAATCGGGCGAGTTTCTACTTTCAGATGCAACAGAAATGTTGCGGATTCGTCAATCCGTTCGCGAGATATGGCAGTTTGGAGGTAAGAAACGCTTGAGAAACTCAAAATTTTCGCAGTACTGATGCTCGAAACGATTAAATAGAATGGCCTAGGGGAAAAGTACAAATACAGTTGTAATTGGGCGAGTTTCTACTTTCAGATGCAACAGAAGTTTTCCCGATTCGTCAATCCGTTCGCGAGATATGGCAGAGTTGGTGGTACGAAACGCTTGAGAAACTCAAAGTTTTCGCAGTTCTGATGCTCGAAACAAATAACTAGAATGGCCTAGGGGAAAAGAACACATACCGTTGTAATCGGGCGAGTTTCTACTTTCAGATGCAACAGAAATTTTTCGGATTCGTCAATCAGTTCGCGTGATATGGCAGTTTGGACGTAAAAAACGCTTCAGAAACTCAAAATTTACGCAGTTCTGATGCTAGAAACGAATAACTAGAATGGCCTAAGGGAAGAGTACACATACCGTTGTAATCGGGCGAGTTTCCACATTCAGATGCATCAGAAATGTTGCGGAATCGTCAATCCGTTCGCGAGATATGGCAGTTTGGAGGTAAGAAACGCTTGAGAAACTCAAAACTTTCGCAGTTCTGATGCTCGAATCGAATAACTAGAATGGCCTAGGGGAAAAGTACACATACAGCTATAATCGGGCGAATTTCTTTTTCAGAAGCAACAGAAATGTTGCGGAATCGTCAATCCGTTCGCGAGATATGGCAGTTTGGAGGTAAGAAACGCTTGAGAAACTCAAAATTTTCGCAGTTCTGATGCTCGAAACGAATAACAAGAATGGCCTAAGGGAAAAGTACACATACAGCTATAATCGGGCGAATTTCTTTTTCAGAAGCAACAGAAATGTTGCGGAATCGTCAATCCGTTCGCGAGATATGGCAGTTTGGAGGTAAGAAACGCTTGAGAAACTCGAAATTTTCGCAGTTCTGATGCTCGAAACGAATAACTAGAATGGCCTAGGGGAAAAGTACACTTACCGTTGTAATCGGGCGAGTTTCTTCTTTCAGATGCAACAGAAATTTTGCGGATTCGTCAATCCGTTCGCGAGATATGGCAGTTTGTTGGTAAGTAACGCTTGAGAAACAAAAAATTTTCGCAGTTCTGATGCTCGAAACGAAGAACTAGAATGGCCTAGGGGAAAAGTACACATACCGTTGTAATCGGGCGAGTTTCCACATTCAGATGCAAAAGAAATTTTTCGGATTCGTCAATCCGTTCGCGAGATATGGCAGTTTGGAGGTAAGAAACGCTTGAGAAACACAAAATTTTCGCAGTTCTGATGCTCGAAACGAATAACTAGAACGGCCTAGGGGTAAAGTGCACATACCGTTGTAATCGGGCGAGTTTCTACTTTCAGATGCAACAGAAATGTTGCGGATTCGTCAATCCGTTCGCGAGATATGGCAGTTTGGAGGTAAGAAACGCTTGAGAAACTCAAAATTTTCGCTGTTCTGATGCTCGAAACGAATAACTAGAATGGGCTAGGGGAAAAGTACACATACCGTTTAATTCGGGCGAGTTTCTACATTCAGATGCAACAGAAATTTTTCGGATTCGTCAATCCGTTCGCGAGATATGGCAGTTTGGAGGTAAGAAACGCTTGAGAAACACAAAATTTTCGCAGTACTGATGCTTGAAACGAATAACTAGAATGACCTAGGGGAAAAGTTCACATACCGTTGTAATTGGGCGAGTTTCTACTTTCAAATGCAACAGAAATTTTTTGAATTCGTCAATCTGTTCGCGAGATATGGCAGTTTGGAGGTAAGAAACGCTTGAGAAACTCAAAATTTTCGCAGTTCTGATGCTCGAAACGAATAACTAGAATGGACTAGGGGAAAAGTACACATACCGTTGTAATCGGGCGAGTTCTTCTTTCAGATGCAACAGAAATTTTTCGGATTCGTCAATCCGTTCGTGAGATATGGCAGTTTGGAGGTAAGAAACGCTTGAGAAACTCAAAATTTTCGCAGTTCTGATGCTCGAATCGAATAACTAGAATGGCCTAGGGGAAGAGTACACATACCGTTGTAATCGGGCGAGTTTCCACATTCAGATGCATCAGAAATGTTGCGGAATCGTCAATCCGTTCGCGAGATATGGCAGTTTGGAGGTAAGAAACGCTTGAGAAACTCAAAACTTTCGCAGTTCTGATGCTCGAATCGAATAACTAGAATGGCCTAGGGGAAAAGTACACATACCGTTGTAATCGGGCGAGTTTCTACTTTCAGATGCAACAGAAATTTTGCGGATTCGTCTATGCGTTCGCGAGATATGGCAGTTTGGAGGTAAGAAACGCTTGAGAAACTCAAAATTTTCGCAGTTCTGATGCTCGAAACGAATAACTAGAATGGCCTAGGGGTAAAGTGCACTATACCGTTGTAATCGGGCGAGTTTCTACTTTCAGATGCAACAGAAATGTTGCGGATTCGTCAATCCGTTCGCGAGATATGGCAGTTTGGAGGTAAGAAACGCTTGAGAAACTCAAAATTTTCGCAGTACTGATGCTCGAAACGATTAAATAGAATGGCCTAGGGGAAAAGTACAAATACAGTTGTAATTGGGCGAGTTTCTACTTTCAGATGCAACAGAAGTTTTCCCGATTCGTCAATCCGTTCGCGAGATATGGCAGAGTTGGTGGTACGAAACGCTTGAGAAACTCAAAATTTTCGCAGTTCTGATGCTCGAAACGAATAACTAGAATGGCCTAGGGGAAAAGTACACATACCGTTGTAATCGGGCGAGTTTCCACATTCAGATGCAAAAGAAATTTTTCGGATTCGTCAATCCGTTCGCGAGATATGGCAGTTTGGAGGTAAGAAACGCTTGAGAAACACAAAATTTTCGCAGTTCTGATGCTCGAAACGAATAACTAGAACGGCCTAGGGGTAAAGTGCACTATACCGTTGTAATCGGGCGAGATTCTACTTTCAGATGCAACAGAAATGTTGCGGATTCGTCAATCCGTTCGCGAGATATGGCAGTTTGGAGGTAAGAAACGCTTGAGAAACTCAAAATTTTCGCAGTACTGATGCTCGAAACGATTAAATAGAATGGCCTAGGGGAAAAGTACAAATACAGTTGTAATTGGGCGAGTTTCTACTTTCAGATGCAACAGAAGTTTTCCCGATTCGTCAATCCGTTCGCGAGATATGGCAGAGTTGGTGGTACGAAACGCTTGAGAAACTCAAAGTTTTCGCAGTTCTGATGCTCGAAACAAATAACTAGAATGGCCTAGGGGAAAAGAACACATACCGTTGTAATCGGGCGAGTTTCTACTTTCAGATGCAACAGAAATTTTTCGGATTCGTCAATCAGTTCGCGTGATATGGCAGTTTGGACGTAAAAAACGCTTCAGAAACTCAAAATTTACGCAGTTCTGATGCTAGAAACGAATAACTAGAATGGCCTAAGGGAAGAGTACACATACCGTTGTAATCGGGCGAGTTTCCACATTCAGATGCATCAGAAATGTTGCGGAATCGTCAATCCGTTCGCGAGATATGGCAGTTTGGAGGTAAGAAACGCTTGAGAAACTCAAAACTTTCGCAGTTCTGATGCTCGAATCGAATAACTAGAATGGCCTAGGGGAAAAGTACACATACAGCTATAATCGGGCGAATTTCTTTTTCAGAAGCAACAGAAATGTTGCGGAATCGTCAATCCGTTCGCGAGATATGGCAGTTTGGAGGTAAGAAACGCTTGAGAAACTCAAAATTTTCGCAGTTCTGATGCTCGAAACGAATAACAAGAATGGCCTAAGGGAAAAGTACACATACAGCTATAATCGGGCGAATTTCTTTTTCAGAAGCAACAGAAATGTTGCGGAATCGTCAATCCGTTCGCGAGATATGGCAGTTTGGAGGTAAGAAACGCTTGAGAAACTCGAAATTTTCGCAGTTCTGATGCTCGAAACGAATAACTAGAATGGCCTAGGGCAAAAGTGCACTATACCGTTGTAATCGGGCGAGTTTCTACTTTCAGATGCAACAGAAATGTTGCGGATTCGTCAATCCGTTCGCGAGATATGGCAGTTTGGAGGTAAGAAACGCTTGAGAAACTCAAAATTTTCGCAGTACTGATGCTCGAAACGATTAAATAGAATGGCCTAGGGGAAAAGTACAAATACAGTTGTAATTGGGCGAGTTTCTACTTTCAGATGCAACAGAAGTTTTCCCGATTCGTCAATCCGTTCGCGAGATATGGCAGAGTTGGTGGTACGAAACGCTTGAGAAACTCAAAGTTTTCGCAGTTCTGATGCTCGAAACAAATAACTAGAATGGCCTAGGGGAAAAGAACACATACCGTTGTAATCGGGCGAGTTTCTACTTTCAGATGCAACAGAAATTTTTCGGATTCGTCAATCAGTTCGCGTGATATGGCAGTTTGGACGTAAAAAACGCTTCAGAAACTCAAAATTTACGCAGTTCTGATGCTAGAAACGAATAACTAGAATGGCCTAAGGGAAGAGTACACATACCGTTGTAATCGGGCGAGTTTCCACATTCAGATGCATCAGAAATGTTGCGGAATCGTCAATCCGTTCGCGAGATATGGCAGTTTGGAGGTAAGAAACGCTTGAGAAACTCAAAACTTTCGCAGTTCTGATGCTCGAATCGAATAACTAGAATGGCCTAGGGGAAAAGTACACATACAGCTATAATCGGGCGAATTTCTTTTTCAGAAGCAACAGAAATGTTGCGGAATCGTCAATCCGTTCGCGAGATATGGCAGTTTGGAGGTAAGAAACGCTTGAGAAACTCAAAATTTTCGCAGTTCTGATGCTCGAAACGAATAACAAGAATGGCCTAAGGGAAAAGTACACATACAGCTATAATCGGGCGAATTTCTTTTTCAGAAGCAACAGAAATGTTGCGGAATCGTCAATCCGTTCGCGAGATATGGCAGTTTGGAGGTAAGAAACGCTTGAGAAACTCGAAATTTTCGCAGTTCTGATGCTCGAAACGAATAACTAGAATGGCCTAGGGGAAAAGTACACTTACCGTTGTAATCGGGCGAGTTTCTTCTTTCAGATGCAACAGAAATTTTGCGGATTCGTCAATCCGTTCGCGAGATATGGCAGTTTGTTGGTAAGTAACGCTTGAGAAACAAAAAATTTTCGCAGTTCTGATGCTCGAAACGAAGAACTAGAATGGCCTAGGGGAAAAGTACACATACCGTTGTAATCGGGCGAGTTTCCACATTCAGATGCAAAAGAAATTTTTCGGATTCGTCAATCCGTTCGCGAGATATGGCAGTTTGGAGGTAAGAAACGCTTGAGAAACACAAAATTTTCGCAGTTCTGATGCTCGAAACGAATAACTAGAACGGCCTAGGGGTAAAGTGCACATACCGTTGTAATCGGGCGAGTTTCTACTTTCAGATGCAACAGAAATGTTGCGGATTCGTCAATCCGTTCGCGAGATATGGCAGTTTGGAGGTAAGAAACGCTTGAGAAACTCAAAATTTTCGCTGTTCTGATGCTCGAAACGAATAACTAGAATGGGCTAGGGGAAAAGTACACATACCGTTTAATTCGGGCGAGTTTCTACATTCAGATGCAACAGAAATTTTTCGGATTCGTCAATCCGTTCGCGAGATATGGCAGTTTGGAGGTAAGAAACGCTTGAGAAACACAAAATTTTCGCAGTACTGATGCTTGAAACGAATAACTAGAATGACCTAGGGGAAAAGTTCACATACCGTTGTAATTGGGCGAGTTTCTACTTTCAGATGCAACAGAAATTTTTTGAATTCGTCAATCTGTTCGCGAGATATGGCAGTTTGGAGGTAAGAAACGCTTGAGAAACTCAAAATTTTCGCAGTTCTGATGCTCGAAACGAATAACTAGAATGGACTAGGGGAAAAGTACACATACCGTTGTAATCGGGCGAGTTCTTCTTTCAGATGCAACAGAAATTTTTCGGATTCGTCAATCCGTTCGTGAGATATGGCAGTTTGGAGGTAAGAAACGCTTGAGAAACTCAAAATTTTCGCAGATCTGATGCTCGAAACAAATAACTAGAATGGCCTAGGGGAAAAGAACACATACCGTTGTAATCGGGCGAGTTTCTACTTTCAGATGCAACAGAAATTTTTCGGATTCGTCAATCAGTTCGCGTGATATGGCAGTTTGGACGTAAAAAACGCTTCAGAAACTCAAAATTTACGCAGTTCTGATGCTAGAAACGAATAACTAGAATGGCCTAAGGGAAGAGTACACATACCGTTGTAATCGGGCGAGTTTCCACATTCAGATGCATCAGAAATGTTGCGGAATCGTCAATCCGTTCGCGAGATATGGCAGTTTGGAGGTAAGAAACGCTTGAGAAACTCAAAACTTTCGCAGTTCTGATGCTCGAATCGAATAACTAGAATGGCCTAGGGGAAAAGTACACATACCGTTGTAATCGGGCGAGTTTCTACTTTCAGATGCAACAGAAATTTTGCGGATTCGTCTATGCGTTCGCGAGATATGGCAGTTTGGAGGTAAGAAACGCTTGAGAAACTCAAAAGTTTCGCAGTTCTGATGCTCGAAACGAATAACTAGAATGGACTAGGGGAAAAGTGCACATACCGTTGTAATCGGGCGAGTTCTTCTTTCAGATGCAACAGAAATTTTTCGGATTCGTCAATCCGTTCGTGAGATATGGCAGTTTGGAGGTAAGAAACGCTTGAGAAACTCAAAATTTTCGCAGATCTGATGCTCGAAACGAATAACTGGAATGGCCCGGGGGAAAAGTACACATACCGTTGTAATCGGGCGAGTTTCTACTTTCAGATGCAACTGAAATTTTGCGGATTCGTCTATGCGTTCGCGAGATATGGCAGTTTGGAGGTAAGAAACGCTTGAGAAACTCAAAATTTTCGCAGTTCTGATGCTCGAAACGAATAACTAGAATGCCCTAGGGGAAAAGTACACATACCGTTGTAATCGGGCGAGTTTCCACATTCAGATGCAAAAGAAATTTTTCGGATTCGTCAATCCGTTCGCGAGATATGGCAGTTTGGAGGTAAGAAACGCTTGAGAAACACAAAATTTTCGCAGTTCTGATGCTCGAAACGAATAACTAGAACGGCCTAGGGGTAAAGTGCACATACCGTTGTAATCGGGCGAGTTTCTACTTTCAGATGCAACAGAAATGTTGCGGATTCGTCAATCCGTTCGCGAGATATGGCAGTTTGGAGGTAAGAAACGCTTGAGAAACTCAAAATTTTCGCAGTACTGATGCTCGAAACGATTAAATAGAATGGCCTAGGGGAAAAGTACAAATACAGTTGTAATTGGGCGAGTTTCTACTTTCAGATGCAACAGAAGTTTTCCCGATTCGTCAATCCGTTCGCGAGATATGGCAGAGTTGGTGGTACGAAACGCTTGAGAAACTCAAAGTTTTCGCAGTTCTGATGCTCGAAACAAATAACTAGAATGGCCTAGGGGAAAAGAACACATACCGTTGTAATCGGGCGAGTTTCTACTTTCAGATGCAACAGAAATTTTTCGGATTCGTCAATCAGTTCGCGTGATATGGCAGTTTGGACGTAAAAAACGCTTCAGAAACTCAAAATTTACGCAGTTCTGATGCTAGAAACGAATAACTAGAATGGCCTAGGGGAAAAGTACACATACAGCTGTAATCGGGCGAGTTTCCACATTCAGATGCAAAAGAAATTTTTCGGATTCGTCAATCCGTTCGCGAGATATGGCAGAGTTGGAGGTACGAAACGCTTGAGAAACTCAAAGTTTTCGCGGTTCTGATGCTCGAAACAAATAACTAGAATGGCCTAGGGGAAAAGTACACATACCGTTGTAATCGGGCGAGTTTCCACATTCAGATGCAAAAGAAATTTTTCGGATTCGTCAATCCGTTCGCGAGATATGGCAGTTTGGAAGTAAGAAACGCTTGAGGAACTCAAAATTTTCGCTGTTCTGATGCTCGAAACGAATAACTAGAATGGGCTAGGGGAAAAGTACACATACCGTTTAATTCGGGCGAGTTTCTACATTCAGATGCAACAGAAATTTTTCGGATTCGTCAATCCGTTCGCGAGATATGGCAGTTTGGAGGTAAGAAACGCTTGAGAAACACAAAATTTTCGCAGTACTGATGCTTGAAACGAATAACTAGAATGACCTAGGGGAAAAGTACACATACCGTTGTAATTGGGCGAGTTTCTACTTTCAAATGCAACAGAAATTTTTTGAACTCGTCAATCTGTTCGCGAGATATGGCAGTTTGGAGGTAAGAAACGCTTGAGAAACTCAAAATTTTCGCAGTTCTGATGCTCGAAACGAATAACTAGAATGGGCTAGGGGAAAAGTACACATACAGTTTAATTCGGGCGAGTTTCTACATTCAGATGCAACAGAAATTTTTCGGATTCGTCAATCCGTTCGCGAGATATGGCAGTTTGGAGGTAAGAAACGCTTGAGAAACACAAAATTTTCGCAGTACTGATGCTTGAAACGAATAACTAGAATGACCTAGGGGAAATGTACACATACCGTTGTAATTGGGCGAGTTTCTACTTTCAAATGCAACAGAAATTTTTTGAATTCGTCAATCTGTTCGCGAGATATGGCAGTTTGGAGGAAAGAAACGCTTGAGAAACTCAAAATTTTCGCAGTTCTGATGCTCGAAACGAATAACTAGAATGGACTAGGGGAAAAGTACACATACCGTTGTAATCGGGCGAGTTCTTCTTTCAGATGCAACAGAAATTTTTCGGATTCGTCAATCCGTTCGTGAGATATGGCAGTTTGGAGGTAAGAAACGCTTGAGAAACTCAAAATTTTCGCAGTTCTGATGCTCGAATCGAATAACTAGAATGGCCTAGGGGAAGAGTACACATACCGTTGTAATCGGGCGAGTTTCCACATTCAGATGCATCAGAAATGTTGCGGAATCGTCAATCCGTTCGCGAGATATGGCAGTTTGGAGGTAAGAAACGCTTGAGAAACTCAAAACTTTCGCAGTTCTGATGCTCGAAACGAATAACTAGAATGGCCTAGGGGAAAAGTACACATACAGTTGTAATCGGGCGAGTTTCTACTTTCAGATGCAACAGAAATTTTGCGGATTCGTCTATCCGTTCGGAGATATGGCAGTTTGGATGTAAGAAACGCTTGAGAAACTCAAAATTTTCGCAGTTCTGATGCTCGAAACGAGTAACTAGAATGGCCTAGGGGAAAAGCACACATACCGTTGTAATCGGGCGAGTTTCTACTTTCAGATGCAGCCGAAATTTTTCGGATTCGTCAATCCGTTTGCGAGATATGGCAGTTTGGAGGTAAGAAACGCTTGAGAAACTCAAAATTTTCGCATTTCTTATGCTCGAATCGAATAACTAGAATGGCCTAGGGGAAGAGTACACATACCGTTGTAATCGGGCGAGTTTCTACTTTCAGATGCAACAGAAATTTTGCGGATTCGTCTATGCGTTCGCGAGATATGGCAGTTTGGAGGTAAGAAACGCTTGAGAAACTCAAAAGTTTCGCAGTTCTGATGCTCGAAACGAATAACTAGAATGGCCTACGGGATAAGTACACATACAGTTGTAATCGGGCAAGTTTCTTTTTCAGATGCAACAGAAATTTTTCGGATTCGTCAATCCGTTCGCGAGATATGGCAGTTTGGAGGTAAGAAACGCTTGAGAAACTCAAAATTTTCGCAGATCTGATGCTCGAAACGAATAACTGGAATTGCCCGGGGGAAAAGTACACATACCGTTGTAATCGGGCGAGTTTCTACTTTCAGATGCAACAGAAATTTTGCGGATTCGTCTATGCGTTCGCGAGATATGGCAGTTTGGAGGTAAGAAACGCTTGAGAAACTCAAAATTTTCGCAGTTCTGATGCTCGAAACGAATAACTAGAATGGCCTAGGGGAAAAGTACACATACCGTTGTAATCGGGCGAGTTTCCACATTCAGATGCAAAAGAAATTTTTCGGATTCGTCAATCCGTTCGCGAGATATGGCAGTTTGGAGGTAAGAAACGCTTGAGAAACACAAAATTTTCGCAGTTCTGATGCTCGAAACGAATAACTAGAACGGCCTAGGGGTAAAGTGCACATACCGTTGTAATCGGGCGAGTTTCTACTTTCAGATGCAACAGAAATGTTGCGGATTCGTCAATCCGTTCGCGAGATATGGCAGTTTGGAGGTAAGAAACGCTTGAGAAACTCAAAATTTTCGCAGTTCTGATGCTCGAAACGATTAAATAGAATGGCCTAGGGGAAAAGTACAAATACAGTTGTAATTGGGCGAGTTTCTACTTTTAGATGCAACAGAAGTTTTCCCGATTCGTCAATCCGTTCGCGAGATATGGCAGAGTTGGTGGTACGAAACGCTTGGGAAACTCAAAGTTTTCGCAGTTCTGATGCTCGAAACAAATAACTAGAATGGCCTAGGGGAAAAGAACACATACCGTTGTAATCGGGCGAGTTTCTACTTTCAGATGCAACAGAAATTTTTCGGATTCGTCAATCAGTTCGCGTGATATGGCAGTTTGGACGTAAAAAACGATTCAGAAACTCAAAATTTACGCAGTTCTGATGCTAGAAACGAATAACTAGAATGGCCTAGGGGAAAAGTACACATACAGCTGTAATCGCGCGAGTTTCCACATTCAGATGCAAAAGAAATTTTTCGGATTCGTCAATCCGTTCGCGAGATATGGCAGAGTTGGAGGTACGAAACGCTTGAGAAACTCAAAGTTTTCGCGGTTCTGATGCTCGAAACAAATAACTAGAATGGCCTAGGGGAAAAGTACACATACCGTTGTAATCGGGCGAGTTTCCACATTCAGATGCAACAGAAATTTTGCGGATTCGTCAATCCGTTCGCGAGATATGGCAGTTTGGAGGTAAGAAACGCTTCAGAAACACAAAATTTTCGCAGTTCTGATGCTCGAAACGATTAAATAGAACGGCCTAGGGGAAAAGTACAAATACAGTTGTAATTGGGCGAGTTTCTACTTTCAGATGCAACAGAAATTTTCCCGATTCGTCAATCCGTTCGCGAGATATGGCAGAGTTGGTGGTACGAAACGCTTGAGAAACTCAAAGTTTTCGCAGTTCTGATGCTCGAAACAAATAACTAGAATGGCCTAGGGGAAAAGAACACATACCGTTGTAATCGGGCGAGTTTCTACTTTTAGATGCAACAGAAATTTTGCGGATTCGTCAATCCGTTCGCGAGATATGGCAGTTTGGAGGTAAGAAACGCTTGAGAAACTCGAAATTTTCGCAGTTCTGATGCTCGAAACGAATAACTAGAATGGCCTAGGGGAAAAGTACACATACCGTTGTAATCGGGCGAGTTTGTACTTTCAGATGCAACAGAAATGTTGCGGATTCGACAATCCGTTCGCGAGATATGGCAGTTTGGAGGTAAGAAACGCTTGAGAAACTCAACATTTTCGCAGTTCTGATGCTCGATACGATTAAATAGAATGGCCTAGGGGAAAAGTACAAATACAGTTGTAATTGGGCGAGTTTCTACTTTCAGATGCAACAGAAATTTTCCCGATTCGTCAATCCGTTCGCGAGATATGGCAGAGTTGGTGGTACGAAACGCTTGAGAAACTCAAAGTTTTCGCAGTTCTGATGCTCGAAACAAATAACTAGAATGGCCTAGGGGAAAAGAACACATACCGTTGTAATCGGGCGAGTTTCTACTTTCAGATGCAACAGAAATTTTGCGGATTCGTCAATCCGTTCGCGAGATATGGCAGTTTGGAGGTAAGAAACGCTTCAGAAACTCAAAATTTTCGCAGTTCTGATGCTAGAAACGAATAACTAGAATGGCCTAGGGGAAAAGTACACATACAGCTGTAATCGCGCGAGTTTCCACATTCAGATGCAAAAGAAATTTTTCGGATTCGTCAATCCGTTCGCGAGATATGGCAGAGTTGGAGGTACGAAACGCTTGAGAAACTCAAAGTTTTCGCGGTTCTGATGCTCGAAACAAATAACTAGAATGGCCTAGGGGAAAAGTACACATACCGTTGTAATCGGGCGAGTTTCCACATTCAGATGCAACAGAAATTTTGCGGATTCGTCAATCCGTTCGCGAGATATGGCAGTTTGGAGGTAAGAAACGCTTCAGAAACACAAAATTTTCGCAGTTCTGATGCTCGAAACGATTAAATAGAACGGCCTAGGGGAAAAGTACAAATACAGTTGTAATTGGGCGAGTTTCTACTTTCAGATGCAACAGAAATTTTCCCGATTCGTCAATCCGTTCGCGAGATATGGCAGAGTTGGTGGTACGAAACGCTTGAGAAACTCAAAGTTTTCGCAGTTCTGATGCTCGAAACAAATAACTAGAATGGCCTAGGGGAAAAGAACACATACCGTTGTAATCGGGCGAGTTTCTACTTTTAGATGCAACAGAAATTTTGCGGATTCGTCAATCCGTTCGCGAGATATGGCAGTTTGGAGGTAAGAAACGCTTGAGAAACTCGAAATTTTCGCAGTTCTGATGCTCGAAACGAATAACTAGAATGGCCTAGGGGAAAAGTACACATACCGTTGTAATCGGGCGAGTTTGTACTTTCAGATGCAACAGAAATGTTGCGGATTCGACAATCCGTTCGCGAGATATGGCAGTTTGGAGGTAAGAAACGCTTGAGAAACTCAACATTTTCGCAGTTCTGATGCTCGATACGATTAAATAGAATGGCCTAGGGGAAAAGTACAAATACAGTTGTAATTGGGCGAGTTTCTACTTTCAGATGCAACAGAAATTTTCCCGATTCGTCAATCCGTTCGCGAGATATGGCAGAGTTGGTGGTACGAAACGCTTGAGAAACTCAAAGTTTTCGCAGTTCTGATGCTCGAAACAAATAACTAGAATGGCCTAGGGGAAAAGAACACATACCGTTGTAATCGGGCGAGTTTCTACTTTCAGATGCAACAGAAATTTTGCGGATTCGTCAATCCGTTCGCGAGATATGGCAGTTTGGAGGTAAGAAACGCTTCAGAAACTCAAAATTTTCGCAGTTCTGATGCTCGACACGAATAACTAGAATGGCCTAGGGGAAAACTACAAATACAGTTGTAATTGGGCGAGTATCTACTTTCAGATGCAACAGAAATTTTGCGGATTCGTCAATCCGTTCGCGAGATATGGCAGTTTGGATGTAAGAAACGCTTGAGAGACTCAAAATTTTCGCAGTTCTGATGCTCGAAACGAATAACTGGAATGGGCTAGGGGAAAAGTACACATACATTTGTGATCGGGCGAGTTTCTTTTTCAGATGCAACAGAAATTTTTCGGATTCGTCAATCCGTTCGCGAGATATGGCAGTTTGGAGGTAAGAAACGCTTGAGAAACTCAAAATTTTCGCAGTTCTGATGCTCGAAACGAATAACAAGAATGGCCTAGGGGAAAAGTACACATACAGCTATAATCGGGCGAATTTCTTTTTCAGAAGCAACAGAAATGTTGCGGAATCGTCTATCCGTTCGCGAGATATGGCAGTTTGGAGGTAAGAAACGCTTGAGAAACTCGAAATTTTCGCAGTTCTGATGCTCGAAACGAATAACTAGAATGGCCTAGGGGAAAAGTACACTTAACGTTGTAATCGGGCGAGTTTCTTCTTTCAGATGCAACACAAATTTTGCGGATTCGTCAATCCGTTCGCGAGATATGGCAGTTTGTTGGTAAGTAACGCTTGAGAAACAAAAAACTTTCGCAGTTCTGATGCTCGAAACGAATAACTAGAACGGCCTAGGGGTAAAGTGCACATACCGTTGTAATCGGGCGAGTTTCTACTTTCAGATGCAACAGAAATTTTTCGGATTCGTCAATCAGTTCGCGTGATATGGCAGTTTGGACGTAAAAAACGATTCAGAAACTCAAAATTTACGCAGTTCTGATGCTAGAAACGAATAACTAGAATGGCCTAGGGGAAAAGTACACATACAGCTGTAATCGGGCGAGTTTCCACATTCAGATGCAAAAGAAATGTTTCGGATTCGTCAATCCGTTCGCGAGATATGGCAGAGTTGGAGGTACGAAACGCTTGAGAAACTCAAAGTTTTCGCGGTTCTGATGCTCGAAACAAATAACTAGAATGGCCTAGGGGAAAAGTACACATACCGTTGTAATCGGGCGAGTTTCCACATTCAGATGCAACAGAAATTTTTCGGATTCGTCAATCCGTTCGCGAGATATGGCAGTTTGGAAGTAAGAAACGCTTGAGGAACTCAAAATTTTCGCTGTTCTGATGCTCGAAACGAATAACTAGAATGGGCTAGGGGAAAAGTACACATACCGTTTAATTCGGGCGAGTTTCTACATTCAGATGCAACAGAAATTTTTCGGATTCGTCAATCCGTTCGCGAGATATGGCAGTTTGGAGGTAAGAAACGCTTGAGAAACACAAAATTTTCGCAGTACTGATGCTTGAAACGAATAACTAGAATGACCTAGGGGAAAAGTACACATACCGTTGTAATTGGGCGAGTTTCTACTTTCAAATGCAACAGAAATTTTTTGAATTCGTCAATCTGTTCGCGAGATATGGCAGTTTGGAGGTAAGAAACGCTTGAGAAACTCAAAATTTTCGCAGTTCTGATGCTCGAAACGAATAACTAGAATGGACTAGGGGAAAAGTACACATACCGTTGTAATCGGGCGAGTTTCTACTTTCAGATGCAACAGAAATTTTTCGGATTCGTCAATCCGTTCGCGAGATATGGCAGTTTGGAGGTAAGAAGCGCTTGAGAAACTCAAAATTTTCGCAGTTCTGATGCTCGAAACGAATAACAAGAATGGCCTAGGGGAAAAAATACACATACAGCTGTAATCGGGCGAATTTCTTTGTCAGAAGCAACAGAAATGTTGCGGAATATTCAATCCGTTCGCGAGATATGGCAGTTTGGATGTAAGAAACGCTTGAGAAACAAAAAATTTTCGCAGTTCTGATGCTCGAAACGAATAACTAGAATGGTATAGGGGAAAAGTACACATACAGTTGTAATCGGGCGAGTTTCTACTTTCAGATGCAACAGAAATTTTGCGGATTCGCCAATCCGTTCGCGAGATATGGCAGTTTGGAGGTAAGAAACGCTTGAGAAAATCAAAATTTTCGCAGTTCTGATGCTCGAAACGAATAACTAGAATGGTCTAGGGGAAAAGTACACATACCGTTGTAATCGGGCGAGTTTCCACATTCAGATGCAAAATTAATTTCTCGGATTCGTCAATCCGTTCGCGAGATATGGCAGTTTGGAGGTAAGAAACGCTTGAGAAACTCTAAATTTTCGCAGTTCTGATGCTCGAAACGATTAAATAGATTGGCCTAGGGGAAAAGTACACATACCGTTGTAATCGGGCGAGCTTGTACTTTCAGATGCAACAGAAATTTTTCGGATTCGTCAATCCGTTCGCGAGATATGGCAGTTTGGAGGTAAGAAACGCTTGAGAAACACAAAATTTTCGCAGTTCTGATGCTCGAGACGAATAACTAGAACGGCCTAGGGGTAAAGTGCACATACCGTTGTAATCGGGCGAGTTTCTACTTTCAGATGCAACAGAAATGTTGCGGATTCGTCAATCCCTTCGCGAGATAGGGCAGTTTGGATGTAAGAAACGCTTGAGGAACTCAAAATTTTCGCAGTTCTGATGCTCGAAACGAATAACTAGAATGGCCTAGGGGAAAAGTACTCATACCGTTGTAATCGGGCGAGTTTGTACTTTCAGATGCAACAGAAATTTTTCGAATTCGTCAATCCGTTCGCGAGATATGGCAGTTTGGAGGTAAGAAACGCTTGAGAAACTCAAAATTTTCGCAGTTCTGATGCTCGAAACGAATAACTAGAATGGCCTAGGGGAAAAGTACACATACAGCTGAAATCGGGCGAGTTTCTTTTTCAGAAGCAACAGAAATTTTTCGGATTCGTCAATCCGTTCGCGCGATATGGCAGTTTGGAGGTAAGAAACGCTTGAGAAACTAAAAATTTTCGCAGTTCTGATGCTCGAAACGAACAACTAGAATAGCCTAGGGGAAAAGAACACATACCGTTATAATCGGGCGAGTTTCTACTTTCAGATGCAACAGAAATGTTGCGGATTCGTCAATCCCTTCGCGAGATAGGGCAGTTTGGATGTAAGAAACGCTTGAGGAACTCAAAATTTTCGCAGTTCTGATGCTCGAAACGAATAACTAGAATGGCCAACGGGAAAAATACACATACCTTTGTAATTGGGCGAGTTTCGACTTTCAGATGCAACAGAAATTTTTCGGATTCGTCAATCCGTTCGCGAGATATGGCAGATTGTTTGTAAGTAACGCTTGAGAAACAAAAAATTTTCGCAGTTCTGATGCTCGAAACGAATAACAAGAATGGTCTAGGGGAAAAGTACACATGCCGTTGAAATCGGGCGAGTTTCTACTTTCAGATGCAACAGAAATTTTTCGGATTCGTCTATCCGTTCGCGTGATATGGCAGTTTGGAGGTTAGAAACGCTTGAGAAACTCAAAATTTTCGCAGTTCTGATGCTCGAAACGAATAACTAGAATGGCCTAGGGGAAAAGTACACTTAACGTTGTAATCGGGCGAGTTTCTTCTTTCAGATGCAACACAAATTTTGCGGATTCGTCAATCCGTTCGCGAGATATGGAAGTTTGTTGGTAAGTAACGCTTGAGAAACAAAAATCTTTCGCAGTTCTGATGCTCGAAACGAATAACTAGAACGGCCTAGGGGTAAAGTGCACATACCGTTGTAATCGGGCGAGTTTCTACTTTCAGATGCAACAGAAATTTTTCGGATTCGTCAATCAGTTCGCGTGATATGGCAGTTTGGACGTAAAAAACGCTTCAGAAACTCAAAATTTACGCAGTTCTGATGCTAGAAACGAATAACTAGAATGGCCTAGGGGAAAAGTACACATACAGCTGTAATCGGGCGAGTTTCCACATTCAGATGCAAAAGAAATGTTTCGGATTCGTCAATCCGTTCGCGAGATATGGCAGAGTTGGAGGTACGAAACGCTTGAGAAACTCAAAGTTTTCGCGGTTCTGATGCTCGAAACAAATAACTAGAATGGCCTAGGGGAAAAGTACACATACCGTTGTAATTGGGCGAGTTTCTACTTTCAAATGCAACAGAAATTTTTTGAACTCGTCAATCTGTTCGCGAGATATGGCAGTTTGGAGGTAAGAAACGCTTGAGAAACTCAAAATTTTCGCAGTTCTGATGCTCGAAACGAATAACTAGAATGGGCTAGGGGAAAAGTACACATACAGTTTAATTCGGGCGAGTTTCTACATTCAGATGCAACAGAAATTTTTCGGATTCGTCAATCCGTTCGCGAGATATGGCAGTTTGGAGGTAAGAAACGCTTGAGAAACACAAAATTTTCGCAGTACTGATGCTTGAAACGAATAACTAGAATGACCTAGGGGAAAAGTACACATACCGTTGTAATTGGGCGAGTTTCTACTTTCAATTGCAACAGAAATTTTTTGAATTCGTCAATCTGTTCGCGAGATATGGCAGTTTGGAGGTAAGAAACGCTTGAGAAACTCAAAATTTTCGCAGTTCTGATGCTCGAAACGAATAACTAGAATGGCCTAGGGGAAAAGTACACATACAGTTGTAATCGGGCGAGTTTCTACTTTCAGATGCAACAGAAATTTTGCGGATTCGTCTATCCGTTCGGAGATATGGCAGTTTGGATGTAAGAAACGCTTGAGAAACTCAAAATTTTCGCAGTTCTGATGCTCGAAACGAGTAACTAGAATGGCCTAGGGGAAAAGCACACATACCGTTGTAATCGGGCGAGTTTCTACTTTCAGATGCAGCCGAAATTTTTCGGATTCGTCAATCCGTTTGCGAGATATGGCAGTTTGGAGGTAAGAAACGCTTGAGAAACTCAAAATTTTCGCATTTCTTATGCTCGAATCGAATAACTAGAATGGCCTAGGGGAAAAGTACACATACCGTTGTAATCGGGCGAGTTTCTACTTTCAGATGCAACAGAAATTTTGCGGATTCGTCTATGCGTTCGCGAGATATGGCAGTTTGGAGGTAAGAAACGCTTGAGAAACTCAAAAGTTTCGCAGTTCTGATGCTCGAAACGAATAACTAGAATGGCCTACAGGATAAGTACACATACAGTTGTAATCGGGCAAGTTTCTTTTTCAGATGCAACAGAAATTTTTCGGATTCGTCAATCCGTTCGCGAGATATGGCAGTTTGGAGGTAAGAAACGCTTGAGAAACTCAAAATTTTCGCAGATCTGATGCTCGAAACGAATAACTGGAATGGCCCGGGGGAAAAGTACACATACCGTTGTAATCGGGCGAGTTTCTACTTTCAGATGCAACAGAAATTTTGCGGATTCGTCTATGCGTTCGCGAGATATGGCAGTTTGGAGGTAAGAAACGCTTGAGAAACTCAAAATTTTCGCAGTTCTGATGCTCGAAACGAATAACTAGAATGGCCTAGGGGAAAAGTACACATACCGTTGTAATCGGGCGAGTTTCCACATTCAGATGCAAAAGAAATTTTTCGGATTCGTCAATCCGTTCGCGAGATATGGCAGTTTGGAGGTAAGAAACGCTTGAGAAACACAAAATTTTCGCAGTTCTGATGCTCGAAACGAATAACTAGAACGGCCTAGGGGTAAAGTGCACATACCGTTGTAATCGGGCGAGTTTCTACTTTCAGATGCAACAGAAATGTTGCGGATTCGTCAATCCGTTCGCGAGATATGGCAGTTTGGAGGTAAGAAACGCTTGAGAAACTCAAAATTTTCGCAGTTCTGATGCTCGAAACGATTAAATAGAATGGCCTAGGGGAAAAGTACAAATACAGTTGTAATTGGGCGAGTTTCTACTTTCAGATGCAACAGAAGTTTTCCCGATTCGTCAATCCGTTCGCGAGATATGGCAGAGTTGGTGGTACGAAACGCTTGGGAAACTCAAAGTTTTCGCAGTTCTGATGCTCGAAACAAATAACTAGAATGGCCTAGGGGAAAAGAACACATACCGTTGTAATCGGGCGAGTTTCTACTTTCAGATGCAACAGAAATTTTTCGGATTCGTCAATCAGTTCGCGTGATATGGCAGTTTGGACGTAAAAAACGATTCAGAAACTCAAAATTTACGCAGTTCTGATGCTAGAAAGGAATAACTAGAATGGCCTAGGGGAAAAGTACACATACAGCTGTAATCGGGCGAGTTTCCACATTCAGATGCAAAAGAAATTTTTCGGATTCGTCAATCCGTTCGCGAGATATGGCAGAGTTGGAGGTACGAAACGCTTGAGAAACTCAAAGTTTTCGCGGTTCTGATGCTCGAAACAAATAACTAGAATGGCCTAGGGGAAAAGTACACATACCGTTGTAATCGGGCGAGTTTCCACATTCAGATGCAAAAGAAATTTTTCGGATTCGTCAATCCGTTCGCGAGATATGGCAGTTTGGAAGTAAGAAACGCTTGAGTAACTCAAAATTTTCGCTGTTCTGATGCTCGAAACGAATAACTAGAATGGGCTAGGGGAAAAGTACACATACCGTTTAATTCGGGCGAGTTTCTACATTCAGATGCAACAGAAATTTTTCGGATTCGTCAATCCGTTCGCGAGATATGGCAGAGTTGGAGGTACGAAACGCTTGAGAAACTCAAAATTTTCGCAGTTCTGACGCTCGAAACGAATAACTAGAATGGCCTAGGGGAAAAGTACACATACCGTTGTAATCGGGCGAGTTTCTACTTTCAGATGCAACAGAAATTTTGCGGATTCGTCAATCCGTTCGCGAGATATGGCAGAGTTGGTGGTACGAAACGCTTGAGAAACTCAAAGTTTTCGCAGTTCTGATGCTCGAAACAAATAACTAGAATGGCCTAGGGGAAAAGTACACATACAGTTGTAATCGGGCGAGTTTCTACTTTCAGATGCAACAGAAATTTTGCGGATTCGTCAATCCGTTCGCGAGATATGGCAGTTTGGAGGTAAGAAACGCTTCAGAAACACAAAATTTTCGCAGTTCTGATGCTCGAAACGATTAAATAGAACGGCCTAGGGGAAAAGTACAAATACAGTTGTAATTGGGCGAGTTTCTACTTTCAGATGCAACAGAAATTTTCCCGATTCGTCAATCCGTTCGCGAGATATGGCAGAGTTGGTGGTACGAAACGCTTGAGAAACTCAAAGTTTTCGCAGTTCTGATGCTCGAAACAAATAACTAGAATGGCCTAGGGGAAAAGAACACATACCGTTGTAATCGGGCGAGTTTCTACTTTTAGATGCAACAGAAATTTTGCGGATTCGTCAATCCGTTCGCGAGATATGGCAGTTTGGAGGTAAGAAACGCTTGAGAAACTCGAAATTTTCGCAGTTCTGATGCTCGAAACGAATAACTAGAATGGCCTAGGGGAAAAGTACACATACCGTTGTAATCGGGCGAGTTTGTACTTTCAGATGCAACAGAAATGTTGCGGATTCGACAATCCGTTCGCGAGATATGGCAGTTTGGAGGTAAGAAACGCTTGAGAAACTCAACATTTTCGCAGTTCTGATGCTCGATACGATTAAATAGAATGGCCTAGGGGAAAAGTACAAATACAGTTGTAATTGGGCGAGTTTCTACTTTCAGATGCAACAGAAATTTTCCCGATTCGTCAATCCGTTCGCGAGATATGGCAGAGTTGGTGGTACGAAACGCTTGAGAAACTCAAAGTTTTCGCAGTTCTGATGCTCGAAACAAATAACTAGAATGGCCTAGGGGAAAAGAACACATACCGTTGTAATCGGGCGAGTTTCTACTTTCAGATGCAACAGAAATTTTGCGGATTCGTCAATCCGTTCGCGAGATATGGCAGTTTGGAGGTAAGAAACGCTTCAGAAACTCAAAATTTTCGCAGTTCTGATGCTCGACACGAATAACTAGAATGGCCTAGGGGAAAACTACAAATACAGTTGTAATTGGGCGAGTATCTACTTTCAGATGCAACAGAAATTTTGCGGATTCGTCAATCCGTTCGCGAGATATGGCAGTTTGGATGTAAGAAACGCTTGAGAGACTCAAAATTTTCGCAGTTCTGATGCTCGAAACGAATAACTGGAATGGGCTAGGGGAAAAGTACACATACATTTGTGATCGGGCGAGTTTCTTTTTCAGATGCAACAGAAATTTTTCGGATTCGTCAATCCGTTCGCGAGATATGGCAGTTTGGAGGTAAGAAACGCTTGAGAAACTCAAAATTTTCGCAGTTCTGATGCTCGAAACGAATAACAAGAATGGCCTAGGGGAAAAGTACACATACAGCTATAATCGGGCGAATTTCTTTTTCAGAAGCAACAGAAATGTTGCGGAATCGTCAATCCGTTCGCGAGATATGGCAGTTTGGAGGTAAGAAACGCTTGAGAAACTCGAAATTTTCGCAGTTCTGATGCTCGAAACGAATAACTAGAATGGCCTAGGGGAAAAGTACACTTAACGTTGTAATCGGGCGAGTTTCTTCTTTCAGATGCAACACAAATTTTGCGGATTCGTCAATCCGTTCGCGAGATATGGCAGTTTGTTGGTAAGTAACGCTTGAGAAACAAAAAACTTTCGCAGTTCTGATGCTCGAAACGAACAACTAGAACGGCCTAGGGGTAAAGTGCACATACCGTTGTAATCGGGCGAGTTTCTACTTTCAGATGCAACAGAAATTTTTCGGATTCGTCAATCAGTTCGCGTGATATGGCAGTTTGGACGTAAAAAACGCTTCAGAAACTCAAAATTTACGCAGTTCTGATGCTAGAAACGAATAACTAGAATGGCCTAGGGGAAAAGTACACATACAGCTGTAATCGGGCGAGTTTCCACATTCAGATGCAAAAGAAATGTTTCGGATTCGTCAATCCGTTCGCGAGATATGGCAGAGTTGGAGGTACGAAACGCTTGAGAAACTCAAAGTTTTCGCGGTTCTGATGCTCGAAACAAATAACTAGAATGGCCTAGGGGAAAAGTACACATACCGTTGTAATCGGGCGAGTTTCCACATTCAGATGCAAAAGAAATTTTTCGGATTCGTCAATCCGTTCGCGAGATATGGCAGTTTGGAAGTAAGAAACGCTTGAGGAACTCAAAATTTTCGCTGTTCTGATGCTCGAAACGAATAACTAGAATGGGCTAGGGGAAAAGTACACATACCGTTTAATTCGGGCGAGTTTCTACATTCAGATGCAACAGAAATTTTTCGGATTCGTCAATCCGTTCGCGAGATATGGCAGTTTGGATGTAAGAAACGCTTGAGAAACACAAAATTTTCGCAGTACTGATGCTTGAAACGAATAACTAGAATGACCTAGGGGAAAAGTACACATACCGTTGTAATTGGGCGAGTTTCTACTTTCAAATGCAACAGAAATTTTTTGAATTCGTCAATCTGTTCGCGAGATATGGCAGTTTGGAGGTAAGAAACGCTTGAGAAACTCAAAATTTTCGCAGTTCTGATGCTCGAAACGAATAACTAGAATGGACTAGGGGAAAAGTACACATACCGTTGTAATCGGGCGAGTTTCTACTTTCAGATGCAACAGAAATTTTTCGGATTCGTCAATCCGTTCGCGAGATATGGCAGTTTGGAGGTAAGAAGCGCTTGAGAAACTCAAAATTTTCGCAGTTCTGATGCTCGAAACGAATAACAAGAATGGCCTAGGGGAAAAAATACACATACAGCTGTAATCGGGCGAATTTCTTTGTCAGAAGCAACAGAAATGTTGCGGAATATTCAATCCGTTCGCGAGATATGGCAGTTTGGATGTAAGAAACGCTTGAGAAACAAAAAATTTTCGCAGTTCTGATGCTCGAAACGAATAACTAGAATGGTATAGGGGAAAAGTACACATACAGTTGTAATCGGGCGAGTTTCTACTTTCAGATGCAACAGAAATTTTGCGGATTCGTCAATCCGTTCGCGAGATATGGCAGTTTGGAGGTAAGAAACGCTTGAGAAAATCAAAATTTTCGCAGTTCTGATGCTCGAAACGAATAACTAGAATGGTCTAGGGGAAAAGTACACATACCGTTGTAATCGGGCGAGTTTCCACATTCAGATGCAAAATTAATTTCTCGGATTCGTCAATCCGTTCGCGAGATATGGCAGTTTGGAGGTAAGAAACGCTTGAGAAACACAAAATTTTCGCAGTTCTGATGCTCGAAACGAATAACTAGAACGGCCTAGGGGTAAAGTGCACACACCGTTGTAATCGGGCGAGTTTCTACTTTCAGATGCAACAGAAATGTTGCGGATTCGTCAATCTGTTCGCGACATATGGCAGTTTGGATGTGAGAAACGCTTGAGATACTCAAAATTTTAGTAGTTCTGATGCTCGAAACGAATAACTAGAATGGCCTAGGTGAAAAGTACACATACCGTTGTAATCGGGCGAGTTTGTACTTTCAGATGCAACAGAAATGTTGCGGATTCGTCAATCCGTTCGCGAGATATGGCAGTTTGGAGGTAAGAAACGCTTTAGAAACTCTAAATTTTCGCAGTTCTGATGCTCGAAACGATTAAATAGATTGGCCTAGGGGAAAAGTACACATACCGTTGTAATCGGGCGAGCTTGTACTTTCAGATGCAACAGAAATTTTTCGGATTCGTCAATCCGTTCGTGAGATATGGCAGTTTGGAGGTAAGAAACGCTTGAGAAACACAAAATTTTCGCAGTTCTGATGCTCGAGACGAATAACTAGAACGGCCTAGGGGTAAAGTGCACATACCGTTGTAATCGGGCGAGTTTCTACTTTCAGATGCAACAGAAATGTTGCGGATTCGTCAATCCGTTCGCGACATATGGCAGTTTGGATGTGAGAAACGCTTGAGATACTCAAAATTTTCGCAGTTCTGATGCTCGAAACGAATAACTAGAATGGCCTAGGGGAAAAGTACTCATACCGTTGTAATCGGGCGAGTTTGTACTTTCAGATGCAACAGAAATTTTTCGAATTCGTCAATCCGTTCGCGAGATATGGCAGTTTGGAGGTAAGAAACGCTTGAGAAACTCAAAATTTTCGCAGTTCTGATGCTCGAAACGAATAACTAGAATGGCCTAGGGGAAAAGTACACATACAGCTGAAATCGGGCGAGTATCTTTTTCAGAAGCAACAGAAATTTTTCGGATTCGTCAATCCGTTCGCGCGATATGGCAGTTTGGAGGTAAGAAACGCTTGAGAAACTAAAAATTTTCGCAGTTCTGATGCTCGAAACGAACAACTAGAATAGCCTAGGGGAAAAGAACACATACCGTTATAATCGGGCGAGTTTCTACTTTCAGATGCAACAGAAATGTTGCGGATTCGTCAATCCCTTCGCGAGATAGGGCAGTTTGGATGTAAGAAACGCTTGAGGAACTCAAAATTTTCGCAGTTCTGATGCTCGAAACGAATAACTAGAATGGCCAACGGGAAAAATACACATACCGTTGTAATTGGGCGAGTTTCGACTTTCAGATGCAACAGAAATTTTTCGGATTCGTCAATCCGTTCGCGAGATATGGCAGATTGTTTGTAAGTAACGCTTGAGAAACAAAAAATTTTCGCAGTTCTGATGCTCGAAACGAATAACAAGAATGGCCTAGGGGAAAAGTACACATGCCGTTGAAATCGGGCGAGTTTCTACTTTCAGATGCAACAGAAATTTTGCGGATTCGTCTATCCGTTCGCGTGATATGGCAGTTTGGAGGTTAGAAACGCTTGAGAAACTCAAAATTTTCGCAGTTCTGATGCTCGAAACGAATAACTAGAATGGCCTAGGGGAAAAGTACACATACCGTTGTAATCGGGCGAGTTTCTAGATTCAGATGCAACGGAAATTTTGCGGATTCGCCTATCCGTTCGCGTGATATGGCAGTTTGGAAGTTAGAAACGCTTGAGAAACTCAAAATTTTCGCAGTTCTGATGCTCGAAACGAATAACTAGAATGGCGTAGGGGAAAAGTACACATACCGTTGTAATCGGGCGAGTTTCTAGATTCAGATGCAAAAGAACTTTTTCGAATTCGTCAATCCGTCCGTGACATATGGCAGTTTGGATGTAAGAAACGTTTGAGAAACTCAAAATTTTCGCAGTTCTGATGCTCGAAACGAATAACTAGAATGGCCTAGGGGAAAAGTACACATACAGCTGTAATCGGGCGAGTTTCCTTTTCAGAAGCAACAGAAATTTTTCGGATTCGCCAATCCGTTCGCGAGATATGGCAGTTTGGAGGTAAGAAACGCTTGAGAAACTCAAAATTTTCGCAGTTCTGATGCTCGAAACGAATAACTAGAATGGCCTAGGGGAAAAGTACACATACCGTTGTAATCGGGCGAGTTTCCTCATTCAGATGCAAAATTAATTTTTCGGATTCGTCAATCCGTTCGCGAGATATGGCAGTTTGGAGGTAAGAAACGCTTGAGAAACGCAACTTTTTCGCAGTTCTGATGCTCGAAACGAATAACTAGAATAGCCTAGGGGAGAAGTACACGTACCGTTGTAATCGGGCGAGTTTCTACTTTCAGATGCAAATGAAATTTTGCGGATTCGTCTATCCGTTCGCGAGATATGGCAGTTTGGAGGTAAGAAAGGCTTGAGAAACTCAAAATTTTCGCAGTTCTGATGCTTGAAACGAATAACTAGAACGGCGTAGGGGAAAAGTACACATACCGTTGTAATCGGGCGAGTTTCTACTTTCAGAGGCAATCGAAATTTTGCGGATTCGTCCATCTGTTCGCGAGATATGGCAGTTTGGATGTAAGAAACGTTTGAGAAACTCAAAATTTTCGCAGTTCTGATGCTCGAAACGAATAACTAGAATGGCCTAGGGGAAAAGTACACATACAGCTGTAATCGGGCGAGTTTCCTTTTCAGAAGCAACAGAAATTTTTCGGATTCGCCAATCCGTTCGCGAGATATGGCAGTTTGGAGGTAAGAAACGCTTGAGAAACTCAAAATTTTCGAAGTTCTGATGCTCGAAACGAATAACTAGAATGGCCTAGGGGAAAAGTACACATACCGTTGTAATCGGGCGAGTTTCCTCATTCAGATGCAAAATTAATTTTTCGGATTCGTCAATCCGTTCGCGAGATATGGCAGTTTGGAGGTAAGAAACGCTTGAGAAACGCAACTTTTTCGCAGTTCTGATGCTCGAAACGAATAACTAGAATAGCCTAGGGGAGAAGTACACGTACCGTTGTAATCGGGCGAGTTTCTACTTTCAGATGCAAATGAAATTTTGCGGATTCGTCTATCCGTTCGCGAGATATGGCAGTTTGGAGGTAAGAAAGGTTTGAGAAACTCAAAATTTTCGCAGTTCTGATGCTTGAAACGAATAACTAGAACGGCGTAGGGGAAATTACACTTACCGTTGTAATCGGGCGAGTTTCTACTTTCAGATGCAACAGAAATTTTGCGGATTCGTCAATCCGTTCGCGAGATATGGCAGTGTGGATGTAAGAAACGCTTGAGAAACGCAACTTTTTCGCAGTTCTGATGCTCGAAACGAATAACTAGAATAGCCTAGGGGAAAAGTACACATACCGTTGTAATCGGGCGAGTTTCTACTTTCAGAGGCAATCGAAATTTTGCGGATTCGTCCATCTGTTCGCGAGATATGGCAGTTTGGAGGTAAGAAACGCTTGAGAAACTCAAAATTTTCGCAGTTCTGATGCTCGAAACGAATAACTAGAATGGCCTAGGGGAAAAGTACACATACCGTTGTAATCGGGCGAGTTTCCACATTCAGATGCAAAATTAATTTTTCGGATTCGTCAATCCGTTCGCGAGATATGGCAGTTTGGAGGTAAGAAACGCTTGAGAAACACAAAATTTTCGCAGTTCTGATGCTCGAAACGAATAACTAGAACGGCCTAGGGGTAAAGTGCACATAGCGTTGTAATCGGGCGAGTTTCTACTTTCAGATGCAACAGAAATGTTGCGGATTCGTCAATCCGTTCGCGACATATGGCAGTTTGGATGTGAGAAACGCTTGAGATACTCAAAATTTTCGCAGTTCTGATGCTCGAAACGAATAACTAGAATGGCCTAGGGGAAAAGTACACATACCGATGTAATCGGGCGAGTTTGTACTTTCAGATGCAACAGAAATGTTGCGGATTCGTCAATCCGTTCGCGAGATATGGCAGTTTGGAGGTAAGAAACGCTTGAGAAACTCTAAATTTTCGCAGTTCTGATGCTCGAAACGATTAAATAGATTGGCCTAGGGGAAAAGTACACATACCGTTGTAATCGGGCGAGCTAGTACTTTCAGATGCAACAGAAATTTTTCGTATTCGTCAATCCGTTCGCGAGATATGGCAGTTTGCAGGTAAGAAACGCTTGAGAAACACAACATTTTCGCAGTTCTGATGCTCGAGACGAATAACTAGAACGGCCTAGGGGTAAAGTGCACATACCGTTGTAATCGGGCGAGTTTCTACTTTCAGATGCAACTGAAATGTTGCGGATTCGTCAATCCGTTCGCGACATATGGCAGTTTGGATGTGAGAAACGCTTGAGATACTCAAAATTTTCGCAGTTCTGATGCTCGAAACGAATAACTAGAATGGCCTAGGGGAAAAGTACACATACCGTTGTAATCGGGCGAGTTTCCACATTCAGATGCAAAATTAATTTTTCGGATTCGTCAATCCGTTCGCGAGATATGGCAGTTTGGAGGTAAGAAACGCTTGAGAAACGCAACTTTTTCGCAGTTCTGATGCTCGAAACGAATAACTAGAATAGCCTAGGGGAGAAGTACACGTACCGTTGTAATCGGGCGAGTTTCTACTTTCAGATGCAAATGAAATTTTGCGGATTCGTCTATCCGTTCGCGAGATATGGCAGTTTGGAGGTAAGAAAGGCTTGAGAAACTCAAAATTTTCGCAGTTCTGATGCTTGAAACGAATAACTAGAATGGCCTAGGGGAAATTACACTTACCTTTGTAATCGGGCGAGTTTCTACTTTCAGATGCAACAGAAATTTTGCGGATTCGTCAATCCGTTCGCGAGATATGGCAGTTTGGATGTAAGAAACGCTTGAGAAACCCAACTTTTTCGCAGTTCTGATGCTCGAAACGAATAACTAGAATAGCCTAGGGGAAAAGTACACATACCGTTGTAATCGGGCGAGTTTCTACTTTCAGGGGCAATCGAAATTTTGCGGATTCGTCCATCTGTTCGCGAGATATGGCAGTTTGGAGGTAAGAAACGCTTGAGAAACTCAAAATTTTCGCAGTTCTGATGCTCGAAACGAATAACTAGAATGGCCTAGGGGAAAAGTACACATACCGTTGTAATCGGGCGAGTTTCCACATTCAGATGCAAAATTAATTTTTCGGATTCGTCAATCCGTTCGCGAGATATGGCAGTTTGGAGGTAAGAAACGCTTGAGAAACACAAAATTTTCGCAGTTCTGATGCTCGAAACGAATAACTAGAACGGCCTAGGGGTAAAGTGCACATAGCGTTGTAATCGGGCGAGTTTCTACTTTCAGATGCAACAGAAATGTTGCGGATTCGTCAATCCGTTCGCGACATATGGCAGTTTGGATGTGAGAAACGCTTGAGATACTCAAAATTTTCGCAGTTCTGATGCTCGAAACGAATAACTAGAATGGCCTAGGGGAAAAGTACACATACCGTTGTAATCGGGCGAGTTTCCACATTCAGATGCAAAATTAATTTTTCGGATTCGTCAATCCGTTCGCGAGATATGGCAGTTTGGAGGTAAGAAACGCTTGAGAAACGCAACTTTTTCGCAGTTCTGATGCTCGAAACGAATAACTAGAATAGCCTAGGGGAGAAGTACACGTACCGTTGTAATCGGGCGAGTTTCTACTTTCAGATGCAAATGAAATTTTGCGGATTCGTCTATCCGTTCGCGAGATATGGCAGTTTGGAGGTAAGAAAGGCTTGAGAAACTCAAAATTTTCGCAGTTCTGATGCTTGAAACGAATAACTAGAATGGCCTAGGGGAAATTACACTTACCTTTGTAATCGGGCGAGTTTCTACTTTCAGATGCAACAGAAATTTTGCGGATTCGTCAATCCGTTCGCGAGATATGGCAGTTTGGATGTAAGAAACGCTTGAGAAACCCAACTTTTTCGCAGTTCTGATGCTCGAAACGAATAACTAGAATAGCCTAGGGGAAAAGTACACATACCGTTGTAATCGGGCGAGTTTCTACTTTCAGGGGCAATCGAAATTTTGCGGATTCGTCCATCTGTTCGCGAGATATGGCAGTTTGGAGGTAAGAAACGCTTGAGAAACTCAAAATTTTCGCAGTTCTGATGCTCGAAACGAATAACTAGAATGGCCTAGGGGAAAAGTACACATACCGATGTAATCGGGCGAGTTTGTACTTTCAGATGCAACAGAAATGTTGCGGATTCGTCAATCCGTTCGCGAGATATGGCAGTTTGGAGGTAAGAAACGCTTGAGAAACTCTAAATTTTCGCAGTTCTGATGCTCGAAACGATTAAATAGATTGGCCTAGGGGAAAAGTACACATACCGTTGTAATCGGGCGAGCTAGTACTTTCAGATGCAACAGAAATTTTTCGGATTCGTCAATCCGTTCGCGAGATATGGCAGTTTGGAGGTAAGAAACGCTTGAGAAACACAACATTTTCGCAGTTCTGATGCTCGAGACGAATAACTAGAACGGCCTAGGGGTAAAGTGCACATACCGTTGTAATCGGGCGAGTTTCTACTTTCAGATGCAAATGAAATTTTGCGGATTCGTCTATCCGTTCGCGAGATATGGCAGTTTGGAGGTAAGAAAGGCTTGAGAAACTCAAAATTTTCGCAGTTCTGATGCTTGAAACGAATAACTAGAATGGCCTAGGGGAAATTACACTTACCGTTGTAATCGGGCGAGTTTCTACTTTCAGATGCAACAGAAATTTTGCGGATTCGTCAATCCGTTCGCGAGATATGGCAGTTTGGATGTAAGAAACGCTTGAGACACTCAAAATTTTCGCAGTTCTGATGCTCGAAACGAATAACTAGAATGGCCTAGGGGTAAAGTGCACAAACCGTTGTAATCGGGCGAGTTTCTACTTTCAGAGGCAACAGAAATGTTGCGGATTCGTCAATCCGTTCGCGACATATGGCAGTTTGGATGTGAGAAACGCTTGAGATACTCAAAATTTTCGCAGTTCTGATGCTCGAAACGAATAACTAGAATGGCCTAGGGGAAAAGTACTCATACCGTTGTAATCGGGCGAGTTTGTACTTTCAGATGCAACAGAAATTTTTCGAATTCGTCAATCCGTTCGCGAGATATGGCAGTTTGGAGGTAAGAAACGCTTGAGAAACTCAAAATTTTCGCAGTTCTGAGGCTCGAAACGAATAACTAGAATGGCCTAGGGGAAAAGTACACATACAGCTGAAATCGGGCGAGTTTCTTTTTCAGAAACAACAGAAATTTTTCGGATTCGTCAATCCGTTCGCGCAATATGGCAGTTTGGAGGTAAGAAACGCTTGAGAAACTAAAAATTTTCGCAGTTCTGATGCTCGAAACGAACAACTAGAATAGCCTAGGGGAAAAGAACACATACCGTTATAATCGGGCGAGTTTCTACTTTCAGATGCAACAGAAATGTTGCGGATTCGTCAATCCGTTCGCGAGATAGGGCAGTTTGGATGTAAGAAACGCTTGAGGAGCTCAAAATTTTCGCAGTTCTGATGCTCGAAACGAATAACTAGAATGGCCAACGGGAAAAGTACACATACCGTTGTAATTGGGCGAGTTTCGACTTTCAGATGCAACAGAAATTTTTCGGATTCGTCAATCCGTTCGCGAGATATGGCAGATTGTTTGTAAGTAACGCTTGAGAAACAAAAAATTTTCGCAGTTCTGATGCTCGAAACGAATAACAAGAATGGCCTAGGAGAAAAGTACACATGCCGTTGAAATCGGGCGAGTTTCTACTTTCAGATGCAACAGAAATTTTGCGGATTCGTCTATCCGTTCGCGTGATATGGCAGTTTGGAGGTTAGAAACGCTTGAGAAACTCAAAATTTTCGCAGTTCTGATGCTCGAAACGAATAACTAGAATGGCCTAGGGGAAAAGTACACATACCGTTGTAATCGGGCGAGTTTCTAGATTCAGATGCAACGGAAATTTTGCGGATTCGTCTATCCGTTCGCGTGATATGGCAGTTTGGAGGTTAGAAACGCTTGAGAAACTCAAAATTTTCGCAGTTCTGATGCTCGAAACGAATAACTAGAATGGCGTAGGGGAAAAGTACACATACCGTTGTAATCGGGCGAGTTTCTAGATTCAGATGCAAAAGAACTTTTTCGAATTCGTCAATCCGTCCGTGACATATGGCAGTTTGGATGTAAGAAACGTTTGAGAAACTCAAAATTTTCGCAGTTCTGATGCTCGAAACGAATAACTAGAATGGCCTAGGGGAAAAGTACACATACAGCTGTAATCGGGCGAGTTTCCTTTTCAGAAGCAACAGAAATTTTTCGGATTCGCCAATCCGTTCGCGAGATATGGCAGTTTGGAGGTAAGAAACGCTTGAGAAACTCAAAATTTTCGCAGTTCTGATGCTCGAAACGAATAACTAGAATGGCCTAGGGGAAAAGTACACATACCGTTGTAATAGGGCGAGTTTCCACATTCAGATGCAAAATTAATTTTTCGGATTCGTCAATCCGTTCGCGAGATATGGCAGTTTGGAGGTAAGAAACGCTTGAGAAACGCAACTTTTTCGCAGTTCTGATGCTCGAAACGAATAACTAGAATAGCCTAGGGGAGAAGTACACGTACCGTTGTAATCGGGCGAGTTTCTGCTTTCAGATGCAAATGAAATTTTGCGGATTCGTCTATCCGTTCGCGAGATATGGCAGTTTGGAGGTAAGAAACGCTTGAGAAACACAAAATTTTCGCAGTTCTGATGCTCGAAACGAATAACTAGAACGGCCTAGGTGTAAAGTGCACATAGCGTTGTAATCGGGCGAGTTTCTACTTTCAGATGCAACAGAAATGTTGCGGATTCGTCAATCCGTTCGCGACATATGGCAGTTTGGATGTGAGAAACGCTTGAGATACTCAAAATTGTCGCAGTTCTGATGCTCGAAACGAATAACTAGAATGGCCTAGGGGAAAAGTACACATACCGATGTAATCGGGCGAGTTTGTACTTTCAGATGCAACAGAAATGTTGCGGATTCGTCAATCCGTTCGCGAGATATGGCAGTTTGGAGGTAAGAAACGCTTGAGAGACTCTAAATTTTCGCAGTTCTGATGCTCGAAACGATTAAATAGATTGGCCTAGGGGAAAAGTACACATACCGTTGTAATCGGGCGAGCTAGTACTTTCAGATGCAACAGAAATTTTTCGGATTCGTCAATCCGTTCGCGAGATATGGCAGTTTGGAGGTAAGAAACGCTTGAGAAACACAACATTTTCGCAGTTCTGATGCTCGAGACGAATAACTAGAACGGCCTAGGGGTAAAGAGCACATACCGTTGTAATCGGGCGAGTTTCTACTTTCAGATGCAACTGAAATGTTGCGGATTCGTCAATCCGTTCGCGACATATGGCAGTTTGGATGTGAGAAACGCTTGAGATACTCAAAATTTTCGCAGTTCTGATGCTCGAAACGAATAACTAGAATGGCCTAGGGGTAAAGTGCACAAACCGTTGTAATCGGGCGAGTTTCTACTTTCAGAGGCAACAGAAATGTTGCGGATTCGTCAATCCGTTCGCGACATATGGCAGTTTGGATGTGAGAAACGCTTGAGATACTCAAAATTTTCGCAGTTCTGATGCTCGAAACGAATAACTAGAATGGCCTAGGGGAAAAGTACTCATACCGTTGTAATCGGGCGAGTTTGTACTTTCAGATGCAACAGAAATTTTTCGAATTCGTCAATCCGTTCGCGAGATATGGCAGTTTGGAGGTAAGAAACGCTTGAGAAACTCAAAATTTTCGCAGTTCTGATGCTCGAAACGAATAACTAGAATGGCCTAGGGGAAAAGTACACATACCGTTGTAATCGGGCGAGTTTCTAGATTCAGATGCAAAAGAACTTTTCGAATTCGTCAATCCGTTCGTGACATATGGCAGTTTGGATGTAAGAAACGTTTGAGAAACTCAAAATTTCGCAGTTCTGATGCTCGAAACGAATAACTAGAATGGCCTAGGGGAAAAGTACACATACCGTTGTAATCGGGCGAGTTTCTAGATTCAGATGCAACAGAAATTTTGCGGATTCGTCTATCCGTTCGCGTGATATGGCAGTTTGGAGGTTAGAACGCTTGAGAAACTCAAAATTTTCGCAGTTCGGATGCTCGAAACGAATAACTAGAATGGCCAACGGGAAAAGTACACATACCGTTGTAATTGGGCGAGTTTCGACTTTCAGATGCAACAGAAATTTTTCGGATTCGTCAATCCGTTCGCGAGATATGGCAGATTGTTTGTAAGTAACGCTTGAGAAACAAAAAATTTTCGCAGTTCTGATGCTCGAAACGAATAACAAGATTGGCCTAGGGGAAAAGTACACATGCCGTTGAAATCGGGCGAGTTTCTACTTTCAGATGCAACAGAAATTTTGCGGATTCGTCTATCCGTTCGCGTGATATGGCAGTTTGGAGGTTAGAAACGCTTGAGAAACTCAAAATTTTCGCAGTTCTGATGCTCGAAACGAATAACTAGAATGGCCTAGGGGAAAAGTACACATACCGTTGTAATCGGGCGAGTTTCTAGATTCAGATGCAACAGAAATTTTGCGGATTCGTCTATCCGTTCGCGTGATATGGCAGTTTGGAGGTTAGAAACGCTTGAGAAACTCAAAATTTTCGCAGTTCTGATGCTCGAAACGAATAACTAGAATGGCCTAGGGGAAAAGTACACATACCGTTGTAATCGGGCGAGTTTCTAGATTCAGATACAAAAGAACTTTTGCGGATTCGTCAATCCGTTCGCGAGATATGGCAGTTTGGATGTATGAAACGCTTGAGAAAGTCAAAATTTTCGCAGTTCTGATGCTCGAAACGAATAACTAGAATAGCCTAGGGGAGAAGTACACGTACCGTTGTAATCGGGCGAGTTTCTACTTTCAGATGCAAATGAAATTTTGCGGATTCGTCTAGCCGTTCGCGAGATATGGCAGTTTGGAGGTAAGAAAGGCTTGAGAAGCTCAACATTTTCGCAGTTCTGATGCTCGAAACGAATAACTAGAATAGCCTAGGGGAGAAGTACACGTACCGTTGTAATCGGGCGAGTTTCTACTTTCAGATGCAAAAGAACTTTTTCGAATTCGTCAATCCGTTCGTGACATATGGCAGTTTGGATGTAAGAAACGTTTGAGAAACTCAAAATTTTCGCAGTTCTGATGCTCGAAACGAATAACTAGAATGGCCTAGGGGAAAAGTACACATACAGCTGTAATCGGGCGAGTTTCCTTTTCAGAAGCAACAGAAATTTTTCGGATTCGCCAATCCGTTCGCGAGATATGGCAGTTTGGAGGTAAGAAACACTTTAGAAACTCAAAATTTCGCAGTTCTGATGCACGAAACGAATGACTAGAATGGCCTAGGGGAAAAGTACAAATACAGCTGTAATCGGGCGAGTTCCTTTCAGAAGCAACAGAAATTTTGCGGATTCGTCAATCCGTTCGCGAGATATGGCAGTTTGGATGTATGAAACTCTTGAGAAAGTCAAAATTTTCGCAGTTCTGATGCTCGAAACGAATAACTAGAATGGCCTAGGGGATAAGTACACATACAGCTGTAATCGGGCGAGTTTCCTTTTCAGAAGCAACAGAAATTTTGCGGATTCGTCAATCCGTTCGCGAGATATGGCTGTTTGGATGTAAGAAACGCGTGAGAAGCTCAACATTTTCGCAGTTCTGATGCTCGAAACGAATAACTAGAATAGCCTAGGGGAGAAGTACACGTACCGTTGTAATCGGGCGAGTTTCTACTTTCAGATGCAAATGAAATTTTGCGGATTCGTCTATCCGTTCGCGAGATATGGCAGTTTGGAGGTAAGAAAGGCTTGAGAAACTCAAATTTTCGCAGTTCTGATGCTCGAAACGAATAACTAGAATGGCCTAGGGGAAATTACACCTACCGTTGTAATCGGGCGAGTTTCTACTTTCAGATGCAACAGAAATTTTGCGGATTCGTCAATCCGTTCGCGAGATATGGCAGTTTGGATGTAAGAAACGCTTGAGAAACGCAACTTTTTCGCAGTTCTGATGCTCGAAACGAATAACTAGAATAGCCTAGGGGAAAAGTACACATACCGTTGTAATCGGGCGAGTTTCTACTTTCAGAGGCAATCGAAATTTGCGGATTCGTCTATCTGTTCGCGAGATATGGCAGTTTGGAGGTAAGAAACGCTTGAGAAACTCAAAATTTTCGCAGTTCTGATGCTCGAAACGAAAACTAGAATGGCCTAGGGGAAAAGTACACATACCGTTGTAATCGGGCGAGTTTCCACATTCAGATGCAAAATTAATTTTTCGGATTCGTCAATCCGTTCGCGAGATATGGCAGTTTGGAGGTAAGAAACGCTTGAGAAACACAAAATTTTCGCAGTTCTGATGCTCGAAACGAATAACTAGAACGGCCTAGGGGTAAAGTGCACATAGCGTTGTAATCGGGCGAGTTTCTACTTTCAGATGCAACAGAAATGTTGCGGATTCGTCAATCCGTTCGCGACATATGGCAGTTTCGATGTGAGAAACGCTTGAGATACTCAAAATTTTCGCAGTTCTGATGCTCGAAACGAATAACTAGAATGGCCTAGGGGAAAAGTACACATACCGTTGTAATCGGGCGAGTTTGTAATTTCAGATGCAACAGAAATGTTGCGGATTCGTCAATTCGTTCGCGAGATATGGCAGTTTGGATGTAAGAAACGCTTGAGAAACTCTAAATTTTCGCAGTTCTGATGCTCGAAACGATTAAATAGATTGGCCTAGGGGAAAAGTACACATACCGTTGTAATCGGGCGAGCTAGTACTTTCAGATGCAACAGAAATTTTTCGGATTCGTCAATCCGTTCGCGAGATATGGCAGTTTGGATGTAAGAAACGCTTGAGAAACGCAACTTTTCGCAGTTCTGATGCTCGAAACGAATAACTAGAATAGCCTAGGGGAAAAGTACACATACCGTTGTAATCGGGCAAGTTTCTACTTTCATATGCAACCGAAATTTTGCGGATTCGTCTATCTGTTCGCGAGATATGGCAGTTTGGAGGTAAGAAACGCTTGAGAAACTCAAAATTGTCGCAGTTCTGATGCTCGAAACGAATAACTAGAAAGGCTAGGGGAAAAGTGCACATACCGTTGTAATTGGACGGGTTTCTGCTTTCAGATGCAACAGAAATTTGCGGATTCTTCTATCCGTTCGCGTGATATGGCAGTTTGGAGGTTAGAAACGCTTGAGAAACTCAAAATTTCGCAGTTCTGATGCTCGAAACGAACAACTAGAATGGCCTAGGGGAAAAGTACACATACCGTTGTAATCGGGCGAGTTTCTAGATTCAGATGCAAAAGAACTTTTCGAATTCGTCAATCCGTTCGTGACATATGGCAGTTTGGATGTAAGAAACGTTTGAGAAACTCAAAATTTTCGCAGTTCTGATGCTCGAAACGAATAACTAGAATGGCCTAGGGGAAAAGTACACATACAGCTGTAATCGGGCGAGTTTCCTTTTCAGAAGCAACAGAAATTTTTCGGATTCGCCAATCCGTTCGCGAGATATGGCAGTTTGGAGGTGAGAAACACTTTAGAAACTCAAAATTTTCGCAGTTCTGATGCACGAAACGAATGACTAGAATGGCCTAGGGGAAAAGTACAAATACAGCTGTAATCGGGCGAGTTTCCTTTTCAGAAGCAACAGAAATTTTGCGGATTCGTCAATCCGTTCGCGAGATATGGCAGTTTGGATGTATGAAACTCTTGAGAAAGTCAAAATTTTCGCAGTTCTGATGCTCGAAACGAATAACTAGAATGGCCTAGGGGATAAGTACACATACAGCTGTAATCGGGCGAGTTTCCTTTTCAGAAGCAACAGAATTTTGCGGATTCGTCAATCCGTTCGCGAGATATGGCTGTTTGGATGTAAGAAACGCGTGAGAAGCTCAACATTTTCGCAGTTCTGATGCTCGAAACGAATAACTAGAATAGCCTAGGGGAGAAGTACACGTACCGTTGTAATCGGGCGAGTTTCTACTTTCAGATGCAAATGAAATTTTGCGGATTCGTCTATCCGTTCGCGAGATATGGCAGTTTGGAGGTAAGAAAGGCTTGAGAAACTCAAAATTTTCGCAGTTCTGATGCTCGAAACGAATAACTAGAATGGCCTAGGGGAAATTACACCTACCGTTGTAATCGGGCGAGTTTCTACTTTCAGATGCAACAGAAATATTGCGGATTCGTCAATCCGTTCGCGAGATATGGCAGTTTGGATGTAAGAAACGCTTGAGAAACGCAACTTTTTCGCAGTTCTGATGCTCGAAACGAATAACTAGAATAGCCTAGGGGAAAAGTACACATACCGTTGTAATCGGGCAAGTTTCTACTTTCAGATGCAACCGAAATTTTGCGGATTCGTCTATCTGTTCGCGAGATATGGCAGTTTGGAGGTAAGAAACGCTGAGAAACTCAAAATTGTCGCAGTTCTGATGCTCGAAACGAATAACTAGAAAGCTAGGGGAAAAGTGCACATACCGTTGTAATTGGGCGGGTTTCTGCTTTCAGATGCAACAGAAATTTTGCGGATTCGTCAATCCGTTCGCGAGATATGGTAGTTTGGAGGTAAGAAACGCTTGAGAAACTCAAAATTTTGGCAGTTCTGATGCTCGAAACGAATAACTAGTATGGCCTAGGGGAAGAGTACACATACAGTTGTAATTGGGCGAGTTTTTACTTTCAGATGCAACAGAAATTTTGCGGATTCGTCAATCCGTTCGCGAGATATGGCAGTTTGGATGTAAGAAACGCTTGAGAAACTCAACATTTTCGCAGTTCTGATGCTCGAAACGAATAACTAGAATAGCCTAGGGGAGAAGTACACATACCGTTGTAATCGGGCGAGTTTCTACTTTCATATGCAAATGAAATTTTGCGGATTCGTCTATCCGTTCGCGAGATATGGCAGTTTGGATGTAAGGAAACGCTTGAGAAACTCAAAATTTTCGCAGTTCTGATGCTCGAAACGAATAACTAGAATGGCCTAGGGAAAAGTACACATACCGTTGTAATCGGGCGATTTTCTATTTCCAGATGCAGCAGAAATTTTTCGGATTCGTCAATCCGTTCGCGAGATATGGCAGTTTGGATGTAAGAAACGCTTGAGAAACTCTATATTTTCGCAGTTCTGATACTCGAAACGAATAACTAGAATGTCCTAGGGGAAAAGTACACATACCGTTGTAATCGGGCGAGTTTCTATTTCCAGATGCAGCAGAAATTTTTCGGATTCGTCAAACCGTTCGCGAGATATGGCAGTTTGCAGGAAAGAAACGCTTGAGAAACTCATATTTTCGCAGTTTTGATACTCGAAACGAATAACTAGAATGTCCTAGGGGAAAAGTGCACATACCTTTGTAATCGGGCGAGTTTCTGCTTTCAGATGCAACAGAAATTGTGCGGATTCGTAAATCCATTCGAGAGATATGGCAGTTTGGATGTAAGAAACGCTTGAGAAACTCAAATTTTCGCAGTTCTGATGCTCGAAACGAATAACTAGAATGGCCTAGGGGAAAAGTACACATACAGCTGTAATCGGGCGAGTTTCCTTTTCAGAAGCAACAGAAATTTTGCGGATTCGTCAATCCGTTCGCGAGATATGGCAGTTTGGATGTATGAAACTCTTGAGAAAGTCAAAATTTTCGCAGTTCTGATGCTCGAAACGAATAACTAGAATGGCCTAGGGGAAAAGTACACATGCAGCTGTAATCGGGCGAGTTTCTTTTTCAGAAGCAACCGAAATTTATCGGATTCGTCAATCCGTTCGCGAGATATGGCTGTTTGGATGTAAGAAACGCGTGAGATGCTCAACATTTTCGCAGTTCTGATGCTCGAAACGAATAACTAGAATAGCCTAGGGGAGTAGTACACGTACCGTTGTAATCGGGCGAGTTTCTTCTTTCAGATGCAAATGAAATTTTGCGGATTCGTCTATCCGTTCGCGAGATATGGCAGTTTGGAGGTAAGAAAGGCTTGAGAAACTCAAAATTTTAGCAGTTCTGATGCTCGAAACGAATAACTAGAATGGCCTAGGGGAAATTACACTTACCGTTGTAATCGGGCGAGTTTCTACTTTCAGATGCAACAGAAATTTTGCGGATTCGTCAATCCGTTCGCGAGATATGGCAGTTTGGATGTAAGAAACGCTTGAGAAACGCAACTTTTTCGCAGTTCTGATGCTCGAAACGAATAACTAGAATAGCCTAGGGGAAAAAGTACACATACCGTTGTAATCGGGCAAGTTTCTACTTTCAGATGCAACCGAAATTTTGCGGATTCGTCTATCTGTTCGCGAGATATGGCAGTTTGGAGGGAAGAAACGCTTGAGAAACTCAAAATTGTCGCAGTTCTGATGCTCGAAACGAATAACTAGAAAGGCCTAGGGGAAAAGTGCACATACCGTTGTAATTGGGCGGGTTTCTGCTTTCAGATGCAACAGAAATTTTGCGGATTCGTCAATCCGTTCGCGAGATATGGTAGTTTGGAGTAAGAAACGCTTGAGAAACTCAAATTTTCGCAGTTCTGATGCTCGAAACGAATAACTAGAATGGCCTAGGGGAAGAGTACACATGCAGTTGTAATTGGGCGAGTTTTTACTTTCAGATGCAACAGAAATTTTGCGGATTCGTCAATCCGTTCGCGAGATATGGCAGTTTGGATGTAAGAAACGCTTGAGAAACTCAACATTTTCGCAGTTCTGATGCTCGAAACGAATAACTAGAATAGCCTAGGGGAGAAGTACACATACCGTTGTAATCGGGCGAGTTTCTACTTTCATATGCAAATGAAATTTTGCGGATTCGTCTATCCGTTCGCGAGATATGGCAGTTTGGATGTAAGGAACGCTTGAGAAACTCAAAATTTTCGCAGTTCTGATGCTCGAAACGAATAACTAGAATGGCCTAGGGGAAAAGTACACATACCGTTGTAATCGGGCGATTTTCTATTTCCAGATGCAGCAGAAATTTTTCGGATTCGTCAATCCGTTCGCGAGATATGGCAGTTTGGATGTAAGAAACGCTTGAGAAACTCTATATTTTCGCAGTTCTGATACTCGAAACGAATAACTAGAATGTCCTAGGGGAAAAGTACACATACCGTTGTAATCGGGCGAGTTTCTACTTTCAGATGCAACTGATATTTTGCGGATTCGTCTATCTGTTCGCGAGATGTGCCAGTTTGGAGGTAAGAAACGCTTGAGAAACTCTAAATTTTCGCAGTTCTGATGCTCGAAACGAATAACTAGAATGTCCTAGGGGAAAAGTACACATACCGTTGTAATCGGGCGAGTTTCTTTTTCAGATGCAACAGAAATTCTTCGGATTCGTAAATCCATTCGCGAGAGATGGCAGTTTGGAGGTAAGAAACGCTTGAGAGACTCAAAATTTTCGCAGTTCTGATGCTCGAAACGAATAACTAGAACGGCCTAGGGGAAAACTACTCATACTGTTGTAATCGGGCGAATTTCTACTTTCAGGTGCAACAGAAATGTTGCGGATTCGTCAATCCGTTCGCGTGATATGGCAGTTTGGAGGTAAGAAACGCTTGAAAAACTCAAAATCTTCGCAGTTCTGATGCTCGAAACGAATAACTAGAATGGCCTAGAGGAAAAGTACACATACCGTTGTAATCGGGCGAGTTTCTTTTTCAGATGCAACAGAAATTTTTCGGATTCGTAAGTCCATTCGCGAGATATGGCAGTTTGGATGTAAGAAACGCTTGAGGAACTC